>NC_052146.1:64826781-65126781 GCF_902713615.1 Scyliorhinus canicula
TACCCAACTCTAGTCTTTTTCGCTCCTTACAAGTTTGTGATTTTACCCGTTCGGCTTTCCCTTCTTTTCCTCTGGTTCCACCTTCCACTTTTCTGGAGAGGATTGTTTGTTCGGCTCAACCGGGCTGACGGTCTATCTCAGACATATATGGCCACTTTCTCTCATCTGATCCCTCCCCACTGAGCGGAGTGAGGGTGAAATGGGAGCGAGAACTGTGCCCTACACTCACAAGCAAGGTTTGGAGACAGGGTCTTGTGCTCTGTTGAGCCTAGAATTATAGAATCCCTACACGAGGGGCAGCACGGTGGTGCAATAGTTAGCACTGCTACCTCACGGCGCTGAGGACCCGGGTTCGATCCCGGCCCCGGATCACTGTCTTAGTGGAGTTTGCACATTCTCCCCGTGTCTGTGTCGGTCTCACCCCCACAACCCAAAAAGATGTGCAGGGTCGGTGAATTGGCCACTCTTTTGAGGTCCACCAACAAAATGGATGAAAGGAAACAACCTTCGGGACAAAGCAAAAGGGCTGCTCCCGATCGGGGCACTGCCCAATCGTAACAAAGATCAACGGAAACTTAAAAACATCAAATGAGAGTGCAATTTTGAAAGCAGACCAAGGCAGACCATCAGCACAGTTCAATTCCCGTACTAGCCTCCCCGAACAGGCGCCGGAATGTGTCGACTATGGGCTTTTCACAGTAACTTCATTTGAAGCATATTGTGACAATAAGCGATTTTCATTTCATTTCAATTAAAGGGGTCAATAAAGCACCCCAACCCCTGCGGTGCCCACCGGGCACGGACGGCCTCGATGGTGCCCCTGGACACCCATGCTCCCTTTCTAGAGATACCCAGCCATGAATTTAGCCACGGAAAAGGGGCAAACAGTCTGGTCGGACCACCCCCTAGGTCGCCTGCTACCTAGGCCTATGAATGGCATGTTTGCCAGGCCAAGAGTTGGTTCACAAGGAGATTTTCCGCCTTCCCTGCCCCTCTCCACACCAGGTGGCCATAGATCAGGAGCGTGGGGCTGAAGTGCAAACAAAACTTCAACAAATGATTTACAAAAAACAAAAAGGGAGTGCAGCCTGATCCACGGACTCCCCAAGCCGCAAAAATGGAAGGATTCTTGGGAGTCCGTGAACCGGTGCAATCGGTAATTGTACGGCACTGCTGCATGCAACATCCTCTACTCCAGGTCCCCAAGATTGAGAGGGAGGACTCTTCCATAGAGGGACCTCCAGTGGGGAGATCCACCGGCAGACGGCGACAAGACACGCCATGCCATGTCCGGGCGAGGGTAAGGAGGTGAAGAGTGTGTAGCTGCAGCCCGTACAGGAAACCTCTCCGCGCAGTGCGAAAAGGCATGGTGGGCATTTCCACGATGCGTCTAGGATTGTGGGGCACCAGCCCTCGAGGAGATATCGGGGCCTGGGGCCAATGTGGAATTCGATCCAAGCAGAGGTTCCCCCAGACACGATACCACGCAAACCTGCACGTCCTCCAGACCGTGAGTGCCATTGGGTCCGAATATGACCGTTTTGAGGTCTCGGATAGCATTGACTGCTTGCCGGATGTCCACTGGTGAGTGTGGTGCTAATTCATGGGGTGTCATTCAGCCCACTCCTCCGCTATCCAGAACGTCCCCGATCCTGGTCACCTTGCCAGCCACAGCTCGCTCCTCCGCAGTCACTCAAAATGGTATTGGTGGAGCTGCGAATTCCTGAGTAGCGGCTCCCTGACGACAGCCGCTACTCCTGACCGGGGGGGGGGGGGGGGGGGGGGTAGCTGCGGAGTGAGGCAACCATGTTCCAGACTTTGAGCAGGTCCTGGTAAAAGACGGGCAGCACTTGCAGAGGGTAACAAAGACCCTGCAGATCTACGAACAGGAGCTGATTGCCATAATTCAGGCCGTACACCTGGCGGAAGAAATGCGTCGCCAGAGCATACCATCGTGGAGGGAGCTCAACGTAAAGGGTCTGAAGGTGGAAGGTCACCACCTGGGTGCAAAGGCACATTGGTGCCTGACCACCCTGTCTAGGCAGGAGACTCAGAACCTCAGCAGCGGGGCAGTACGGTGGCGCAGTGGTTAGCACTGCAGCCTCACAGCGCCGAGGTCCCAGGTTCGATCGCGGCCCTAGGTCACTGTCCGTGTGGAGTTTGCACATTCTCCCCGTGTTTGCGTGGGTTTCGCCCCCACAACCCAAAGATGTGCAGGGTAGGTGGATTGGCTAAATTGTCCCTTAATTGGAAAAATAAATTGGGTACTCTAAATTTATACAAAAAAAAAGAACCTCAGCAGCAGCCCAGTGCAGTCTCTTGTCCCAGAAGAACTCTACAATCATTCTTTGGATCTTTGTGAGAAAGTCAGAGGGATTGGTCAGGGTGGATCATGTGGTCCAGCATGGTGCCAAGGCGCAAACACATCACCTTGGCGAAGATCTTGTAATCCGTGCTGAGGAAGGAGACTGGATGCCAATTTTTAAGGTGGCGGAGATCCCCCCTCTTTGGCAGCAGGGTAATGATGGCCCTACACCATGAGAGGGGCATCTCCCCAGTCGCGATACTTTCCCCAGGACTTCCGCATAGTCGCTCCCCAGGACGTCGCAGAACGCCCTGAAGAACTCCATGGTCAACCCGACGAACCCTGGGGTTTTCCCCCGAGACAGGCTGTCGAGGGCGCTGCACAGCTCCTCCAGGCTTATAGGGGTATCAAGCCTCCTGGCGCCCTCCGGGCCGACCTGCAGCAGGTCCTCCCAATGCGGCAAGCTTCCTTGCTGTTATCCGGGGAGAAAAAGGCTCTGTAGAAGCTTTGAATTTGACCTCCTCCGGATCCGAGATGAGGAACCCGTTGTCAGCCAGCAGCGTAGGTAGCTGCTGACGGACTCCGCACCTTTTTTCCAGCGAGTAGAAGAAGGGGGAGCCGAGGTCCATGTCCATGAGGATCTGGATTCGCGACATCACATACGCGCCACGGGACCCGACAAGTTGCAGGTCCCGCAGCGCGCCCTTCTCTCTGTACACCTGCCGCAGGGCCGGGTCTTCATTGGGCTGACCGAGACGTGACTCAAGGTCGAGCACCTCCTTCTCCAACTCCTCGACTCTGGATTTCCACCTCTTTGTCGACTCTCTCGTGTACTCCTGACAAGAGGTACGCAGTGAGTCTTGCCCAGGTCCCACCACAGTCTCAAGGAGGGAAGTCTCCCGCTTCTTTCTCCTGCTGGTCCAGAAATGAGCCCAGGAACCGCTCGACCTCCAGCAGCAGGTTGTTAAAGTGCCAGTAGGGACAGTGACTGAGTACGAAACAGGGCGAGACCTGCCCGTACCAGACGGTGGTCCGAACATGGCACCTGCTGCACAGATGCCGTTGGGACACAGGGCAGGTATGCCCTAGAATATAAAGGCAGTCGATTCTGGACACTCTGACCCCAGGCCTCACAAAGGTGAAGACGCTGGAGTCAGGATGGAGAGTCTGGAGAGTCCGTCAGACATCCACCAAGTCAAAGAACCCGACCAGATCCAGAACTTCACCACTGCACGAGAGCTGCACTGGATACCAAGGCGGTCCTTTGTCCAGAGGGTGCAATTAAATTCACGCATCCCCCCCCCCCCGGACGATACACTCGCCCATGGCAATGGCCAAGATGAGTGGACACTTGCTCAAAGAAAGTTGTCTGCTGCTGGCCAGCCGAGGGAGCTTTAACATTCACAAAGTGAAGTACCTCACCCCCCTCGCGCACCGTCAGGTGCAGTAACTGGTCTGGCACTGGCTCCTTGACTCCCAAAATCCCCATCTGAATTTGTGGGGCCACCAAGTTTGGCCACCCTGCCTAAACGTACGGTCAGGTGACTCATGTAGACCCCCCCCCCCCTTGCCACTCCAGGAGCCACGTGGCTTTGTCTCCAGGAGCGGTGTAGATTTCATGCAGGAAGTAGGCCGCATACTTCCCATCCTGGAGGACCGAGATGTTCTGGAACCTGCAGAGCACATCCCTGATGCCGTTGATGTTGAGGCTGACTATGGTCACTTCCATATCAGCAATAAAGTGCTACCTTCACTGTCACCTTTTTAGTGCTCGGAAAGGAGCAGAGGCGCACGAGTCCCTCCACTCCCTCTACAGCCCGGCGAGGAAAGATTTCAGCCAGCGCTGCCGAGTCGCATCCATGTCTCCCACCTCTTTAACATAGGCAGGGTAAGACCAGACGAGCAGCACCATATCCGACCACTGGCCGAGGGCTAGCTGCGTTCGGTTTTGGTGGCCGCAGGTGGCATATGGAAAATCCCGGAGTTCCCCACGTGGGATGAGGAGTGACTCGATATTGAGCACGAGGGAGTCCACCGCCTCGCTTTAAATGGACTCAACATCATCCCCGTGTTCCCCACCGAGCAGCTGGCTTCCTTCGGGCAGTTGCATTCTGGGACCCAGTCCCCCGCCACATTGAGTCTGGCAAATAGGGCGGGGTGTGATGTCGGGCAGGGGTCAGGGCGTCACCCTCCCTGCACCAGGGAGGGGAGTGGTTATGATGTTTTTCTACCCCCTCAAAGGAGTGGCACCATTTATGGGGGGATGGCCTGTGCCAAGGAAACGTCCATCCCCACACCTACAGCTCCTCGAACACCAAGAAACACGTTAAAGATCAGGACAAAGTATTTCTGTGTAAAACATGTGGTCAAATCCCAAAATTAAGGGAGTGTCCAGCGTTTAATAACAATAATCGCTTATTGTCACAAGTAGGCTTCAATGAAGTTACTGTGAAAAGCCCCTAGTCGCTACATTCCAACGCCTATTCGGGGAGGCTGGTACGGGAATTGAACCCGTGTTGCTGGCCTTGTTCTGCATTACAAGCCAGCTATTTAGCCCACTATGCTAAACCAGCCCAATCCAGATGCAAACCAGCCCAGCCAAATCCAAATGCAAAGGGAAAAATCACTTTGCTCAGGATTGTTACTCAAAGCTCAACCCTAGACCAGTCAGCACAGTGGAAGACACAGTCTCCAGAGACGAGACATCATTGTTTGTTGGAGCAATAACACAGAAGATACATTTTTTTGGAGACATCAAAACATTCTCCAGCACTTAAAGAAATGCAAATTGATAATCCATTTAAAATAAATTTGGTTGATGAGGCTGCTATCACTTGAAGTGAACGTACAGTCGTCCAATTGAAGTTAGACACTGGTGCCAAAGCCAATTTAATCAGCATGACTGATTTTAAAAATCAAAAAATTAAGCCGATTAGAAGAAATCACAAAATATCTCTGAGAGATTATAATGGTTCAAGCATTAAATGTTATGGTGCTTGTGACCCGAGTGTGGTGGTGAAGAACAGTTTATTCCGTCCCATTCTATATTGTATCTGAGGGCTTGGATTCATTATTAGGTGATCAGTCCTGTGAAGAACTGGTCTAGTTCAGTCGGTATTTCGCATCCACAACGGATTGGATCAACACTCCAGCAATTCTGAGAATATTATCAGCAAATTCAGCGATGTGTTCACCACCATTCACCTTCTCGATACAACTCAAAGAGAATGCAAAACCTGTGATACAGGCACCAAGAAGAGTACCAAGAGTGCATTTAGGACCCTGACCTTCCTGTTGCTTGCCATTTTAACAAAAGACCCTGCTCCCATGCCCACATGTCTGTTCTTGGCCTGCTGCAATGTTCCAGTGAAGCGCAACGCAAACTGGAGGAACAACATCTCATCTTCCAGTTAAGCACGTCCGGACGGAACATCGAATTCAACAACTTCAGATGATCAGATCTACCCCACCGTGACCCATTTGTTTTCATTTCATTTTAACTGTCTTTTACCATTTCTTTCTTTCTTAATAAATATTTAATCCCCCCCCCATCTTATCCACCTTTCCTTCACCTTCCTCCTCTTTGCTTCCCCCTTCCCCTCCCCCCACATCTACAGTTCATCCTCTGATGTTAGTTTCCCTGCTGTTTGGTCTTTCACATCTTTTTTTAATATAAATTTAGATTACCCAATTATTTTTTCTATTAAGGGGCAATTTAGCGTGGCCAATCCACGTACTCTGCACATTTTTAGGTTGTGGGGGCGAAGCCCATGCAGACACGGGGAGAATGTGCAAACTCCACACTGACAGTGGCCCAGAGCTGGGATCGAACCTGGGACCTCAGCGCCGTGAGACAGCTGTGCTAACCACTAGGCCACCGTGCTTCCCATAGCCTTTCACACCTTTTTGTCCTCTCTGGGGACTGCCATTAGCACTCTTTCCCCTTGGTTTCTGTGGCCATTAGCACCCGGTTTCCCTGGTTTACCACAGTGGGCTAAACAGCTGGCTTGTAATGCAGAACAATGCCGACAGCGGGGGTTCAATTCCCCTTCCAGCCTCCCCGAACAGGCGCTGGAATGTGGCGACTAGGGGCTTTTCACAGTAACTTAATTGAAGCCTGCTTGTGACAATATGATTATTATTATTATCTTTCATTCTCACTCCACAGTATAAATATTTCCCACTTTCTCTGTTAGCTTTGACAAAGAGTCATCAGACTCGAAACGTTAGCTCTTTTCTCTCCCTACAGATGCTGCCAGACTTGCTGAGATTTTCCAGCATTTTCCCTTTCGTTTCAGATTCCAGCATCCACAGTAATTTGCTTTTATAAAGAAGAGCACCTGCACCTCTTTGGGGTTGCCTCAAAAAGGTGCTGGACAGAATGACAAAATTAAAAGTAATTAGAAAGATGGAAGAACCTACCAACTGGGTAAACTGCATGATTAATAATAATAATAATAATAATCGCTTATTGTCACAAGGAAGCTTCAATGACATTACTGAGAAAAGACCCGAGTCGCCACATTCCGGCGCCTGTTCGGGGAGACCGGTATGGGAAAGCTGGTAGGGTTTGTGTAAAGAAAAAGAATGACACTATGCATGGATCCTAAAGATCTTAACAAGAATATTAAAAGAGAACATTACCAAATACCAAAGCGTGAGGAAATCACTACTGAAATGGCTGGTGCACAATTCTTAACGAAACTTGATGAATCTCAGGGTTTCTGGCAACTAAAGCTAGAGGAACAAAGTACAAATCACTGCACTTTTAATACGCCATTTGGATGGTACTGCTTTCTGACATGCATTTGGCATAATTTCGGCATCAGAAATTTGTCACCGTGCCACGGAGCACATAATTGAAGGCATCAAAGGTGTACCTGTGTACGTGGATGATATCGTTTGGGGCTGAACCATAGAAGAGCTCAATACGAGGTTGTTTAAAATTCTAACGAGCGTCAGGAGAAATGGGATGAAGCTCAACCAGCAAAAGTGCCAATTTGGAGTAACTGAGGGCACATTCCTCGGTGACAAGCTCTCATCATGGCATTGAACCCGACAAGGACAAAATCTAAGCAATTCTCAACATGCAAGAACCACACCACAAATAGCCACCTTAAGAGTGATGGATATGATCAATTTTATGGGGAAATTCATTCCAAACCTGTCAGCAAAAACAACAAATCTACGTGACCTCCTGCACAAGGCAACGGATTTCACATGGACTGAGCAAAATGAGTAAAAATGGAAGAAGCTCAAAACTTCACTAACTACCACGTCAGGTCTCACATTTTTTGACCGGTCTAAGCAAATGAAAGTGTCACAGACACATCCAAAGGTGGTCTGGGAGCATTCTTCTGCAACTCGAGCATGATGATTGGAAACCAGTCGCGTGTGCATCATGATCCATGACGATAACAGAGCAGAGGTAAGGGCAGCACGGTGGTGCAGTGGTTAGCACTGCTGCCTCACTGCGGCGAGGTCCCAGGTTCAATCCTGGCCCTGGGTCACTGTCCGTGTGGAGTTTGCACATTCTCCCCGTGTTTGCGTGGGTTTCACCCCCACAACCCAAAAGATGTGCTGGGTAGGTGAATTGGTCATGCTAAATTGCCCCTTAATTGGAAATAATGAATTGGGTACTCTAAATTTTTTTTAGAAAACAGAGCAGAGGTACGCTCAAATCAAAAAAGAATGCCTGGGTTTCTTTGCAGGCTTAGAGAAATTCCACGACTACATCTAATAATAACTTACTGTCATGAGTAGGCTTCAATGAAGGTACTGTGAAAAGCCCCTAGTTGCATCATTCCAACGCCTGTTCAGGGAGGCCGGTATGGGAATTGAACCTGTGCTGCTGACATTGTTCTGCATTGCAAGCCAGCTATTTAGTGCACTGTGCTAAACCAGCCCATCTCTGTGCTTCCAACTTTCCCAGTTGAGACAAATCATCGTCCTTTCGTTAACATCATCAAACAAAATCTCAACCAGGTGTCTCCGTGATGATGAAGTTACAACACTATGACTTCAATCTCATCTACACGCCAGGCAAATATTGTTCTTAGCAGATGCATTATCGAGAGTGCCGATACAAAATATTAGTAGTGAAATTGCTGAAGATGTAGATCTGCATGTCAATCTTATTTCCACACTATTACCAGTTTCAGATGCGGAACTATGTGATATTTAAGGAGAGACCAGGAAGAATCAAACTCTTCAAGAGGTGATGAGGAACATCAACTCACACTGGCCCAGAGGTCAATATATGGAGTTCTACAATATAAGATCTGAACTCAGTATCATTGATGGAATGTTACTTTGTTTGAACACTATAGTCATACTTCAATCTCCTTGCAAAGATGTACTAAAGAGGATACACGAAGGACATCTACGGATTGAAAAATGTAAACGGAGAGCTTGTGACTCTGTTTACTGGCCAGGTATAAACCAGGATATTGACAGGATAGTCAGTTGCTGTGACACATGCCAGACGCATCGTTGCAAGCAAACAAGAGAACAAGAGAAACAAATATCTGATTTACCTATGGCACCATGGTAGAAAGTAGCTATTGAAATCTTTCACCTTCAAAGCAAAAATTATTTCATGACCATTGATTATTTTTCAAACTGTCCTGAAATGGCTCTACTGTCAAGCATAAAGGCAAGCAGTGTAATACTGCATGAAAGAAAACCTGATTGACTCAATTTGTAGATTTGGACTATTTGTACATACTATGCTTGCTTGCTGCTCTTGGGTGTGCATATATATATACATATATGTTTTAAAAATGAATACTGTTAGACTCATAGGCTCATAATATCGCATGTAAATATACTGATAATAATATATTAATTTATTCCTTCAAAGGAAAGGGGATGTAGTGATATTATGGTGTTGTAATTCACCGACTGACCACTAGGAGTCTCACTAGTATATAAGTGAATGTTAGAGTCAAGTGACCCATCAGACGGGCTGGAGGAAGCTAAAGAGAGAGATTGCTTGCCCTTGATCTTACTGTTATTCATCTGTTGTTTTGTATATAATTTACCCAGAGTTAATGTTAATAAATCATTTATAGCTTTAGCTACAAGTGTTCTTGTAATATAAATCAGGCCATCCAACAAGAACATTACAACTAACAGGCAATTTAGCATGGCCAATCCACCTGACCTGCACATCTTTGGACTGTGGGAGGAAAAGCGGAGCACCCGGAGAAATCCCACGCTGACACAGGGAGAAGGTGCAAATTCCACACGGACAGTCACCAGAGGCTGGAATTGAACCCGGTTCCTGGCACTGTGGGGCAGCAGTGCTAACCACTGTGCTACCATGCTGCACGACATCAAGGCACCTTTTGATCAAATATAGCATCGAGGAGCTCAAGCTAAATTGGAGGTAATGGGAATCAGGGAGAAAACTCTCTGCTGGTTGGAGTCAAACCTGGCACAAAGGAAGATGGTTGTGGTGGTTGGCGGTCAATCATGTCAGCTCCAAGATATCACTGCAAGAGTTCCTCAGGGTAGTGTCCTAGGCCCAACCATCTTCGGCTGCTTCATCAATGACCTCCATTCCATTATTAGGTCAGAAGTGGGGATATTTTGTGGGCAGCACGGTGGCTCAGTAGTAAGCACTGCGGCCTCATGGCGCCAAGATCCCAGGTTCGATCCCGGCTCTGGGTCACTGTCCGTGTGAAGTTTGCACATTCTCCCCATGTCTGCCCAGGTTTTGCGCTCACAACCCAAAGATATGCAGGTTAGGTGGATTGGCCACACTGAATTTCCCCTTAATTGGAAAAAGTTTATTGGGCACTCTAAATTTAAAAAAAGAACTGGGGATGTTTGCGGATGATTGTACAGTGCTCAGCTCCATTCGCAACTCCTCAGCTAATGAAGCAGTCCATGTCCAAATGCAGCAAGACCTGGACAATATCCAGGCTTGGGCTGACAAGTGGCATGTTACAATTGTGCCACACAAGTGCCAGGCAATGACCATCTCCTACAAGAGAGGATCTAACCATCGCCCCTTAACATTCAATGGCATTACCATCGCTGAATCTCCCACAATCAACATCCTGTAAACATACTTTTTTTTTTAAAAGGCTACCAGACGAGAATTCCAAATAATTTTTCTATTTGTAAAACTTTGAGGAAAGGATACTTCACTCCAGGACTAATGCCTTTGACCAATTGGTATTTTTCATGTTAAAACAAACTGATTTAAACACAGAATTAGCCACATTCACATCAAAGAAATAACTTTACCATTATCAGTTGAACAATCTTAATCAAAATGAAAGAAGTCTTGCTATCTATACCTGCTACTAACCCAATACAGTTCAACTACCACTTGCTACAAGGCTGGTTTAGCTCAGTGAGCTAGACAACTGGTTTGTGATACAGAACAAGGCCAGCAGCATGGGTTCAATTCAGCTTACCCGAACAGGCGTCAGAATGTAGCGACGAGGGGCTTTTCGCAATAACTTCATACTTGTGGCAATAAAAGATTATTATTATAAATAAAGTTAACAAATTATTTTCTAGTTGTGTAGAGCCATTTGGAGAGAGCGAGCCTTTCAGGACCAGATCCAGTACACCTCTGCTCAAACGTGCAATATTTGGCCAAACTGTTGTTCAACTTAAAATCCTATCTAAAACTTCAAAACTACAGACAGACCTGGCTCCTACTATTAACTATACAATGACCTCCTTAGCTGGGACTAAACACCACTTACTCATAAATTATCTACACTCCCAGGTAATCTCCAGCAATCAAACTTGATTCCATTAGCCCTTTACCTTTGTTGCAATCAATCATGATCTCACCTTTTACAACTCACTAATTACAGCTTTAGCAGACACACTGCTTATATATATTTTAAAATAACATTACTATCGCAAATATGAAATATAATATCTAACAATTTCTACATTCATCACGCATCAAGCAAACAGTGCGAGGAAAACTCGGCAGGTCTGAAGAAGAGTCATACGGACTTGAAACATTAACTCTCCACAGATGCTGCTGGACCTGCTGAGATGTTTATCCAGCACTTTCTGTTCTTATTTCAGATTTCCAATATCCACAGTATTTTGTGTTCCTCCTTTACGACATTCCTTAAAACCTACCACTTTGACCAAACCTTTGATCAACTAACCTAATATCTCCTTCTATGGCTCAGTGATGTGTTTTTTTGTAATGCTCCTGTGAAGCACCTTGGGGCATTTTATTACAGTAAAGGTGCAAAATAACTATAAGCTGTTGTTGGTTCTGTAGTGATCTGGTGTATCTGTATATACATAAAAGGTTAATGTATAGTCATTGCAGTTAAATGATCACAAGAGGGCAACACTAACAGGGGGCATAAAAACAGACTCAATCTGTTTTCCTGCATCTTCGTGTGTGTTGTGACTAGAGACCAGAGGTACTGAGTTAGTTCAGAGTGCAAGTATAAATAATCACAGTTTATCTCAGTTCTATCTTGTTTAATTTAATAGCTAGTAAAAGTATTAAAGAATCAAACTCATAAGTTAATTGATTAGTTACTCAATAAATTATTTATTTTCATTGGACGACTTTAAGTATTCATCAGTATCAAGTTTTAGAACATCTCAGGGCAGCACGGTGGCACAGTGGTTAGCATTGCTGCCTATGGTGCTGAGGACCCGGGTTCGAATCCCGGCCCTGGGTCACTGCCCGTGTGGAGTTTGCGCATTCTCCCCGTGTCTGCGTGGGTTTCGCCCCCACAACCCAAAAGATGTGCAGGATAGGTGGATTGGCCATGCTAAATTGCCCCTTAATTGGAAAATGTAATTGGGTACTCTAAATTTTAAAAAAAAGGTTTTAGAACATCTTGGCATAAACAAATGAGTAACATATATTGCTCCAGGTAATATAACAGATTCCATTGAAGATTGTCAAAGGAACTCTTCCAGAACGAGCCACAATGAAACCCAAAAACACACAGCACAACAAGGCAATGAAACAATCAATAATTAATCTATGTTTTGTATTAGTTGAGAACATCAGCCAGGGCGGCACGGTAGCTCCGTGGTTAGGACTGCTGCCCACGGCGCTGAGGACCCACATTCGATCCTGGTTCGGGTCATTGTCTGCATGGAGTTTTCACATTCTCCCCATATCTTTGTGAGTCTCGCTCCCACAACCCAAAGATGGGCAGGCTAGGTGGATTGGTCACACTAAATTGCCCCTTAATTGGAAAAAATAATTGGGTATCTAAATCTAAAAAAAAGTTAAGAACATCAGCCAATAGCCAAGGTACACTTACGTTTCTTCAAATATTGGGCAGGATTCTCCGGTTCCCCAGCCCCGTGTTTTTTGGCAGCACATCATTCGCTGACGGTGGAATTCTTTACTCTCGCTGCTTGTCGATGTGATTTCCCATTGAAGACACGCCATGCCAGTGGGAAAACCACAGGCGGAAATTCGCTGCCTGCAGGAAAAGAAAATCCTAACAGTCGGCGAATCCTGGCCATTATTCATTTTCGTTATTCATTCCCGTCGACATCCCTGGAAAATGTTACATTTCTTGACAGCTGATCAATCTGTTGGTATGGTAAGCCACTCCTGAGTGTGGGACAGGAGTCATCTGTGTGCCAGATCAAGTAACGGCAAGTTTCCTTCCTCAGAGGACATTACCGAACCAGATGGATTGTGAGATTTCTGCAAATTTAATTCAAATTCTCAAACTGCCATGAACTCATGCTGTCTGGATTATTAGTCCAGTAAGATAACCAATACACTACTGTACACATAGTGCTATTAAATCTTTCCCATCCACCTGAGAGAGTTGAGAATTTGAACATATCATTTGAAATATGACACCTCAATCAGTACCCAGCCTGAAACTTATTTTTTTCTCTCTCTCTCTCTCCACCCCCCCACCCCCCCCCCCCCCCCCCCCCCCCCAATCCCCCAGATGCTGCCTGACTCACTGAGTGTTTCCAGCATTGCCTGTTTTCAATGTAAACAATCCTCAGTACACAGCAAAGAGTCAGCAACATATATTTTGCATTACGGCTACATAGAACATAGAACAGTACAGAAATAGCCTGGGACTGATTTACATTAATATATAAGTATTAATACCCTGAAGTCACATTTTCCAATCTCAATTACTGTATTTATTACCCATACTATTCAATTGTACAAATAGTATAATGTCCCTATTGTCTCATCAAACATTACCCTATAATTACATTAAACCATGAAAATAAACTATGGTGCATGGTGTGTGTTTACACTGCATCCCTTCAATTACCCAGACAGATCTTTACCAAATAAGTAAATTTCAATGCATTTATTGTTGGAAATGTCGTGACAATGGGAGAGCGAGGAGGTGGTAAAAGAGAGAGCGGTTAAAAGCAAAAGCACTGTCTAATCTCCTTTCTCTCCAGCACAAAAAGCAAACAGCAGCAACCCATTCAATCCTAGACAGGGTTGCCAACTCTCCAGGTTTGGCTTGGAGTCTCCAGGATTTGGTGATCAATCTCCAGGACACTGCTATGTGCGACCCTGGAGAAAAATCATCAGGACATTAAAAAGATATATTTTTTGTTGTAATTTTCTTCCAACATTTCTCTTTACCAGGTATAAAAAATATTGAAAATGGGAAAATAAAAGGCTATTTGGTTGATAATCAGGCATCATTTAATTGGATAATGAGTCTTTTTGCTTTCCAATTGGCGTAGAAAGGCCATGCATCAAAAGTATGGATGTGTTGGCCGACTAATGTGTTGGGCCAATTCATGTGATGAAACCTCCAGGAATTCATTTAATCACAGTTGTCAAACCTGCCGCTTGTCTAAAATCAGCCTCAGCACTGGTCCGTCCAGCTTTGGGTGGTGCATTACAAACCACATTGCATCTCTCTTAAATCTGGGCATCCATGAGGTGCTGTGGGCCATCAGCAGCAGAATAGTACTCAACCACAATCTGTAACCTCATGGCCCAGCTTATCCCCTATTTTACCATTGCCACCAAGCCAAGGATGAATCCTGGTTCAATGAACAGTGCAGGGGGGTATACCAGGAGCAACACCAGGCACACCTAAAATGAGATGACAACCTCATGAAGCTACAACACAGGACTACCTGTGTGCCAAACAGCGGAGGCAGCTTGCGATAGACAGAGCTAAGCGATTCCACAACCAACAGGGATCAGATTTGCAGTCTTCTTAGATCCTGCCTTGAATGGCGATGGACAATTAAATAAATAACTGGAGTAGGAGACTCCACAAATATCACCCATCCTGAATGATGGGGGAGGTCAGCACATCAGAGATGACTGAAGCATTTGCAATGATCCTCAGCCAGAATCTTCTCCTGAGGTCTACAGCATCACAGATGTCAGTCTTCAGTCAATTTGATTCACTCCACATGATATCAAGAAATAGCTGAATACACTGGATTCTATAAAGACTACAGGGCCTGAGGCACGATCAATTGGACAAAGACAATAGTCGAATCCAACTGAGGCTTTATTGCCTCCTACAGCAGCTGGTGAAATGGCTGCTAGCTGGAGGACACACATATTTGCAGCAGGCAGAGACTACCGACGAACCTGGAATACAGGTCCTACCGTACATCACCTACTACAGGTGCAACAGTGGTTTACCACAGGGCCTGGCAACATTCCGGCAATAGCCCTGAAGACTTGTGCTCCAGAACTTGCTGTGTCCCTAGCCAAGCTGTCCCAGTACGGGCATCTACCAGGCATTGTGAAAAATTACCAAGGAATGTCCTGAACACAAAAGGAAGAACAAATACAACCCAATGGGTGTTGGACAGCACGGTAGCATAGTGATTAGCACAATTGTTTCACAACTCCAGGGTCCCAGGTTCGATTCCCGGCTTGGGTCACTGTCTGTGCGTAGTCTGCACGTTCTCCCCGTGTCTGTGTGGGTTTCCTCTGGGTGCTCTTCCTGTGGGTTTCTTCCCACAGTCCAAAGATGTGCAGGGTAGGTGGATTGGCCATGCTAAATTACCCTTAGTGTCCAAAATTGCCCTTAGTGTTGGATGGGGTTACTAGGTTATGGGGATAGGGTGGAGGTGTGCGGTTGGGAAGGGTGCTCTTTCCAAGAGACGGTGCAGACTCGATGGACTGAATGGCCTCCTTCTGCACTGTAAATTCTAAAAAAAATTCTATGAATTCAGTAATTATCACCCCATCATCCTAGTCTCAATTATCTGCAAAGTGATGGAAGGCGTTATTGATAGAGCTATCAGTGGCATTAATTCAGCAATAATCTGCTCACCGACGCTCAGATTGGATTCTGCCAGGGTGACTCAGCTCCTGACCTCTTTACAGTCTTAGTCCAAACGCAGATAAAAGAGCTGAACTCATGAGGTGAGAGTGACTGCCCTTGATGTCAAAGCAGCATTTGATCAAATGTGGCATCAAGGAGCCTTGACAAAACTGGAAGCAATGGGAATAAGGGGAAACACTCTCCACTGATTAAATTCATACCTAGCACAAAGGAAGATGGCTATGGTGGTTGGAGGTCAGTCATCACAGTCCCAGGACATCATTACAGGACTTCTTCAGGGTAATATACTAACCTCTTCACCTGTTTCACCAATGACATCCTCTCCATCATAAGGTCAGAACATAAGAACATAAGAACTAGGAGCAGGAGTAGGCCATCTGGCCCCTCGAGCCTGCTCCGCCATTCAATGAGATCATGGCTGATCTTTTGTGGACTCAGCTCCACTTTCTGGCCCGAACACCATAACCCTTAATCCCTTTATTCTTCAAAAAACTATCTATCTTTACCTTAAAAACATTTAATGAAGGAGCCTCAACTGCTTCACTGGGCAAGGAATTCCATAGATTCACAACCCTTTGGGTGAAGAAGTTCCTCCTAAACTGTCCTAAATCTACTTCCCCTTATTTTGAGGCTATGTCCCCTAGTTCTGCTTTCGCCCGCCAGTGGAAACAACCTGCCCGCATCTATCCTATCTATTCCCTTCATAATTTTAAATGTTTCTATAAGATCCCCCCTCATCCTTCTAAATTCCAACGAGTACAGTCCCAGTCTACTCAACCTCTCCTCGTAATCCAACCCCTTCAGCTCTGGGATTAACCTAATGAATCTCCTCTGCACACCCTCCAGTGCCAGTACGTCCTTTCTCAAGTAAGGAGACCAAAACTGAACACAATACTCCAGGTGTGGCCTCACTAACACCTTATACAATTGCAACATAACCTCCCTAGTTTAAACTCCATCCTTCTAGCAATGAAGGACAAAATTCCATTTGCCTTCTTAATCACCTGTTGCACCTGTAAACCAACTTTCTGTGACTCATGCACTAGCACACCCAGGTCTCTCTGCACAGCAGCATGCTTTAATATTTATCGTTTAAATAATAATCCCGTTTGCTGTTATTCCTACCAAAATGGATAACCTCAGAACTGGGAATTATCGCTGATTCGTACACTGTTCTGCATTCCTAGAACAACTAAGGGTGTGTTGGAAGGGGTGGGGGGTTGCACTCCCTGGGACTATAGATTGGAAGGAGAAAGGTTGAGAGTGGGGACTTTGTTAAAGCAGGAAAGGGAGGGATACAGATCCACAGGTTGCTTCCGGGAAGCTGGAAGGTTGTTAGTGCCCCACTGTGACTGATGGAAATTAGGAATTAACAAGTATATGTTATCCAATTAACCCACTGGACTTTCAAGAAGAGGCAGGATAGGTTTTCTGCTATTTATGAGTTGAGTTGAGTTGAGTCAGTGGTGATGGCGCAGGATCATTTTGAAGAACATAACAAATAGGAACATGTGGCCACTTGAGTTTGAGCCATATTCAATCATGGCTGATCTTCTATCTCAACCACACTTTCCCAAAGATCCCAATATCTCTTGATTCCTTTAGGGTCCTAAATACTCAACCACTGAGCACCCACTGTCCTCTGAGACTGCATTCTAAAGATTCACAGCTTGCCGAGTGATAAAATTTCTCCTCATTCAGTCCTAAATGACCCACCCCTTATTCTGAGACTGTGACCCACAGAAATGTAAGATAATGTATTTGCGGAAGGCAAACAAACAAGGAAATATACAATAAATAATGTCCTTGTAAATTGTAGAGGAACAGATGGACCTTGCAATGTATTTTGACAGATCCCTGAAGGTGACAAGGCAGGTAGGTGAGGTGATTAAGGTGTATGAGACAATTTACTTTATTAATGAATGCATAGAATATGTCATGATCAGAAGACATGAAGGAAAGTATATGTATATATATCTACGTCACCCTTATGCCTCCTAAGTGAATGTTAATTGGTTAGTGGAATTTAAAAATTACCAGATATTTAGCTGGTAATGATTCAGCCACAAGCTTCATTTATCTTCCCCCCCCCCCCCCCCCCCCCCGAGACCTCTCAGCTTTCATTACAGTAGACATTCACCAAGGCTGCACTTATGTAAGGAATGTGGTCAAATGGAGCATTGTTCATTCATTTCCTTGTCACCAGTTGAATAATTTTTAAAAATTCATTCATGGGACGTGGGTGTCGATGGCTGGGCCAGCATTTATTACCCATCCCTAATTGCCCTTGAAGGGGGCAGTTAAGAGTCAACCACATTGCTGTGGGTCTGGAGTCACATGTAGGCCAGACCAGGTAAAGATGGTAAATTTCCTTCCGTACAGTACATCAGTGAGCCAGATGGGTTTTTACAACAATCAGCAATGGTTTCATAGTCATCAGACTTTTTTTTGCAATATTTTTATTGGCATTTCTCATATTTATATCATTAGACTTTTAATTCCAGTTTTTATTAAATTCAAATTTCACCATCTGCAGAACAGCACTGTGAATATGGGCCTGCCCTTAAAATACATGTTACGAGACAGCAGGTGTGTGGGGTAAATAACACTGCGATACGGAAGAAACTGTTGGCAAAGTCCTGAAGAAGATGCTGGAGGTTGCCAGGGCAAGGGCAGGCTTTCCCGGTCAGAATCGATGCCGGAGCTGTGGAAGTCGGTACCATATTCTAGCGCCCTGTATATAGTCAGTTATACTAATAGTTTGTTGTTCAAACATAGCAGTTGCCACTCCGATATTACAACAACATTCATAGATACTTCTCTATCAGCTATGCTGGTGGCTTTATCAAAATGTTCCACTAGATTAGTTAAACATAACTTACCCTTCACAAATCCATGCTAAATACTGTAACCGCTGAAGGCAATTCCTGTTATTGAGGAACTTTCTGAAGACTGCCAGTGCTTCAAAACTTGCAGGTCAGAAGAAATCTACATGAAATGATTGCTGTGCTTTCTCTTCACTAAAGCTCTGAATGCTTGAAGTGCATCTGAAATATGGCAGATGAAAACTTGTGTACGTACTGGTGTAAGAGGATGGAGTAAGCTTTCTTTGTGTTTAGTATCATGGATTTAGCAATATTATGTGTAAGAATAAATTGTAGCTTGCAAATTGAGAGGAAATGTAAACTAAACCGTGGATGCCTGCAAAATGCAGGGGCAAAGACAGATATACCTTGCTGTCAAGGAATCAGTGCGAAATGAGCAGAGGAGATTTACCAGGGTGTTGCCTGGTATGGAGGGAATATCTTATGAGGAAAGGTTGAGGGACTTACGGCTGTTTTCATTAGAGAGAAGGTTAAGAGGTGACTTAATTGAGGCATACAAGATGATCAGAGGATTAGATAGGGTGGACAGTGAGAGCTTTTTTCCTTGGATGGTGATGGCTAGCACGAGGGGACATAGCTTTAAATTGAGTGGAGATAGATATAGGACAGATGTCAGAGGTAGGTTCTTTACTCAGAGAGTAGTAAGTGCGTGGAATGTCCTGCCTGCAACAGTAGTGGACTCGCCAACATTGAGGGCATTTAAATGGTCATTGGAGAAACATATGGATGATAAGGGAATAGTGTAGATGGGCTTTAGAGTGGTTTCACAGGTCAGCGCAACATTGAGGGCTGAAGGGCCTGTACTGCGCTGTAATGTTCTATGAATGTCACGCAATGTGAGAATAGCTATGTCTGCTCGAGATGTTGGCAATATCATGGGTTCATTTGCCAATAATAGCTTTACTGATTTATTTGACAATATGTTGTAAAGATGTTGGGTGGGACTTTCCAGCCCAATCTTGTCGGCAGGATCTCTCAGTGCCGCCAAAGGCGACCCTCCCCGTTGTGTGTGTGTGTGTGGTGGGGGGGGGGGGGTCCCCAGCAGCAGAATTGACGATACCTCAGTAATCCCCAAATCTCTTTATAGATGTAGATGGAAGCAAAAAATTAGATGTTGATAGATTAAATGCATGGAAGAAACAAAAACTGGCAAATGGCTTTCAAACCTGTGAGGCCATTCAATTTGGACCTTAAAAGGATACTTTCCAAATGGTGAACATCTAAAAAGGGAGGAGGTTCAAAGAGAAGTCCACTGAAGGATTATCATCAACCTGAAACATTCAGACTATTTGTCCCCACCGACGTTACCCGACCCACTGAGTATTCCCGCAGTTTCAGTTTTTTAATTTCAGATTTCCGACATCTGCAGAATTTTGCTTTTGTGCTGGGGTCCAAAGAAACTTTGGGGCTCCAGGTACAAAGATCATTTAAAAATGCTGTAAGTACAGAAAATAATTAAAATCACATTTATAAAGGACAAGCTTACAAGGGGATACAGGTGGACAAAGTGCTGGTTGGACAACAACTGCAAATATTTCTAGAAACCTTTGAAGGATACATTGGTGCTGGAAGGAGTGCGGCATAGAATTGCGGCATAGAATTGCAGATTATCCGGACTTCAAAGGTTAATTTATGAGGAGGGATTACACTAAGATTTTATTCCCTGGAATTTAGACGGTTAAAGGGGAGAAAGTTGGGGGGGGGATTTCATTTAAGTTTAATGAAGTAAGGGATGCAGGTACGGTAATGTTAACTGTGGATGTTGGACTCGGCAGCACAGTGGCTCAGTGGTTAGCACTGCAGCCTCACAGCACCAAAGTCCCAGGTTCAATCCTGGTCTCTGCCCTTGTGGAGTTTGCACATGCTCCCCGTGTTTGCGTGTGTTTCACCCCCACAACCCAGAGATGTGCCGGGTAGGTGGATTGGTTATGCTCAATTGCCCCTTAATTGGAAAAAATTAATTGGGTACTCTAGTTCGGGTCCCATTCCAGAATTTGAGCCCAACAATCAGGGCTGATTTTAGAGCCAAGTGAGGGCTGTCCTTTTTTTTGGGGCAAGGTGATAAATCAAAGCCTGGCGAGGACAGCAAGGTGGCGCCGTGGTTAGCACTGCTGCCCCACAGCGCTGAGGATCTGGGTTCAATCCCGGCCCCAGGTCACTGTCCGTGTGGAGTTTGCACATTCTTCCTGTGTCTGCATGGGTCTCACCCCCAAAACCCAAAGATGTGCAGGGTAGGTGGATTGGCCATGCTAAATTGCTCCTTAATTGGAAAAAAATAATTGGGTACTCTTTTTTTTTTAAATCCAAGCCTGCCTGGTCCTCCAAGGTGGACATAAAAAATCCTGTGGAACTACTGTGAAAAGTAGCAGGGTTATCTCAGGTGACCTGGCCAATATGTATCTCCCAAACAACAGCTTCACCAAAAAAAACACTATCTGGTCATTATCATTTTATTTTTCTGGAGGCTTGCTGTGCACTAAACGGCTGCCACCTTTTCCACATTACATTGGTGACAACTCTTTTCCTTGTTCGACCAAGAGAGAGAGGAAGTATTTTTGGTGGTTGGGAAATCTAGGACGAGGAAGCAGAGGGCTGGATTTTCTGGCTCTTCCCGTCAGCAGAATCTTCTGATCCCACTGAAGGTGACAACCCTGACCCTTGTTGGGTTTCTTGGTGGCGGGACGGGCGAGCCGCACAGAATATCTTACACAGCGGCAGGAGCGGAAGATCCCACCAGCGGTCAATAGCCATCTGCTTCTGCTGCTGGAAAACATGCCGTTGGGGGGTGGGGGGGGGGGGAGGAGGAGGAGGAAGGACAGAGAGAGAGAGAGAGAGCGAGAGCGAAGCCCGAAAATTATAGCCAGAATTTTCAGGAATTAAATCAGAAACACTCCTTCACACAGGGTGGTAGAACTCCCTTCTGCACACAGCCAATGATAAAAAAGTTCATAGTTAAAACAGAGATTGGTTATTGCTTCTCAGCCTTTTGGCTAAGGTCTGGTATGTCTCTCCTGCGGGGACCATGAATTGGATTCAATTTGAATTGGTTTTTGGAGCAGGCAATGAGCTGGATTAGGGGTTTGCCCCTGTCCACACTCTGAGCCCTGGCTTTGTAACTCAGAAAAAGTTTTTAAAAAAGAGATTGGTTGATTTTTGTTAACCACGAATGTTTTCGGGGACATGGGGCAAAGTTGAGTTTATAAGAAATAGATCACAGGCCAGCCACGAATAATTGAATGGTGGAAGCCTGCGCTTTCTGCCTCTTTACATTGACTGTAACCAGATACTGCACTAGATACTGCACTGCCACTTTGTCGTGCAGAACTTTACTTTCACTGAAAAGAGACATGTTGCCGAAGCTTTTCAGTTTGCACTCATCAGTACAAAATATAAGAATGCCAAATTTTAAACAATCGCAACAATTTATACTACCAGAGAAATGGATGCTGATCGGAAACCTTAGGAATCTATAGTTTCCTGCTGCTTTCTCCATGGCAATGCTCAGCACCTTTTTCTCCTGGGAGAAGTCAGCTTCTCCCACTTTATGTTTTACTACTGTAGCCCCTAATGAGGTAAGCTAAGTCACAATAAACCAAAGAGCAAACCTGGAAACTTCCCCCTCAGAACAACAATAGGATTCCTCCTGCCCTCACTTTTCACCCCACATCCTCGGTATCCAATCCTGTTACTTTCAGTGTGATGCCACGTCCAAACACATCTCTCTTCCACTTGCAGCATTGCAACGGGACTGTTCTCTTCATGACCCTCTGGTACCATGCAAGTACAAGATATGCAACACTTGCCTGTTTATCTCCTCCCTTTTCCCCGTTCAAAACCGCAAAAGCCCTTCCTGGTGAAACACAAATTTTAACTTTTTTAATTTAGTGTATTGTCCTTGCTGCTCACACTGAAATCTGCTCTACATTAGGGAGACCAAATGCAGATATGGGTGACTTCTTTGCAGAGACCTTGCTTCAGTCCATATATATGGCTGGTGGCCTGCCATTTGTTTTTCAAATTTAGAGTACCCAATTAATTTTTCAAATGAAGGGGCAATTTAGTGTGGCCAATCCACCTACCCTGCACATTTTTGGGTTGTGGAGGCAAAACCCACGCAGAGACGGGGAGAATGTGCAAACTCCACACAGAGCCAGGATCGACCCTAGGACCTCGGCGCCGTGAGGCTGCAGTGTTGCTCTGTGGCCTGCCATTTTAATTCTCCACCATGCTCTCATGCTGACCTCACTGCTCTAACATATCCATGGTAAGAAGTCTTACAACACCAGGTTAAAGTCCAACAGGTTTGTTTCAAACACGAGCTTTCGGAGCACGGCTCCTTCTTCAGGTGAATGGAAAGGCTTGTTCCAGAAATGTTTATATAGACACAGTCAGAGATGCCCCGGAATGCGAGCACCTGCAGGCAATCAAATCATCAAAGATGCAGAGAGAGAGGTAACTCCAGGTTAAAGAGGTGTGAATTGTCCCAAGCCAGTTCAGTCGGTAGGCCTCTGCAAGTCCAGGCTTGTTGGTGGGGGCCGAATGTAATGCGACATGAATCCCAGATCCCGGTTGAGTCCGCATTCATGCGTGCGGAACTTAGCTATAAGTTTTTGCTCAGCAATTTTGCGTTGTCGCGTCTCCTGAAGGCCTCCTTGTAGAATGCTGACCCGGAGATCAGAGGCTGAATGTCCTTGACTGCTGAAGTGTTCCCCAACTGGAAGGGAACAGTCCTGCCTGTTGATAGTCGCACGATGCCCGTTTATTCGTTGTCGCAGTGTCTGCATGGTCTCGCCAATGTACCACGCTTCGGGACAGGAAAGGATGTCCCGAAGCGTGGTACATTGGCGAGACCATGCAGACACTGCGACAACGAATAAACGGGCATCGTGCGACTATCAACAGGCAGGACTGTTCCCTTCCAGTTGGGGAACACTTCAGCAGTCAAGGACATTCAGCCTCTGATCTCCGGGTCAGCATTCTACAAGGAGGCCTTCAGGAGACGCGACAACGCAAAATTGCTGAGCAAAAACTTATAGCTAAGTTCCGCACGCATGAATGCGGACTCAACCGGGATCTGGGATTCATGTCGCATTACATTCGGCCCCCACCAACAAGCCTGGACTTGCAGAGGCCTACCGACTGAACTGGCTTGGGACAATTCACACCTCTTTAACCTGGAGTTACCTCTCTCTCTGCATCTTTGATGATTTGATTGCCTGCAGGTGCTCGCATTCCGGGGCATCTCTGACTGTGTCTATATAAACATTTCTGGAACAAGCCTTTCCATTCACCTGAAGAAGGAGCCGTGCTCCGAAAGCTCGTGTTTGAAACAAACCTGTTGGACTTTAACCTGGTGTTGTAAGACTTCTTACTGTGCTCACCCCAGTCCAACGCCGGCATCTCCACATCATGGCTAACATATCCATGTTCATAACAATGAAGATCAATACAAGTTTGAGGAACAGCACCTAATCTTTCAATTCAGCATTTGACAGCTTTCTGGACTGCAAAATCAAAATATGAAACTGGACCGTAACATTGGTTTGCGTAGTGAATGAAGTCAACTTGTATGTTAAAAATTAAATAAAGCTTAAACAAAGGCAAGTTTTGAGAGAATATATTAAAATTCTTTGTTACAAAATGTTACTTCACATATATATATATATATATATATATATATATATATATATATATAATGTAATATGCTCAGTTGGAGCAGGAGGCAAATTGTGACCTTATTATACATTAAAGCAGCACATTCTTATTTGGGTATCATTGTTGTATTTACAACTTCCAAAGACACAACTCGCAGATTAGAAAAACTGTACAAGGGAAATACAAAATTCACCCAGCTTCATGATTTTTTTTGATGATCACTGCGGTCATTCTGAAAATTAATTATTTTATACAATAACCAGAGAGCCTGACATTAGTCTATCAAATCTTGCTGTCTGCAGCTGATCCTGATACTGTCGACACTTTGTTACGGAGATGTCATTACCACAGTAATGCTGATTTAACAAGAAAAAGACAACTGGGAAAAATCTAGTGCCATTTTCACATCACGATGAACCAGCATTTCCATGTGGTTTTTCCCGCTTGGATCCCATGAATTCCAGTCCTTCAATTGGGATTTCCTTTTCTTTGATGGCTTTCTGTAATTGAAATAATTTTCTCTCATTAGCAAACACCAGCTGTGCTGGAAAACACGAATGCCACCCACAGAAAAATAATAATTTCAAAATAGAAACTGGACAAAACCAAGCTGTTCCCTCTTCCATTGGGTGCCATGCCCCAAGAGTTTAAAAAAAAACATTTTTTTTTTTTGCATTTAAGCGGCAATTTAGCATGGCCAATCCACCTACCTTGCACATCTTTGGGTTGTGGGCGTAAGACCCACACAGAGAACATGCAAACACCACATGGATAGTGACCCGGGGTCAGGACTGAATCCGGGTCCATAGCGTCATGAGGCAGCAGTTCTAACTACCTAAGAGAGCATTGGATTGGTTCATGATTATGTTAGACAAAGTGCTGCAGTGATTTACGGTTGTCTTCTGCAGTGGTTGGCTGACCAGAAAATATGCCACTCATACCGCTTGCCATCAGGTATATTGGAAGGAAAGGTGGGATTATGTTACCGCTGTACGGCGGGATATGTTACCGCTGTAAGGTTGGATATGTTACCGCTGTCACTCGCGGGGAGGGTGCAGTCCGTTAAGATGACGGTGCTCCCGAGGTTTTTGTTCCCGTTCCAGTGCCTTCCCATCCTTATCCCGAAGGCCTTTTTTAGGAGAGTTAACAGGAGTATTACGGGATTTGTGTGGGCGCATGGGACTCCGAGGGTGAGAAGAGTGTTCCTGGAACAGGGCAGGGATGGGGGGGGCTGACGTTGCCCTATCTCTGTGGGTACTATTGGGCTGCCAACGCAGCGATGGTGCGTAAGTGGGTAATGGACTGGGAAGGGGCAGTATGGAAGAGGATGGAGGTGATGTCCTGTGTGGGCACGAGCCTGGAGGCGCTGGTAACGGCGCCGTTGCCGCTCCCTCCAACGAGGTCTACCACGAGCCCGGTGGTGGCGGCTACCCTCAAAATTTGGGGGCAATGGAGACGGCATAGGGGGGAGGTGGGGGGCTTGATGGAGGCCCCGATACGGGGGAACCATCGGTTTGCCCCAGGGAGCATTGATGGCAGATTTCTGGGCTGGCACAGGGTAGGGGTTAGGAGGTTGAGGGACCTGTTTGTGGAGGGGAGGTTCGTGAGCTTGGGGGAGTTAGAGGGGAAGTTTGGGCTCCCCCGGGGAACATGTTTAGGTACATGCAGGTGAGGGCGTTTGCCAGGCGGTAGGTGGAGGGGTTCCCCTCGCTGCCCCCACGTGGGGTGCGGGACAGGGTGCTCTCGGGGGTGTGGGTTGGAGGAGGGAGGATTTCGGACACATACTGGGTAATGCAGGAGGTAGACAAGGCCTTGGTGGAGAAACTGAAGGGGAAATGGGAAGAGGAGCTAGGTGAGGAGATTGGGAGGGGACGTGGGCGGATGCCCTGGAGAAAGTGAATTCCTCCTCGTCCTGTGCGAGGCTTAGCCTCATACAGTTCAAGGTGCTGCATAGGACCCACATGACTGGGACGAGGATGAGTAGGTTTTTCCGTGGCGAAGACAGGTGTGCTAGGTGCTCGGGGAGTCCAGCGAACCACGCCCATATGTTTTGGGCATGCCCAGCTCTGGGGGAGTTTTGGAAGGGGGTAGCAAGGACGGTGTCGAGGGTGGTGGGATCCAGGGTCAAGCCAGGCTGGGGACTCGCAATTTCTGTGGTTGCAGTGGAGCCGGGAGTGCAGGAGGCGAAAGAGGCCGGTGTTCTGGCCTTTGCGTCCCTAGTAGCCCGGCGGAGGATCTTGCTCCAATGGAAGGATGCGAGGCCCCCAAGCGTGGAGGCCTAGATCAATTATATGGTGGGGTTCATTAAATTGGAGAAGGTGAAATTTGCCCTGAGGGGATCAGTACAAGGGTTCTTTAGGCAGTGGACTTCCTGGCGGAAAGGTAGGGAAATAGGCCGGCGGCAGCAGCAGCAACTCGGGGGGGGGGGGTTTGGTTCGGTGGGAGGGAGAACTGTGTACATGGGTTTGTGGGATGTGGTGGGTGTTATCTCTTTCCCTTCTGTTGTCGGGATGTTTTTTTGTTTTTTCTTTTGCTTGCAGTTGCTTTTGAAGTTGGGTTGGTGTTGTTCTTGGGTTTTTACCGCGGTTGTTCTGTTAATATTGTTGTGATGTTTATATTTTGTAAAAATCTTAATAAAAATTATTTTTTAAAAAAAATAAAAATAAAAAAAAGGTATGTCCACGCCAAGTCCTGGAGTAGGACTTGAACCTATATCTTCCAGCTCAGTCGTATAAATGCTACTACTGCAACACAAAACCTCCCACTTTAGTCAACATTTGGTGATAATACAACCGTGACTGTTTGCACCAAGTCAAAATGTCATGGGTTAAGCTCCATTCCAGAGACTTGAATCTAGTCCAACACTCTGTGCAATGTTGCGTTGCACTGTCAGAGGAATAATTTTCCAGATGAAATGTTAAACTGAGATCTATCTCTGGTGTAATGACAAATATAATAATCTTTATTGTCACAAGTAGGCTTACATTAACACTGCAATGAAGTTACTGTGAAAAGCCCCGAGACACAACATTCCGACACAGAGGGAGAATTCAGAATGTCCAAATTAGCTAACAGCACATCTTTCCGGACTTGTGGGGGGAAACCAGAGCACCTGGAGGACACCCACGCAGACACGGGGAGAATGTGCAGACGGCGCACAGTGACCCATGCCAGGAATCGAACCTGGGACCCTGGCGCTATGCAGCAACAATGCTACCATGCCGCCCACTGGTCACAGGCAGAAAACTTGTCAAATGGAATTCAACCCGGAGAAGTGGGAGGTGATGCATTTGGGGAGATTGAACAAGGCAAAGGAACACACAATTAATGAGAGAACAGAGATGTAGAGGAAGTATGGGGCTTTGGAATGTCTGCAGATCTCTGAAGGTAGCAGGACAGGTGGTCAATAACAGTGGTTAAGGCAGCATATGGAATCCTTTCATTTATCAGTCGAGGTATAGAGAGTAGGATGGTTATGCTTATTTTTTTATAAATTATTAGTTAAGCCACAACTTCTGTGCTGTGCGCAGTTCTGGTCACATTACGTAAAGGATCCAATTACACTGGTGGGACTGCAGAAGAGATTTACGAGGATGTTGGAAGGACTGGAAAATTTGAGCGGAGAGGAAAGATTGGATAGTCTGGGGTTATTCTTTCCTGGAATAGAGGAGGCTGAGGAAGGTTTGATTGAGATGGCTCTGGCCCCCTGGAAAGGTAGTGAGAGGGGGTGGCCTTACCTTCACGCATTCCTGATACTGTTTAAAGAGCTCGCTGCACGGATCCGCGCTCCGTTCTCCCTTCAGGAATTTCTCAGCGAACCAGCGGTTGAAGCACAGATCGTATCCGCGCTTCAGCTCCAAGCACTCGGTGCCCACACTGTTCATATTCACCCAAATGGCCGCAGGCCCTGCCGTCGCTTCAATTGAACGTCATCCGTTGCTCACGTGACACCGACGCCGGACAAATGTGCGCGCCATATTTCATCTTGGCAGATAGCTGCTTTGAGGAGCGCCATGTTTCTTGCTACCAGATAGCCTCAGCGGCCGGTTGTGCCTGAGGTGCCATGTTTCATATTGGCAGGTCTCTCCCGCTGCGCCTTTGATACTGGTGCCAGCTGCATTGATCCTGGAGCTCCAATTTATTCCTTGCGGGAGTGGAATTGGCCCACTCCTCCGTACCAATCTTAACTGTTTGAACGTAAAGCAGTGCAGGATCAACAGAACACAATTTAACAAAAAAAAACATATCGCCCGAACAGGGACTTGAACCCTGGACCCTCAGATTAAAA
Source organism: Scyliorhinus canicula (assembly GCF_902713615.1). Taxonomy (NCBI): domain Eukaryota; kingdom Metazoa; phylum Chordata; class Chondrichthyes; order Carcharhiniformes; family Scyliorhinidae; genus Scyliorhinus; species Scyliorhinus canicula. The sequence goes on from NC_052146.1 coordinate 64,855,195, forward strand.
GTCTGATGCTCTACCGACTGAGCTATCCGGGCCCTGAGAAAATGTGTTAACTATAACGTATTACAGCACAGAAACAAACCATGTTTTCTACTTTGTAAACATATTAATTATTTTCTCCTCGTGTGTTTATCTAATTTATCCTTAAATACATCTGTTATTCACCTCAGCCGCTCCCTGAACCACCAATTTCCACATTCTAATCACTCCTCATTTGCCTGCTGAATTTAATATTCTTATAAAAATTATGGTCTCTCTCCCCACCCCAACGCCACCCATAAATACGAACAAAATCTGGGAGCAAAAGCGGGCACAGATTTAAAGTAATTAGTAAATGGAGCTAAAGCGACAGAAAGAAAAATTCTTCACGCAGCAAGTGGTTGAGGTTTGGAAAGCACTGGCTGAGAGTGTGGTGGAGACAGTTTCATCAGAAGCGTTCAAAAAGGAATTAGTCTATTCTGTGGAAAGGAGGAATGTGCAGGGTTTTTTGAGACCATTAGACATAGGAGCAGAATTAGGCCACTCGGCCCATCGAGCCTGCTCTGCCATTCAATCATAGCTGATATGTTTCTCATCCCCATTTTCTGCCTTCTCCTCATAACCCCTGATCCCCTTATTAATCAAGAACCTATCTATCTCTGTCTTAAAGACACTCAGTGATTTGGCCTCCACAGCCTTCTGCGGCAAAGAGTTCCACAGATTCACCACCCTCTGGCTGAATAAATTCCTCCTCTTTTGTTTTAAAGGATCATCCCTTTAGTCTGACATTGTGCCCTCCAGTTCTAGTTTTTCCTACAAGTGGAAACATCCTCTCCACGTCCACTTTATCCAGGCCTCGCAGTATCCTCTAAATTTCAATAAGATCCCTGTCATCCCTCTAAACTTCAACGAGTACAGACCTCAACCATTCCTCATACGACAAGCTCTTCATTTCAGGAATTATTCTTGTGAACCTCCTCTGGACCCTTTCCAAGGCCAGCACAGCCCTCCTTAGATATATGGCCTAAAACTGCCCACAAATTTAAAAGTATGTTTTTTGAGATTTTACATTTTATAACAAAATAAGGCAACAAAGTCACAAAATAATACAGCACCCAAAGTGATGAAATGGAAAAAAAGAAGGGAAACGGCTGAATCCACGTGAGCACACCACAGGACAACAACATCACAAACAGCTCAATACCATTAATCAAAACTGGATACCCTCATGGCATCTCCCCATCAAAGATCAAGGGAGAAACAGGATAAGATCATTAAAAGATGACAGCATGACAAAATGGCTCCCCCCTCCCCCGGGATCCCTCCAATGCTGCACAACCCACAACCAGAGGCGGACTGGGTCTAGAAATATTGGTTGCCAGGAGACAAAGGGGGCCCACCCACAACTACAATGCTATCATTTAATTTTCATAACCAATAAATAAAATTTTCAAAAAATACATATGGAAAAAAGGGTACAATTAAAATTTTTGTGGAAAAATGTGTATTTCTTAGTAATTACAGTGTACATGTACTGTACATATTACTGGCAGTAGATACCAAATGTAAATACAGAATGTTATAATTGAATTTTTTTTATTTTAAGTAATTGGTTGATATTTTTAAATAGTTTACTGCACAATTTACACATTAACAGATAGTTCAAAAGCACAATAGAGCATTGCATGCAGTCCACTATATTAAGAGCAATCGTTTGTGTTCGCTAGATGATTGTGCGAATCTGCCAATAATATGCTTCTGCATCCAATTCATCTAACAATTCCTTTTCAATGGATAGCAACATGTATGATTCCAAATTCTCCTCAGACAGCGAATTTCTTAACCTTGTCTTTATGATCTTTAGCTTTGAAAATGTCCTCTCACATTGGACTTGAGTAACTGATAGTGTGCAGGTGACTTTATAAAGTTCATAAAGGTTATCATATGCCTTGTCATGAAGTCTGTTGGATGCCAGAATTTTTAGTACACATAATGGGCAAGTGCTGCAAATTTTACAATTGTTGCAACTGGAATCCATATTCACACCATCATTAAGCAATAGCTTTAATACATCAAAGTTTGAAGCAAAAGAAAACAATTCCAATATTACTTGATCTTTGCTGATTTGTGGAAACAGCTTAATAATACCTTCCAATGCTTCATTTTCAAGGCCCTTCTCTGCAATAGTTTTAAACTTTGCTGGGTCCAAGCAAGACAAATCTTTATACAGCTGTTTGTGTTGTACAAAGCGTGATTCTAGTGACTGGACAATGCGATCCATTATTAGGTTAAACACATTTACTCGAAAACCAGCTAGAGAATCTGAGGAATTTCTTTCATCATCAATAAGCTCATCTGCCATTCTTTTCTTCTTCCTCTGCCTCTTAACTGGCAATGCTGTTTCCAATGCATCAATTTCCAATGTTTGATTTTCATCCATATTCATCTGTGAAATCCTGTCATTACATTTATTTACAAATTCCAAAGCCTTGCTGTGAACATTATCAAATGTTCTTGTCTGTTCCTTCAACTTTGTTGTAGCGAGCACGGTGGCCTAGTGGTTAGCACAACTGCCTCACAGCGCTGAGGTCTCCAGGTTCGATCCTGGCTCTGGGTCACTGTCTGTGTGGAGTTTGCACATTCTCCCCGTGTCTGCGTGGGTTTCGCCCCCAAAAATGTGCAGAGTAGGTGGATTGGCCATGCTAAATTGCCTCTTAATTGGAAAAAATAATTGGCTAATCTAAATTTTTTTTTTAAACTTTGTTGTAGCTGAATCTACCAAACTCCATGCAGTAAACATACCTAAACCACTTGTCTGTAGATAACTTGATAACGGGGTTGTAGTTTCAAATATATACAAGTAAGTAAATGGTTTCAAACTTTAGAAGACTTTGAAGTAAAACATTTGCTTCATGTTTTGTTTTTGCATCAAACTTTTCTGAATCTTGTATCATTGATAAGCATGTCAATAGATTTACGAAAGTACTGGCAGCGGCATCATCAAAACGTCCAAATATAGTTGTTGCTGCATTGGATTTTCCTGACCATCTGGTCTCACCAATTAGCTTTAATCGTTTCATTTTTTCTTATCCTAGATGTTTTCCAACAACTTCTATCCATACAGCCATTCTCTTGTATGATGCTTTCACAAAAGTTGCTATATTCTGGAGCAAATTGAAAAAAGAAACTGCAGGCACACAATATTTTGTTGTTTCAGTTATCACCAAATTCAAGACATGGGCATAGCACCACATATGAACATGTTGATCAGCCACATCAGCAATTTTACTTTGTAACCATTATACTGGCCATGGTAGCTTGCAGCGCCATCTGTGCTATCAGATAAACATTTTTGGGGGTCAATTTTAAGATACTGTAATGTTTCAATCAATAGATCAAAAAGTCCCTATCCTGTACCATCATTACTTGGCACAACTGAAAGTAGTCGCTCATAGATAATACCTTTAAGCACATACCGAATAATAATGCTAAACTGATCGATGGATGAATTATCTTGTGTTGAATCAACCTGAATAGAATAATATTTTGCTTGAGAAACTTCTTGACTAATTCTTTCTTGTATCATATTCTTCATAATTTCGATCAACATGTTTATAGCTGTTTTACTCAGGTATGTAACAAGTCCACCACGGCCTTTACTTTGAGCCTTTCCTTGTTGCTCTAATCGTTTGATTCTTTGTTTAGACTTGTTTTGCACTGCAGAAACGTGAGCTGCCATAATGGGGTCATATTTTGCCATCAACTGCACTGTAGCTAAAAAATTGCCATGATTCAGAACCTCATTATCTAGAGTGTAGGCCGATTCATTTCTGTGATCTCGAAAAGGAAGTGCTTGCTTGCCTACCATCTTTATGATGTCTATAATCCTCATGACAATACTTCTCTGCTTCAATACTTCTTCATTCCTTTTAATTAGTGATGCTGCAAAAAATTTATCTAAGGTGCCATCATTAACCACACTGATATATTGCTGAGCATTTCTGACATGTGTTGTTGTCGATTCATGTAAAGTCAAGCTCTGGCTAATACGCTCTTGCTGAAAACGTGGATTTCCAACTATGTCTGACCCGGGTGAACCAGCCCCCCCCCCCCCCCCCCCCCCCCCCACCCTCCACCACTCCTTTTCACGTCCTTTTAACACTGCTTCGTTCCTTCATACACTGAGTGATTATTTGTTTGTTTCTTTATTGCATTTTTATTTGGTATTGCTCTTTTTAAAAACAATTATATTTTATTAAGTTAGAATACAAATCTCAGGAAAGAAGTTGGAGATTTATTTATCTAATTAATTATAATTTTTAAGGGCCCTTCAGAGATTCACGGGCCCCTTCTTGGCTCTCCGGGCCCCGGACCGATGTACCGGCTGAACCAAGACTACTGCTTGATATCCTTTGAAGTTGCCGACCATCTCAAATCACGAATTGTAACTTTATCTTTAAATTCACACACTCTTGCTGAAAACATGGAATTTCCTTAATTATGCCCGACCCGGCCCCCCTATTCCACATCCTTCCACTACCTCCCCTGCTTCGTTCCTTTTCATGCACTGCTTATTTGTGTCCTGTTCTCTTTTATTTCTTATTCCTTTTTATTACTAAAACAGTTGTCAGTGTTTGTTTCTTTATTGCATTTTAATTTGATATAGGGGGCCCACTTAATCAGGGGCCCACTTGCCATCGGGCAAGCTGACACCCTGGCCAGTCCGCCACTGCCCACAACCATCACAGCAGATCAGGGTACATTTCCAGTGCTACGACTGGGAGCACACCAACACACACCCCACTCCATTCCAGCAGCACCAACAGCATCAATGATCCAGCCTTCTTCCGGATTTCAGACCACATGCACCCATGTAGGAACAAGACACCCAATAGTTAGGCGTCCTGGGAGGGAGGGCCGACTCCCGTCCCTCCAACACAAACACTGAATCCACACACACACACACACACACACCCCCCCCCCCCCAACCCACCAGGCTAAATCAGGATTCTTTTGAAAACCAACACCATGCTTGCCCGAAGAAGGAGAAGATCCCCCCCAGAGAGGGGACACCCAGCCTAGATCAAAGTTAGGTATGGGATAGGAACCATCCGAGAGGAACAGGCCAATTCCAGTCCTGCAAGGAATAAATTGCAGCTCCAGTATCAATGATGGTGCAGCTGGCACCACTGGGACTACAGCGATCTCCTCGAGAAAGAATATCCAGAGTAACCTCCCTCCTCCGCAACGCAACCACTGCAGTAGCCCAGGGGAGGAACACAAGTAGAGACCTAAATAGACGGGAGGGAAAACTCAACCTCAAGAAGGAGACAGAAGGAACCCACTGCTCCTCAAGGTACAAACTCAGCCCAGGCCAAAGAAGGATGAATACACGGTTCTTAAATCAAAGAATGTACAAATCCAAAAGAAAAACTCGAAACGGATTAGCTCTAACTATGGATCTATCCTCAATCTCAGTGAGGACTGAACTAACCTTACCAACCATACCCACCCAACCTTCACCCATCCCAGCTCCACTCGTCCTCTTCATAAACAAGATGGGGTGACCCCAACCATAAGGATTATTAGGCACAATAACCCGAAGGAGTAAAATTCCACAAATCACACTTCCCATAACTGACTCAAAATAATCTTGCTAATACAGGATAACAGGATTAGGATAATCAATGGCACAGGCTATCACACTCACATTTCACATTCCCCTGCAGGACAAAGGACAATAATAAAAGTCTACAAGTTGACCAACAGCGAGTAACGATTAGTATTATTGAAGAGAGGGCAGCATGGTGGGGCAGTGGGTTAGCACTGCGGCCTCACGGCACCAAGGTCCCAGGTTTGATCCTGGCTCTGGGTCACTGTCTGTGTGGAGTTTGCACATTCTCCCCATGTTTGCATGGGTTTCGCCCCCACAACCCAAAGATGTGCAGGGTAGGTGGATTGGCCACGCTAATTTGCCCCTTAATTGGGAAAAAAAATGAATTGGGTACTCTAAATTCATTTTTAAAAAGGATTATCAAAGAGCCATGGGAGGCATAATGGCGCAGTGGTTAGCACTATTGCCTACAGTGCTGAGGACCCGGGTTTGATCCCAGGTTACTGTCTGTGTGGAGTTTACACATTCTCCCTGTGTCTGCACAGGTCTCACCCCCACTACCCAAAGTTGTGCAGGGTAAGTGGATTGGGCTGTGCTAAATTTTTTTTAAATTTAGAGTACCCAATTAATTTTTTTCCAATCAAGGGGCAATTTAACGTGGCCAATCCACCTAGCTTGTACAAACCCATGCAGACACGGGGAGAATGTGCAAACTCCACACGGACTGTGACCCAGAGCTGGGATCGCACCTGGGACCTCGGAGCCATGAGGCTGCAGTGCTAACCCACTGCCCCACCGTGCTGCCCTGGGCTGTGCTAAATTGCCCCTTTTTTGATAAATAATAATTGGGTACTCTAAAAAAAATTTTAAATCGAAGAACCATAAGTTAAATTGCAGGATAAAGACGTTTTCCATGTTGCACGAGAAAGCAAATGATAAGTCAGGATCAATGAAGGATCAAGGAACACCTTCCAGGATCTCTCCAGGATTCCATCGATCAAAGCATGTGACACCATCACTTCCACCATTTTATCTCTCCAACACCCAGGCAGCCCGCAGCCCAGGGGGAGTGATTCGACCCCCTCAGCAAACCCCAATCACTCACGGCAAGCATCGGGAACAGGGTGGCACGGGACCAGTGCTGGTAGCCACCTCTCCTGACCCCCAGACAGGATATCATAGAATCATAGAATCCCTACAGTGCAGAAGGAGGCCATTCAGCCCATAGAGTCTGCATCGACCCTTTGAAAGAGCACCCTACCAGGCCAACATAGGATTTGTTGTGCTCCAAATCTGATGCATTGAGCCTCCAAATCAAGATTACCAAATTAAAGGTCCTCCCTGTTTTAAAAAAATATATTTTTATTCTCCTCATTTTTCACATTTTCTCCCAATCTTACACCCACCAACAATAAACAATAATCAGCAACAAATATGTCAATCCCAATAACAATAACAACGATCCCATCCTCCCACCAACCCCCGAACATTAGCCCGCATGTTGACATAAACAAATGACAAACAGGAATCAGGGATTACCCATAGTCACTCTTAATATACACAGACCCCCTCCCCCCCAACTCTCCCACCCATCCCCCCCGAACTAATGTTCAATGTTATCCAGTTCTTGAAAGTGCATAATGAATAATGCCCATGACTTGTAGAACTCCTCCGTCCTTCCCCTCAGTTCAAACTTAACCTTGTCAAGGGTCAAGAATTCCAACAGGTCCCCCCGCCACGCCAGGGCACAGGGTGGAGAGGCTGCGCTCCATCCCAACAGGATCCGCCTTCGGGCGATCAACGAGGCAAAGGCCACGATATCTGCCTCCGCACCCGTTTCCAACCCTGGCTGGTCTAACACCCCGAATATGGTCTCCCGGGGACCCAGGTCCAGTTTCAAATGCACCACCTTGGAAATTACCATTAAAACCTCCTTGCAGTAATCCTCTAGCTTTGGACAGGACCAAAACATATGAACGTGATTAGCACCCCCCCCCCCCCCCCCCCGCAACACTCACATCTTCTACTCCTTCAAAGAATCGGCTCACCCTCATGAGGTGCGCTCTGTATACCACCTTCAGCTGTATCAGCCCCAACCTCGCACATGAGGTGGAGGGATTTACTCTCCGGAGCACCTCACACCAGACCCCCCTCCTCAAAAACCTAAAGAATCATAGAATTTATAGTGTAGAAGGTGGCCATTCGGCCCATCGAGCATGCACCGGCCCTTACAAAGATCACTGATGCGACCATCAATTCACTCGGAGACTCGAGTCGAAGTAAACAGTGGTTTTAATCAGCTTACAACTTTGCCTGCCTGCGACTGGTACAGTACTGAAGGCGGTCCCGCAGGTCAGCTGCTCTTATACTTCCTATAAGGGGAGGAGCCATGGGCAGAGCCCGTACATGCTCCACATCTCCCCCTGTGGGTGAAGCCACACAGTGGCCCATAGATGGAGCCCACAGGGTTAATGGCATGGCATAATGCAACACAGTATACTGGTGAATTACTAGTGCTTATACATTCACCACATTCACCCCCTGTAAAAAAAATTAAGTCTGGCGGGGGAGACGGGTTCACAAATTCAGTCGGTCCGGCGCCCGGATCGTACATTGTGACCGACGAAGCACTGGGGTCACAGCCGTTTCGGATGGCTGTGGAAGTGGGTTCGGTGCATGCCCGGTGGTGGACTCCGGGGGGGGTTCTTCCAGAGCTTCGTTCCTGCAGACTGGTGTGCCGGGTGGAAGGGAGCGCGGAAACCAAATAGGTGCGGGGGTGCAGGACATGGGGGGTTGGGCGGGGTATAGTGTGGGGGGTACATTAGTGGTAGTGGTGGAGGAGCCTGCGGGCGCCAGGTCTCGGAGGGAGACGGTATCCTGCCGGCCGTCGGGGTGTTCTACGTATGCATAATGTGGGTTCGAGTGCAGGAGCTGGACCCTCTCTACCAGGGGGTCGGTCTTATGGGTCCGAACGTGTTTGCACGGCCACAAACCAGACTCCTCATGGCCGCTTGTTTATCTTCTCTAGGGGAACTACCACAGGGGCCTCGCTTCCGCCCTGGCTGAGGACACCAGGCCCTGCCCTCCTTCAGAAACACGTTTGGACCCATAAGACCGACCCCCTGGTAGAGAGGGTCCAGCTCCTGCACTCGAACCCACATTATGCATACGTAGAACACCCCGACGGCCGGCAGGATACCGTGACCTAATAGCGTGGAGCGCATCGGGGAGGACCTCCTGCCAGTGGGAAACTGGGAGATTCCTGGACCGTAGGGTCAGTAGGACGGTCTTCCAGACCGTTGCGTTCTCCCTCTCCACCTGCCCGTTACCCCTGGGGTTGTAACTGGTAGTCCTGCTCGAGGCAATGCCCTGACTGAGCAGGTACTGACGCAGTTCGTCGCACATGAAGGACGAGCCCCTGTCACTGTGGACATAATTGGGGAAACCAAACAGTGTGAAGACGCTGTGGAGGGCTTTGATGACGGTGGGGGTGGTCATGTCGGGGCATGGGATGGCAAATGGGAAACAGGAGAACTCATCTATAATGTTAAGTAAATAGGTATTACGATTATTTGAGGGGAGGGGCCCTTTGAAATCAATACTGAGGCGTTCAAAGGGCCGGGAAGCCTTTACCAGGTGGCCTTATCTGGTCAATAGAAGTGCGGTTTACACTCCGCACAGATTTGGCAATTCCTGGTTACAGCTTTGACCTCCTCGGTGGAGAAGGGCAGCTTGCGGTCGTTGATGTAATGGGCGAGCCGGGTGACCCCCGGGTGGCAGAGGTCGTCGTGGATGCCCTGTAGTCGGTCGTCTTGCGCGCCGGTGCATGTGCCATGGGACAGGGCATCTGGGGGCTCGTTGAGATGGCGCCCAAGATGGCGGCCCCCATGGGTCGCACGTGGCTGGCCGCATGGGGGAGGATTGCCAAGATGGCGGTCCCCTTGAGTCGCATGATTGTGTGGAGTCGAGGTCGGCAGACACGCTGCCACATTACGGGGTCTGCGGGCATGAGAGTCGGTGAATCGAGTTTGTGCGTTCGAGTTCGAGGGTTTTGGCTTGGCCAGGCAGACCGTTGCGAGGTGTCCTTTTCGCCCGCAGCTGCTGCAGCTCGTGTTGCGTGCCGGGCATTGTTGCCGGGAGTGTTGGGGCTGGCCGCAAAAATGGCAGGATAGCTCCCCGTGGTGGGCGGGCGGCTGCGCGGCGCAGGCCTGGGTTAGTCTCTGGTCGGGGGCCCACGAGGTGGCCGCGTAATCAGCTGGGAACGCAGTGAGACTCTGAAAAGCGACCTCCAGTGAGGTCACCAGTTTTACCGTGTCCTCCAGGTCCTGGGCCCCTTTTTCGTGCAGGCGCTGCCTCACATAGTTCAATCGGACCCCCGCAACGTAAACGTCTCGGACGGAGTTCCATGTGCTGAGTGGCTGTCATGGCCTGATAGTTACAATCACGTGCGAGGGCTTTGAGGTCACGCTGATAGTCATCTAGCGACTCCCCGAAGCGCTGGCAACGAGTAGTGAAGATATGTCGCGCATAGACTTCATTCACGGGCCGCACGCAGATGCGTTCGAGTGTCGCGAGGGCCTCAGTATAGGAGGTGGCTTCGTCGAGTTGGGCAGATATGCGATGGCTCACCCGTGCGTGGAGAAGACTCAATTTCTGTTCGCCCGTGACGGATGATGTCGATGACGCGGCCAGGTAGGCCTTGAAACACCGAAGCCAATGTGAAAACATTTCTTTCACCTCCGCGGCCTGTGGATCGAGTTCCAGTCTGTCAGGTTTGAGGGCTGACTCCATAGTAGTTCTCTAAGCTGATTAAATTGATGCGACCATCAATTCACTCAGAGACTCGAGTCGAAGTAAACAGTGGTTTTAATCAGCTTACAACTTTGCCTGCCTGCGACTGGTACATTACTGAAGGCGGTCCCGCAGGTCAGCTGCTCTCATACTTCCTACAAGGGGCGGCGCCATGGGCGGAGCCCGTACATGCTCCACATCTCCCCCTGGGGCTCTATCACCCCCCGCACTATTCCTTTCCATGCTCCCGAACTTCTTAATGCGATGGCCAACGGCTCATTCGCAAGTGCAAACAGCAGGGGGGACATAGGACATCCCTGCCTCATCCCACGGTGGAGAGCTGATGTTGTTTGTGCGGACACTCGCCCTCGGCTCCTTATATAGTAGCTTTACCCAGTTCACAAATCTTGGTCCAATCCCAAACCGCTCCAGAACTGCCATCAAGTACCCCCATTCTACCCGGTCAAACGCCTTCTCGGCGTCCAATGCCACAACCACCTCTGTTTCCTTCCCTTCCGCTGGTGCTATGACGACGTTCAAAACCCTCCGAATGTTCGAAAAAAGCTGCTTCCCTCTCACGAACCCCGTCTGATCCTCACCTATCACCTTCGGGAGGCACTCCTCCAGCCTACCCTCCAGTACCTTCGCCAATACTTTTGCGTCCACATTCAGAAGTGATATGGGCCTATACGACCCACACTCCGTCGGATCCTTATCTTTTTTCAGCAACAGTGAAATCGATGACTGCCCCAAGGTTTGTGGCAACACCCCCCCCCCCCCCCCCCCCCCCCCCCCCATCGCCTCTTCAAACATCACCACCATCAGGGGTGCCAGCTTATCCTTGAATTTTTTATAATATTCCACCGGAAACCCATCCGGCCCTGCCGCATGCATCCTCGACTGCATCCTCCCAATCACATCCTTTATCTCCTGCTCCACTATTGCTCCTTCTAATGTAGCCCTGTCCCCCTCCCGTAGCCTCAGGTACTCCAACACATCCAGAAATTCCTGCATCTCACGGTCTCCCCCGGGTGGCTCTGACCTGTACAACCTCTCATAAAACTCCTCAAAAACCTTGTTAATCAGATCCGGAGCCACCACCAACTTCCCTGCCCTGAATCTCACCTGAAGAATTTCCATTGCCCCTGCTTCCCTCCAGAGCTGACCTGCTAACATATCCTTATCTCCATGTTCATAAACTGCACCTCTTGCACGTCTCAGTTGACGCACCGCCTTCCTGGTGGACAGTCGGTCGAAGCTCGCCTGTAGTTCCTTCCTCTTTTCCAGCTTTGCTGGGTCCCCACCTTCTGCATAACTCCTATCTACCTCCAACATCTCATCTATTACCCTCTGCTGCTCCAACCTCTCCTCTTTGTCCACCCTGACCTTAAACAAAATTACCTCACCCCTAACCACCGCCTTTAGAGCCTCCCATACAACTGCCTTCGACACCTCACCCGTACAGTTGAAACCTACATATTCCTTAATTACCTTTTCAATTTTCTCACAGAACACTTGGTTCCTCAAAAGCCCCACATCCAATTTCCACCCCGGCCTCTGCGCTACCCCCTTCTCCAGTACCATATCCACCCAATGCAGAGCATGATCTGACACTGCAATTGCTGAGTATTCCGACCCCTTAACCCCAGCCAGCAAAGCCTTCCCCACCACAAAAAAGTCAATCCGCGAGTATACCTTATGGACTGCTGAGAAAAACGAGTACTCCCGTTCCCCTGGGTGCAGGAACCTCCAAGGGTCCACCCCTCCCATTTCCACCATTAGCCCAGCCAGCGCCTTTGCCCCCCCTGATGGGACCAGCGAGCGCAGCTGTGATCTGTCCAACCCTGGCTCCAGCACCAAGTTCCAGTCCCCGCCCACTATCAGTTCATGTGTGTCCAAGTCGGGGATGGCCCCAAACACCTTCTTCGCGAATCCCACATCGTCCCAATTGGTACCGGAAACACACTTAACAGCACCACTAATCCCCCCTCCAGCACCCCTGTCACAATCACATATCTACCCCTCTGATCTGCCACCACCTTGTCCATTTGGAAGCGTACTCTTTTGCTGCTAGCTTTGGACAGCAAGACCCAGACCACTCAGCACCCGAGAGATGGGGTGGGACGTGGTTTGATTGATTGACTGGCGACCAATGAACTGGACAAAAGGCTGAATTCTGCCCGGTAACAGGTGGTGATTGGATCCTGCTGTATTTCTGAAACTACAGAGACCTAAATGAATCTATAGTGAAAACCAGGTAGGGGCTGATTTAACTCAGTGGGCTAGACAGTTGACCTGTAATGCAGAACAAGGCCAACAGCATGGGTTCAATTCCTGTACCAGCTGAGAATTCTGAATTCTCATTGCTGCCTCACAACATAACAACATAAACAACATAACGGGCTACAAAGCGAAGCCGAGCAGTATCTCCAGCAGCAGCGCACCCCTCCCCGATGAACTTAATGCTTTCTATGCTCGGTTTGAGCAGGTAACCAACAGTCCGCTGTCGAGTGCCCCAGCAGCCCATAACTCACCCATACCCACCATCACCGTTTCCGAAGTCAGATTGGCCTTCCTGAAAGTGAAACCTCGGAAGGCGAGGGGCCTGGATGGGATCCCTGGTCATGCACTCAGAGCCTGCGCAGACCAGCTGGCAGAGGTATTCACAGACATCTTTAACCTATCCCTACTCCACTCCGAGGTCCCCACCTGCTTCAAGAAGACCACCATCATACTGGTACCAAAGAAGAACCAGGCAACATGCCTCAATGACTACCGCCCGGTGGCCCTGACGTCAGTTGTAATGAAGTGCTTCGAGAGGCTGATCATGAAGCACATCACCTCCATACTCCCGGAACGCCTTGACCCACTTCAATTCGCATACCGTCGCAACCGGTCCACATCAGACGCCATTTCCCTGGCCCTACACTCATCCCTAGAGCATCTCGAAAACAAGGACTCCTACATCAGACTCTTATTTATTGACTACAGCTCCGCCTTCAACACCATAATCCCAGCCAAGCTCATATCAAAGCTCCAAAACCTAGGACTTGGCTCTCCACTCTGCAACTGGATCCTCGATTGTCTGACCAACAAACCACAATCAGTAAGAATGAACACCAACACCTCCTCCACAATAGTCCTCAATACCTGTGCCCCGCAAGGCTGCGTACTTAGCCCCCTACTCTACTCCCTGTACACACACCACTGCATGGCAAAACTTGGTTCCAACTCCATCTACAAGTTTGCTGACGATACGACCATAGTGGGTCGGATCTCGAATAACGATGAGTCAGAATACAGGAGGGAGATAGAGAACCTAGTGGAGTGGTGTAACGACAACAATCTCTCCCTCAATGCCAACAAAACTAAAGAGCTGGTCATTGACTTCAGGAAGCAAAGTACTGTACACACCCCTGTCAGCATCAACGGGGCCGAGGTGGAGATGGTTAGCAGTTTCAAATTCCTAGTGGTGCACATCTCCAAAAATCTGTCCTGGTCCACTCACGTCGACGCTATCACCAAGAAAACACAACAGCGCCTATACTTCCTCAGGAAACTAAGGAAATTCAGCATGTCTACATTAACCCTTACCAACTTTTACAGATGCACCATAGAAAGCATCCTATCGGGCTGCGTCACAGCCTGGTATGGCAACTGCTCAGCCCAGGACCGCAAGGAACTTCAGAGAGTCGTGAATACCACCCAGTCCATCACACAAACCTGCCTCCCATCCATGGACGCCATCTACACCTCCCGGTGCCTAGGGAAAGTGGGCAGCATAATCAAGGTTCCCTCCCATCCGGCTTACTCACTTTTCCAACTTCTTCCATCGGGCAGGAGAGACAGAAGTCTGAGAACACGCACGAACAGACTCAAAAACAGCTTCTTCCCCACTGTCACCAGACTCCTAAATGACCCTCTTATTGACTGAGCTCATTAACACTACACCCTGCATGCTTCATCCGATGCCAATGCTTATGTAGTTACATTGTATATCTTGTGTTGCCCTATTATGTATTTTCTTGTAGTTTCTTGAATTCTGTTTAATTCCCTTTTCTTCCCATGTACTTAATGATCTGTTGAGCTGCTTGCAGAAAAATACTTTTCACTGTACCTCGGTACACGTGACAATAAACAAATCCAATCCAATCCAACACTGAGGACCCGGGTTCGCTCATGGCCCTGGGTCACTGTCCATGTGAAGTTTGCACATTCTCCCCATGTCTGCATGGGTCTCATCCCCACAACTCAAAGATGTGTAGGGTAGGTGGATTGGCCATTCTAAATTGCCATTTGATTGGAAAAAAATAATTGGGTACTCTAAATTTATCTTTGAAAAAAATGATTGAAGATTGTTGAACCCAACGTTGACTCCTGAAGGCTATAGAGTGCCGAGTTGTAAGACAATGTGCTGTTCTTTGAAGTTGCATTGAGTTTCATTGGAGCATTGAAGCAGGCCAAGGTCAGAGTGGGAGCAAGGTGAAGACTTGAAATCACAAACAATAGGAAGCTCAGGGTTATACTTGAAGATTGAAAGGCGCTGTTTCAAAAAGTGGTAACCCATTCTGCATTTGGTCACCCTAACGTGGAGGAAACTACATTGTGAGCAGCAAATGCAGTTTACTAAATTGAAAGAAGTGCAAGCAAACTGTTGTTACACTTGGAAGCAGTATCTGGGACTTTGGATAGTGAAAAGAGAGGACATAAATAGGCAGCTGAGGGGCAGCACGGTGGCACAGTGGTTAGCATTGCTGCCTACGGCGCTGAGGACCCGGGTTCGAATCCCGGCCCTGGGCCACTGTCCGTGTGGAGTTTGCACATTCTCCCCGTGTCTGCGTGGGTTTCACCCCCACAACCCAAAGATGTGCAGGGTAGGTAGATTGGCCACACTAAATTGCCCCTTAATTGGAAAAAATAATTGGGTACTCTAAATTTAAAAAAAAAAATAAATAGGCAGCTGTTGTATCTCCTGCACTTGCATGGAAAGATGCTGTAAGAAAGGGAGGGGAAATTGGGGATTATTCAGAAGCGGACCAGGGTATTTTCGAGGGGATGGTCCCATTGGAATCCTGAGGGACGAGGGCAATACAAGATGTGTTTGACGGTGGCATCACACTGGAGGTGGTGGAAATAGCAGAGGATGATCCATGGAGGATAAGGGGAAATCCTATCATTGTTCTTGGAAGAAGAGGAAATAGTGAGAGAAGTGCATGAAATAGATGGGATATGGTTGAGGGCGCTGCCAACCATGCTGTGGGGATTTCGAGGTTGCAGAAAAAGGAAAACATTTTAGAATTGCTAGTATGTAAGGTTGAGTCATCTGAACAGGTGCAACTGAGATGGAGGAACTGGGAGAATGGAGTCCTTACAGGAAGCTAGGTGTGAGGAAGTGTAGTTGAGGGAGTAGTGAGAGTCTATGAGAGCCTGGAGTGAATATTAGTTGATGGCCTATCCTCAGAAATGGAGATAAATAATGCAAGGAAGGGAAGGAAAGATTCAGAGATAGGTCAGGTGAAGGTGAGAGAAGGGTGGAAACTGGAAGCAAAGTCAGTTAAATTTTCCAGGAAGTGGCATCAATAGTCTTCAATGTACCCAAAACAAGAGGGGAGGGAGGAGATCTGAGCAGGGCTGGAACAAGGAATGTTGCATGTATCTCACAAAATGACATGCATCGTTAGTATCCATAGCAACGCTCTATTTGGAAGAAGTGGGTAGAGTCGAAGGAGAACAAGATCAGCCTGCGGGAGAAGGATGGTGGTTGAAGGGGACAGATTGAGACTTTGTTTAATGAAGAATTGGATAGCTCTCAAGACTGTCCTGGTGAGGGATGGAGCTGTAGAGGAATTGGACAACCATGATGAAGAGGAGATGATTAGCGCCAGGAAACTGGAAATCTCTTTTATTTTTTTCAAGGTGCAAGCATTGCTGACAAGGATAACATTTGTTGTCTGTTCTTAATTGCCTTTGAGAAGTTGATGGTGAGCTGGTTTCTTGAACCGCTACAGACCATAGAGATAGACATAGAACATAGAAGGAGGCGATTCAGCCCATCGAGTCTGCACCGACCCACTTAAGCCCTCACTTCCACCCTATCCCCATAACCCAATAAGCCTTCCTAACCTTTTTGGCCACTAAGGGCAATTTATCATGGCCAATCCACCTAACCTGCACGTCTTTGGACTGTGGGAGGAAAGCGGAGCACCCGGAGGAAACCCACGCAGACACGGTGAGAACGTGCAGACTCCGCACAGACAGTGACCCAGCAGGGAATTGAACATGGGATCCTGGCGCTGTGAAGCCACAGTGCTAATCACTTGTGCTACCGTGCTGCCCATGTGGTGTCAGTATACCCACAGTACTGTTAAGGAAGTTCCAGGATTTTGATCCAACGACCAGTGAAGGAATGGTCATATAGTCAAAGTGGCGTAAGGCTTTGGAAGGCCATGGATGTAAGTAGGAAGTGACTGGACAAGAGGAGGGACAATGGAGTCAAGATAGGAAGAAATATGTTCAGTGGGACAGGAACAGGCTGAAACAATGGGTTGACCTGGACAGTCCTGTTGATTCAATTTTGGGAAGGTGGTAAAAACAAACTTTTGGGCTGGGGACTATGAGATTAGAGGTAGCAGAGGGACGGTCACCAGAGTGGATGAGGTCAGTGATAGTCCTGGAGAGAATAGCATGATATTCAGTATTGGGAGGAAATATCAGAGAGTGGCATGTGGCCTTTGCTAGGCAGAGGTCAGAACACCAGACAACAAAATTCCCACCCTTGACAGCTAGTTTGATGAAGATATTAGGGTGGATCTGAGAGATTGGAGTACCACCAGTTCAGAGGGAGCTAGGTCAGACTGAATGAAGAGAGTAGAGAAATTGAGACGGCCAATGTCACACTGACAGTTCACAATGAAAAGATCTAGCCTGGGTAACGGCCAAAGGGCGGGGACCAGAAAAAGGGAGAATATTGGAGACAGATAAAAGGCAGCTGTACTGGGGCAAGCGGGCACAGAGACAGAGGTGAGGGAAGAAGAGTTCAGCGTCATGCCCAGCTCACAATTCATTGAGGTAGGGGCGAAGAGGATGAAGCTGAGGCTTTTGCTGAGGGTAGAGTGTTCAGTGTCAGAGAGAGGAAGGTCAGTGGGTATTATGACTATCTGACAAGGAGTGAGATCCAAAGAGATGGGGTTGGAGGGGAGGGGAGGAAGGATGGGAGGAGTGTATGTGTCTATGAGTTATTGAAAGTGGATCTTAAGAGGTGGTGAGAATGGGCAGCATGGTGGCGCAGTGGGTTAGCCCTGCTGCCTCATGGCGCCGAGGTCCCAGATTCGATTCTGGGTCACTGTCCGTGTGGAGTTTGCACATTCTCCCCGTGTTTGCATGGGTTTCACCCCCACAACCCAAAGATGTGCAGGCTAGGTGAATTGGCCAAGCTAAATTGTCCCTTAATTGGAAAAAATGAATTGGGTACTCTAAATTTATTTTTTTAAAAGATGTGGTGAAAACAATGATTCATGGAGCCCTGAATGTCTAGGAAATTTCTGTAACCATGGACGCATCTGAAACATGCAAATGTAACTTTAGTTGGAATCCATGTGTGATAAATTAGAGCTGAGGACAGTTGCTAAGGAAGAGGATATAGCCGGGAAGGCAGGAAACAGTGCAGAAACAGTTTCTTTTTCAAATAAATGCAGTACAGATCCCACTACAAGGCCTATGATGATAGAAACTTGCAAGTTTCATCAATTGCAAGCTGGATAAAAGAGCCATTCAAATGAAATAAGCCACGTTATTTGTTCACTATGTGGCTGGTGCAGTTTGTACTTGATGGTTGCATTTTACATCTCAGTGGCGAGATCATCAAGGTCCAGGAAGTCCTGTTTAACTTTTCTTTGTAATGTAAAAATAAGGTATTCGGATCAAATCTAAGGGTTGGTTTGGGGAGTGACTTTGAAAGCCAACAAATTGTTTGTAATTCCTGATAAAGAGGAAGGTCAGTTAGAATTTTCAGGAAATAGTGTGAGGTTGCTTAATAGTAAGAAACTGAAAGAAACATTATTTAAGTTCCCCCCCCCCCCCCCAAATGAAGTGTTAGCTTAGTTCTAGAGCTTTTTGTTTTGCATTTTTTAATTTTTCTAATTAAGGGGCAATTTAGCGTGGACAATCCACCTACCCTGCACATCTTTGGGTTCTGGGGGGTGAGACCCACGCATACAATATGCAAACTTTACACAGACAGTGACCCAAAGGCAGGATTGAACCTGGATCCCCGGCGCCATGAGGCAGCATTGCTAACCACTGCGCCACCTTGCTGCCCTAGTCCTAGCTTTTGATCTTATTATTTTATCTACTCAAGTTATTGTAAAAGTCATTTACATACTTGTTTACCTTTTGTAAAATAGACTCTGCTATTTACCTCCTCGTAGTGCTTTATTGAGGAGGTGTTGTGGCAGAGTGGGTAGCATCCCTGCTTCTGAGCCAGAGGCTTTGGGTTCAACCCCCATTTCAGGACTTATGACCAAGAAAAAGTGATTATCAGCCAAGAAATCCTTCTAACATATGCCAATGGCAGGTAGCAGGAGAGGGAGAGATTCCTAGTCAGCTATGTGATGGGAAGCATGTCAGATCTTCTACTGTTTCTATCCAGACTACAACATGCAGCTGGCATTGAATTGTAATGAACCACCAGCAATCCTCTACCATTGTTGAAGACAGGAATGAAATCATTTGGATCCGTAAATCCAGTTGTTGTTTGTTCTGTGCATACATTTTTTTTTTTTAAATTTAGAGAACCCAATTAATTTTTTCCAATTAAGAAGCAATTTAGTGTGGCCAATCCACCTAGCCTGCACATCTTTGGGTTGTGGGGGCGAAACCCATGCAAACATGGGGAGAATGTGCAAACTCCACACGGACAGTGACCCAGAGCCAGGATCGAACCTGGGACCTCGACACCGTGAGGCTGGAGGGCTAACCCACTGCGCCACAGTGCTGCCCCTTCTGTGACTACATTACAGAAACCGTACTTACTGATATATCTCATGGGGGATTGGAATTAACTCATGAGAGTGGTCTTAAGCTACGGGACCCAAAATAATCTTGTGGAAAGTTAGAATTGTCAAAATGTAACTGAGAATGATTTGCACATTAATGATAACTTGGACGGTTGCTATGAGCAACAATGTGGCTACTAAATAACAATAGAACCTGCTCACAGCATTGTGCAAGGGTGGGCCTTCATCAATCAGATCTGGGTCAGCAGGCAAACTATTCATTGGCAGGAAACCTGCTGTAATAATTCCAAGTATGCGGGATGCATTTAGAAATACAAAATGCCGCTGCAGAGAGTCTGTCGACAGATGATTGCTCCAGGGAGCCTTAATGAGTATGATTGAGCAAGACAAGTAGAAATAGTTCATAAGGGCAGCACGGTGGCGCAGTGGATTAACATTGCTGCCTCACGGCCCCAAGTTCCCAGGTTCGACCCCGGCTCTGGGTCACTGTCTGTGTGGAGTTTGCATATTCTCCCCCTGTTTGCGTGGGTTTCACCCCTGATACACAATCAATGACTACTAAAGCGAGGTTATAGTCCAACTGAAGGCTTTAATAAGCTAGATGTTTCCCCCATCAGCTCAGGTACAGAAAGGAAGTTGCTGGGGCGGCACGGGCTCTTATACCCCGCCTTGCAGGGCGGAGCTACCATACAGGCTCGACCAATAGAAAACATACATTATCTACCAATGGTGTTCCAGCATTACTACGTACCTCTACACAGACTACCACAACCCCCACAACCCATAGATGTGCAGGATAGATGAATTGGCCACACTAAATTGCCCTTTAATTGGAAAAAAAAAATTGGGTACTCTAAAATTATTTTTAAAAAGAAATAGTTCATAAGCTGCTTGTACAAGAAACCACCTGACAGAGAACATTGGCTTCATACAGTAGAATTCAGCCCATAAGATAATTCTATCCTCAGAATATCTTCCTGGTTCAGCAGGGTACTCAGTGTATGACATTCAGTCAAATCCATGTGGTTCCTTTATGTATTGGCTGCTGAACTGGAGGATGGAGGGATCAGAGGGGGCAGTGAAATTATTTTGCAATAACCAAGAGTAGAGCAAGTTCCCTGGTGGGGGCATTCTTCTTGTTGAACAGTAGTCATTCAACCAATCACAGCCACAGTGAAAACTGCAGAGTTCGTGCAATGTGTTTAGCAAGTGTCTTGAGGCAGACCTAAGTTGCATGAGCCAATTTGTCCAAGTAATATTTTGCAACCCTGCTTTCCTATCTCCTTGCAAACATTTACATGTGGTCTTCAGATGACACATTCTCCCTGAACACAACTCAGTTTTTGCAGAATAGGACTCAAAGCTGCACCTACTCCATTCAGGAACATTGAGCATTAATGTGCCATCCACTCTTCACCCTTATTCATCAGCAATACCAGAGGCTATGTAATTTACATACCATTAGGATGTTATTTTGTTTTGTAAGTATGGAACAGAAATGGATTAGCACATCACATCAAGCTACAATAAATCACTTCAACCAAGGTAATTTCTTCTCTCTGCCTTGATCTCTCATTCACTTCATATTCCACATCACCAGTCTATTGATAGTTTAGTTCTAATTGGCAGACTGGCTCCAAGTTAAGTGCGTGTATAAAGTTACCACAGTGAGGGTGTGCTTCTGCAGCGAGAACAAACTTGCTTGTGGTGCAAATGTTGTGGGCAACGCGGCAACAGGAGATTTACTTGGTACCCATTACATCTGACCTAGAAGTATGAGGTGAAGAGAAAGCTTTATTCAGCATGCAGCATGGACAACTACTGCCCTTCAGATGTTTGTTGGGACAGTATGGCTTCTCCAATTTATCGTTCAGAAGTGAACCTATCAGCTATAAGAGTCTTTCTTATTCCCCAGTATAAAAATAATAACAGACTGCAATTGTATTATGGGGGGTTGGAAAGGAAAATATTATGATCTGGAGTATTGTAATCATATGGAAACCCCCACCACCATGTGGGAAAATGTTTCACTAAAATTTTGCACATCGACCTTCAAGAACAACAGAATGCCTATTGGTGATGTAAAAAAAACAGCATGAAATCTATACAGTTGGATGAAAAATCAAAATCACTGACCCAAATTCCCAGCAAATAGCCCAGTTAACTTTTCAAAGCAAAGCGGGCTTACTGGCAAACAGAGCTACAATACCAAGTAGGACGCTGTCTGAGGGCCAGCCTGAAGAATTCCACACAGCATGGACAAGCTGGGCCGAAGGGCCTGTTTCCATGCTGTAAACATCTATGACTCTATGACAGTGCGCTGTATAGTCACATCTGCTCTGTGCCTTCAATTTCCCCAGTCAGTTCAAACATGGACAAAAGAGCTGGACTCCAGAGGTGAGATGAAAGTGACTGCCCTGGACAGCAAAGCAACATTTTTTCTTTAAATTTAGAGTACCCAATTATATATATATATTTCCAATTAAGGGGCGATTTAGCATGGCCAATCCATCTAACCTGTACATCTTTTTTGGGTTGTGGGGGTCAAACCCACACCGACACAGGGAGAACGTTCAAACTCCACAGGACAGTGACCCAGGGCCAGGATACAGCAAAGAAACATTTGAAGAGCATGTCATCAAGGAGCCCGAGCAAATCAGGAGCCAATGGGAATCGGGAGGATGGGGGGAGGGTGGACTCTCCACTGCCTGGAATCATACCTGGCACAAAGAAAGATGGTTGTGATTGTTGGAGGTTAATCTTCTCAGTTCTAGAACATACTGCTGAACTTCGTCGCTACTAGGAATCCTGGTTAATAGGCCCAACCATCTTCAGCTGCTTCATCAATGAACTTCCTTCCATCATAAGGTCAGAAGTGGGGATGTTTACTGATGATGCACAATGTTCAGCACCATTCGTAACTCCTCAGATACTGAGGCAGTCTTTGTTCAAATACAGAAAAACCTGGACAATATCCAGGTTGGGCTGAAAAGTTACATTTGTGCCACACAAGTGGCAGGCAATGACCATCTCCAGCAAGGGAGAATCTAACCATCACCCCATGACATTCAAAGATATTACCATCGCTGAATCCCTCGCCATCAACATCCTGGGTTACCATTCACCAGCATCTGAATTGAACTAGCCACATATATACTATGGGTAAATGAGCAGGTCAGAGGTTAGGGATCCTGTGGCGAGTATTGCACCTCCTGACATCCCAAAGCCAGTCCACCATATACAAGGCACAAGTCAGGAAGGAGTGTGATGAAAGACATTCCACTTTCCTGGGTGAGTGCAGCTCCAACAACGCTTCAGAAGTTTCAAACCATGCAGGTATAAAGCAGCTGTTTGATTGACAGCCAATCTACATTCACTCCCTCCAGCACACAAGGGCAGCCGTGTGTACTATATCCAAGATGCACTGTAGGAACTCACCAAGGCTCCTTAGGCAGTACCTTCCAGATCTACAATCACTACCATCTAGAAGGACAAGGGCAGGAAATACGTGAAATACTACCATCTTGAAGTTCCCCTCCGGAACTTCGGTGATGGCTTGTGAAAGCAGGTTGCACAAAAGGTGGCTCCTGCTAAGGTCCGGTACTTTGTCCAGCTTCAATATCTGAGGAGTTGCAAATGATACTGAACATGGTCCAGTCATCCGTAAACATCCCCACTTCTGATCTTATGATGGAAGGAAGGTCATTGATGAAGCAGCCAAAGATGGTTGGGCCGAGTACCCAGAATTCCTGGAGTCAGGATTGAACCTGGGTCCTTAGCACTGTCAGGCAGAAGTGCTAACCACTGCGCCACTCTGCCGCCCTTCTCACCAATTGATTTTGGGAGGTGATGTGAACTGTATGCTGGACCCGAAGTTGGATTGCTCAAGGCCAAAATTGTTGGTCTCCGCTGGGACGGTGAAGGTACTGTCTGCATTTATGGAGGAATTGGGAGGGGCAGATCCGTGGCGGTTTATGCATTTTCTCGCTTTTCTCTTCGGTACACGAGTTGTGTTGGAGGATTGATTATTATATTATGAGCTGAAGGGGAGCAGCACGGTGGCGCAGTGGGTTAGCCCTGCTGCCTCACGGCGCTGAGGTCCCAGGTTCAATCCCAGCTCTGGGTCACTGTCCGCGTGGAGTTTGCACACTCTCCTCGTGTTTGCGTGGGTTTCGCCCCCACAACCCAAAGATGTGCAGGATAGGTGGATTTCCCACATTAAATTGCCCCTTAATCGGAAAAAATTAATTGGGTACTCTAAATTTAAAAAAAAGAAAATATTATGAGCCGGGCTCATAAGAAGGTGGTTATTTCGAACCATGCCCCACGTTGTGTGGATTTGGTGTTGGAGGTCGGTCGGGAGTGCAGTAGATGGTGACGGTTGGACATTGGGTTGCTGGCGGATTTGGAGTTTTGTGTGAGAATCTCTAGGACCATGCGGAAGTTTGTGAAACATAATGGTAACGGGGAGATTTCACCCTCAATTCTGTGAGAGAGGTGTTGAAGGTGGTGATTAGGGGAGAGATTATTGCATTTAAGGCACATGTGGATGTGGAGGCGAGGGAGGAGTGACAGGGATTAGTGGATGAGATTCTAAGGATGGATGGTAGGTATGCGAGGGATCCAACTCTGTAGCTTTTGGCGTGTAGGAAAGAACTGCAAATGCCATTTGTCTTGCTATCAAAGGATTGGGCGGTGCGGCAATTGGACAAAAGGAGCAGTATATGAGTATGGGGAGAAGGCCAGTCATCTTTTGATGCACCAACTGAGGCAACGGGGGCAGACAGGGAGATTGTTTAGGTGAGGGATCTGGAGAGGAGATTGGTCTCCAGCCCGGAGAAGGTGAATGGGGTGTTAGGACTACTATGAGAGGTTATATACGTCGGAGCTGCCAGGGATCGAACAGGGGATGCCAGAGTTTTTTGGGGTCGGGAGTTTCCCAAGGGGGAGCTGCTAGAGAACCTGGAGGTGCCATTGTCCACGGAGGAGATTCAGGCAGTGTTGAAGCAGATGCAGGCAGGGAAGGCGTGCCCGGATGGGGTCACGGTGTAATTGTATAAGAAGTTTTCAGATCAGTTGGGTCAGTTGCTGTTGGATATGTTCAGGGACTCCTTTGAGCGGGGCACCCTTCCAGGGTCACTGGGGCTGGCATCCATCTCACTACTCCTGAAGGACAAGGACCCCAGAGTGTGGGTGGTATCGTCCCATCTCCCTGTTAAACATGGATACCAAGTTGTTGGCGTTGAGGTTGTAACCTTGCCTCTCGGAGGTGGAGGGGGGGATCAGATGTGGTTTGTGAAGGGGCGGAGGTTGCCGTCGAATGTGCGTCAGCTGCTGAATGTGGTGCCCTGTGGCTGGGCCAGTGCCGGAGACAATTGTTTCGTTGGACGTGGAGAAGGTGTTTGATCGGGTGAAGTGGCATACCTTTTTGCGATGTTGGAGAAGTTTAGGTTTGGACCTGTGTTTGTGTCTGGATACAGCTGCTGTATGCAGCTCTGTTCACGATTGTCTGCACCAACACCATGAGTTTTGGGCCCTTTTGGTTGTATCGGGGTTTGAGGCAGGGCTGTCCAATGTCTCCCTTGTTGTTTGCACTCTCAATCGAGCCATTGGCTATTGCGTTGAGGGCCTCTAATGAGTGGAGTGGATTGTTAGAGGTGGGATGGTGCACCGGGGTCGTTATTTGCTGACGATATATTGCTGGACATTAGGGACCCGGGGCCTTCCGTGAGGAACATTATGGGTATTTGCATCACTTCAGCACCTTCTCAGGTTACAAGTTAAACATGGGAAGAGTGAATAGTCTGTGGTGGGTGCATCTGGGTGGGGTGCTGGATTGTGGGGTTGCCAGTTCGGTTGGTGGGGACTAGTTTTCAACATCTAGAGGTTTAGATGTTGGAGGATTGGGGGCGGCTTTGTAGGTTGAACTGTACTAACCTGGTGGGTAGAGTTAAGGTGGACTTGCAGAGGTGGGATAGTCTCCTGCTAACGTTGGTGTCCATTCAGTTAAGATGAAGATTTTGTTAAAATCTTTATTTCAGTGTTTCTGCCTAAGTTGTTTTCTGAAATGTCGAGCGACTTATTTCCGGTGTTATTTTGGCAGGCAAGGCCCCGAGGATTCGGCGGGGGTGCTTCAGACGGAGAGCTGGGCAGGAATCTCGCGTTGCCAAATTCACTGTTTTACTATTGATCAGCTAACGCAGAGGTGCTGGATAGTGTGGGGACCTGGGGGTTCTCTGGGTGAAGGGCAGCACGATAGCATTGTGGATAGCACAATTGCTTCACAACTCCACGGTCCCAGGTTTGTTTCTGGCTTGGGTCACTGTCTGTGCGGAGTCTGCACATCCTGCCCATGTGTGCGTGGGTTTCCTCCGGGTGCTCCGGTTTCCTCCCACAGTCCAAAGATGTGCAGGTTAGGTGGATTGGCCATGATAAATTGCCCTTCGTGTCCAAAACTGCCCTTAGTGTTGGGTGGGGTTACGGGGATAGGGTGGAGGTGTTGACCTTGGGTAGGTTGCTCTTTCCAGGAGCCGGTGCGGACTCGATGGGCGAGTGGCCTCCTTCTGCACTATAGATTCTCTCTCTCTCTGAATTCTCTGATAAGAGTCGGAGTCATGTAGGGGGACAGGTTTGGGGGCACTGGCAATAGCACCACTTCCGTTGGCAATGTCAAAGTACTCAACGAATCCCAGGCAGCAAGGTGGCACAGTGGTTAGCACTGTTGCCTCACGGCGCTGAGTTCCCAGGTTCCATCCCGGTTCTGGGTCACTGTCCATGTGAGTTTGCACGTTCTCCCCGTGTTTGCGTGGCTTTCGCCCCCACAACCCAAAGATGTGCCGGGTAGGTGGATTGGCTATGCTAAATTGCCCCTTTATTGGAAAAAATGAATTGGGTACTCTAAATTTATTTTTAAAAAGTACTCAACGAATCTCGTGGTGGTGGCCACGTTAAAAATATGGAGGTAACCGTGCCAGCATTTTAAGTTGGGGCCAGCTTCAAGACTGGCTCCCATTCGTGCTAACCATCTACTTGTGCCAGCAAGGCTGAATGCCTCCTTTTGTGGGTGGAAGGACAGAGGGTTGGCAAGTGGGGGATTTATTTCTGGAGGGGCAGTTTGCTAACTTGGGAGGAGCTGGAGAAATTTGAGCTGGTGGACTCAAGACATGTTTACGCACCTCCAGGTGTTTTTCGGCTTTTCTGGTGGTGCATCCATCTTTATTACTGGAGCAAATTCTCTGCTGCGTGGGTTCAGAGAAATGTATTTGCAGATAGAAGTTGATTTTGGTGAAAGGAAAAATTGGTGCCACTACTTGAAGAGGGGCTGCGGAGGGTGAATACATCGTTGTGTGGTTCAAGACTGAGCCTTTTTCAGTTAAGAGGTGGTGTTTCAGACACACCTGATGAAAGCAAGGATGAGCCGGGTTTTTTTGAGGGGGTAGAGGATAGGTGCACTGTTCAAGGGGGCCCACACACACATGTTCTGGCCCTGCTCTAAACTGGTGGGCTTCTGGAAGTCCATTTTGGATACCATGTTGGTGATCCTAACTATGGAGCAAAAAACCTGCCCCCAAGCAGCTGTATTTGGGGTTTTGGATATCCCAGAGTTGCGGGGACAGATATCTTGGCCTTTGCCTTGTTGGTGGCAGGGAGGCGGGTTTTGTTGAGTTGCAGGCTGTTAATGACACCAAGTGCCTCGGTGACACTAGGGGATTTGATGGAATTTTTGCAACTCAAGGTTGGTTACACCAATTTATATTGTAATTCAGAGTTAATCACTGTTTTGGGAGAAAGAGGAGGGGGGGTGGCTGGGTTCATTTTGTTTTTCTTGTATTCTTTTTAAAGGTGCTTTATTTTGCATAAAATGTGAATACCTTAAAACATTTTCAAAATTGTTCCCCTCCAAGCCACTCGCTATCTCAAATTGGAACTATATTCACTGTTCATTCACTATCCCTAGGATCCAAACATTGGAATTGCCTTCCGCACAGCATTGATGGATTGCAGCTGTTCAAGAAGGTAGCTCACCACCACCATCTCAAGGACAGACAATAAATGCTGGACTAGCCAGTGACCTAACATCCCATAAATCCATTTTTAAAAATCTCCAACAATGCACAATTGACAAGTGGAGAATGTACATCTGTGCAGAAGACAAGAGAGAAAGCTATACGGGAACAATATGGTAAATCCAGGTTTAGTGGAACTTTTTTTTTTTACTTGCTTCATTATGGTCCCACTTGCAATTGGCATTTTCGCCAGCTGTGACCACTCCCCACCGTTTGGTATGAATGAAAGCCAAGACGGAGAAGCTGGCTTTACTCGGCAACTCTTACAAAACGTGTACAGCAGTGACACCACTCAGACGTTCCTTGGGCGAATAATTTCCTGCACTTTTAGCTATTGAATTAAAGTTCACCCCATCAGATTTAACCACTTCCTCTTCACAAAATGCAGCAGACACACAATTTTCCAGAGTATATTTATTATGGTGCTACATCATAGGTAAACACTTGTTTCATAATTCTCATCTTTATTTTTCAAAATAATGCAAACATTTACATAACTCTTCGGCTTGAAGGAATGGTCCTTAACTCAGGGCCAGTCTTCTCTGCTCCAAAATTTCAGTGTTCCCCGACATCTTCATAGCCGGTGGGCAGAGCGTTAGCATGGGGATTGTGGAAGAGTGAGTGAGTTCCATCACCCCAAGGGAATGGCTGTGGATGGAATAGTAAAAATATACATTAGTAAGACTGTTCCAGATTCAAACCAACTTCACATTTTAAATGTCTGCGATCCCATTATAATCAGTTTGACTACTTAGTATCATAGGTCTGATAAGACAACCCAACCTGCTCTTTAGTATTTGTATTTTCCATGCACGAGGTTGCATTTCACAGATACAGGATTGTTTTATGATCTCATGTATGAAGGAATTGGATTTAATCAATCAAAGGCTGGCAATGTTGATACTTTACTACTGAACTTAGTGTACATGCATAATCCATTACTTCATAAACAGCACAAAATTCTCTCACTATTAACAGTCCTTGAAATTTAATACAAACTTACTTTGTTCCTGATGCGGAGATGCTCATACGCAACAAACTCTGTTCTCTCATGGGTGTGTTGCTGCGCCTTCAGGTAGCAGTTCAACATACAGACACTTACGCCAGGAATAGCAACAACAAAGCTCAGGATCTTCCACATGCGTGCTGCAAGAAGCAAAGTAAACACATGTTATAATTGTGGACACAATACATTTAATCTTTTACACATTCAGGATGTGTCATTACAAATCAGTTTATTTTGTAATGTTAATCCAAAAGCAGAATCAAACTGACATGACAGAGATATGACAATCTCACACTGTTTCTGTTTGACAATGCATGCAATAAAATGTCTGATTCCAGGGATGACGGGACTGTCATATGAAGAGAGATTGTTCTCGCTGGAGTTCAGACGAATGAGGGGGGGATCTCAGAGAATTATAAAATTCTCACAGGACTAGACAGAGTTGATACAGGGAAGATGTTACCAATGATGGGTGTGCCCAGAACCAGGGGTCAGTCTGAGGATTCATGGTAAACCATTTCAGAGATGAGACATTTCTTCACCCAAAGCGTGGTGAGTCTGTGGAATCCATTACCACAGGGTAATTACCAATGCTAAAACATTGAATATATTTGAGAGGCAGCTAGATAGAACACTTGCAGAGAATGGGATCAAAGGCTATGGGGAGAAAGCAGGATTAGGTTATTGAGTTGGATTATCAGCCACGGTAGTGATGAATGGCAGAGCAGGCTTGAAGGGCCAAAAGGCCTCCTCCTATCTTCTATGTATCTATGTATACATGTATGCCAAATAATGCCAGTGCAACTTGTAGGTATTTTTATATATCTCTCTAGATTTTAATGTTTAGAGTGGGGATACCTGACCCCTAACATTTAAGATTTTACCCCTGAAAGAGCAACATTGCAGAGCTTAAGGGCAGAACCACCTAATTCCACTGCTGCCTCACAGCACTGAGGACACGTGTTCAATCCCTGCCTGGGTCACTGTCCGTGTGGAGTTTGCACATTCTCCCAGTGTTTGCGTGGGTCTCACCCCCCAACCAAAGATGTGCAGGGTAGGTAGACTGGCCACACCAAATTGCCCCTTAATTGGGTACTCTATATATTTTTTAAATTTGGGCTACTAAAGTGGTACAAACAAACCAGTGAGAACTTCTGGACTCAGTAATACAAGGGAGGGTCGGGGCAGCACGGTGGCCTAGTGGTTAGCACAACCGCCTCACGGCGCTGAGGTCCCAGGTTCGAATCCCGGCCCTGGGTCACTGTCTGTGTGGAGTTTGCACATTCTCCCCGTGTCTGCGTGGGTTTCGCCCCCACAACCCAAAAATGTGCAGAGTAGGTGGATTGGCCATACTAAATTGCCCCTTAATTGGAAAAAATAATTGGGTAATCTAAATTTTAAAAAAAATACAAGGGAGGGTCATGGAAATTTCAAAAAACTGCACATGAAAGAATGGGAATTACAGCACAGAAGGCACAGTTATGATTTACAAGTAAGGATAATCTTTAGGAGGCCCAATCAAGGCAGTGAGTCCTCCTGCATCAAGTCTCCGAATGGAGTTCGTTCTTCCCCATTCTAATCACCCCCATCTCGAACCCAAAAAAGGACTCTCGGATTGCTCAAAATATTAGGGTTGTAACATTCGCAGCAAAGGAAGGTGAAGACTAATTAGACTCTCATACCAGTCACTGGTAACAAATGTGAACTCTTATAATTCAGTGCAGGACTCCAATAAATGAATTTAAAAGGTGTTTCAATTATTCTGACCATAATCTTGAGCGCGCACGAACACAACCTCGCCTCAACCCCGTTCCTTCCTTACAGGACACTGCACTCTACGTGCAGATAATTTGATAAAATAACCTGAAACATCGCAGAAGTACTTCACTTTGAGGATATTGGAATTTAATTAGTGTGCTGGGGTACAAGTCTGCCTTTATAATTGCGGGAGGATTACAACAGTCATACTAATGGGAAGTGGCGCAGGGATGGGCCCGGGGACATCGCGAATCCATCCCAACCAGGGCCGCAGTTAAAGAGTGAGCGGAGCCGGAGGCTTCCCCTCGCCGACTGGGCTGGAGACCCGAGATGGGCAGCAGCAACACAAGCCAGGGAATCGGTAACCGCGGCCGGTACGGATGGGCAGCAGAGCCCGGGGCCGGAAGACCCAGGATGGAGCCAAGGTCACAGCCGCTTGCCGTTCCCCTCCAACAACGCCGGCTCAGTCTGGGCCGCACAACCAGGCGTCCGAACCGCTCGCCTCCAAAACGCCGAGCCCGTACTTACCCGCCTGATGTTCCTCGCCGCCGGCCGCGGCCGACAGCTGCTGAGCGGAGCTGAAACCCCGGCGGAGAAGCCGACCCCAAACCGCCGCCATCTTGTCAGAATGCAGTGCGCAGGCGCGGCGATCGCCCGGCTACCGTCAGCCGCGATGGTGGGGGCAAAGGTCAGACTGTAAAACAAAATTAGTTTAATTATCAGCCGGATGAAGGGTTCTATATCCAGTTTCAGTGTCCTTGCTATGGTCCATTTAGATTTATACCAGTTTCTGTTCTTTGAATCTGTGCTTAGGTGGGCGGGGCCAGGATGGAGGAGGAGCCGAAGTAAAAGGGGCGGGGCCAGGCCAAAGGCGGGAAAGGGCTGACGGGGCGGGGCCAGAGCGAAGGGGCGGGGCATCCAAGGCCTCAGCATGAGGAACTTCATGACAATTGTCTGTCCAATATTCTGCCCTTGGAGTCTGCCCTCTTTCCCTGACTCTCCTAACTGCCCATTATCCTGTCGTCCAGGCCATTGGCCTCCCTATTTCTGCCACACCCAGTCTGATTCCACTGATATACCATCAATTCACTGTGAGACCGTGAGAACGAGTGAACATAAGGCTTTATTATCCAGGAACTCGCCTGTCAGTGTCTGCTGTACAAATGAGTGCCACACACAGGTGGCTGGTCTATATATCGCCCTGGGGAGGGCGGAGCCTACTGGGGTTCCAGTGCAGTACCTGGAAGTAGACTGTATTATAATTTCCTGGTCATAGGTCACATCACTATACAGACAGTTCATGCTTAGGTGAATCCATTCACCACATCCACCATCACACACATCTTCCTTTTCAGCATTTCCAAGGAACCATTCTCTCTGCGAGACTCTGATCCACCCCTCCGTCATCCCCAACATTTTAAAAAGAAATTTAAGTATCCAATTCTTTTTTCTTCCAATTACAGGGCAATTTAGCATAGCCAATCAATCCACCCTGCACATCTTTAGGTTGTGGGGGTGAGACCCATGCTGACACAGGAAGAATGCAAACTCCACACGGACAGTGACACAGGACTGGGATCAAACCCGGGTACTCGGCACCGTGAGGCTGCAGTGCTTTTTAAAAAATAAATTTAGCATACCCAATTAGTTTCTTCCAATAAGGGGCAGTTTAGCGGGGACAATCCACCTACCCTGCACATCTTTGGGTTGTGGGGGTGAAACCCTCGCAAACACGGGGAGAATGTGCAAACTCCACATGGACAGTGACCCAGAGCCGGGATCGAACCTGGGACCTCGGCGCCGTGAGGCAGTAGTGATAACCATTGCGCCACCGTGCTGCCCCTACATCTACCCTTTTACCTTCTCCCTTCCCACCACTAAGTCTCAAATGCTCCTTTCAGCTGAATTGACAACTTGTACTTTTCCCAATTTAGTGTCAGTAAAGCAAGAAGGAACAAACAGCTGAATCAGGGCGCCACTATTGAGGATGGTGTCCCAGGGAGAAGGACACAGGAGGGGCCATGAGATAGTCCCAGGCAGGAGGGAGCTGCGAGGAACATACTTGAAGTGAAGTTGGCTTGAGAGAAGCCCTGAGGATGGAAGTGAATGGTCTTATTAGTGACAGGCAGCATAGTTTTGTATGAGGGAGGCCATGTCTCACTAATTTGATTGCATTTTTTGAGGAGGTGACAAAAATGATTGACGAGGGAAGGGCTGTGGATGTTGTCTACATGGACTTTAGTAAAACATTTGACAAGGACCTTCATGGCAGGCTGGTGAAAAAGATTAGATCACATGGGGTCAGGGGTGAACTAGCTGGATGGATCCAGAACTGGTTTGGCCATAAAAAACAGGGTAGCAGTAGAAACGTTTTTTTTCCGAGTGGAGGTCAATAACTAGTGGTGTTCCGCAGGGATCAGTACTGGGACCTCTTCTCTTTGTAATATATATAAATGACTTGGAAGAAAACGTAGCGGATCTGATTAGCAGGCTTGCGGATGATACTAAGATTGCAGGAGTTGCAGATTGTGATGAAGATTGTCAGAGAATACAACAGGATATAGATAGGCTGCAAAATTAGGCAGAGAAATGGCAGATGGAATTTAACCTGGACAACTGCGAGGTGATGCATTTTGGTAGATCCAATTCAGATGGGAACTATAAAAACAATGACAGAACCGTCAGGAGCATAGACACACAGATTTGGGCGTGCAGGTCCACAGATCCTTAAAAGTGGCAGCACAGATGGAAATGGTGGTAAAGAAAGCATATGGCATGCTTGCCTTCATCGGACGGGGTATTGAGTATAAAAGCTCGAGAATTATGTCACAATTGTATAGAATGTTCGTTAGGCCAGATTTGGAATACTGAGTCCAATTCTGGTCACCGCACTATCAGAAAGACGTGGAGGCTTTGGAGAGAGTACAGAAAAGGTTTACCAGGATGTTGCCTGGTATGGAGGGTATTAGCTGTGAGGAGAGATTGAATGAACTGGGATTGTTCTCCCTAGAGAGACAGCGACTGAGGGGCGACTTGATAGAAGTTTATAAAATTATTAGGGGTATAGACAGGGTGAACAGTTGGAGGCTTTTTCCCAGGGCGGAAATGACAATTACAAGAGGGCGCAAGTTGAAGGTGAGGGGGAAAAGGTTCAGTGGAGATGTGTGGGAGACGTTTATTACACAGAGGGTGGTGGTAGTCTGGGGTGCACTGCCAAGTGAGGTGGTTGTGGCAGATACGTTAGCGACCTTTAAGACTTATCTGGATAGGCACATGAACAGAACTAGAAGGATACAGGCGGTTGGTCTAGATAGGACACGTGATCGGCGCAGGCTTGGAGGGCCAAAGGGCCTGTTGATGTGCTGTATTGTTCTTTGATCCGATGAGGCAGCCGGAGGTTAGTCATTTCTTACTGCTGGCCTTTTGGAGCGCGGCCACAGGAATGAGAATTTCTGGACCACGAACCAAAGTCCTTTGTTTTTCCACATTTATCAAATCATTATTTATTGCTAATATTTGGTAATTTAGTCTTTTTAAGAATTTGACACAGAGGATGTAGTAGCGGTAAGAGAAATGGAAATTGTAGAACTCAAATAAATGGCACTTTATTAAGTTCATGAAAAATGAATGTACAATTGGCAACACTAATATGTTACACAATATAAAAAGGAACTGTAACATTTCCAGCGATGGGCTCTGGAACATGGTTTCATGCTGGCTGGCCAATTAACATGCTATGAAAGACTCAGTGTTTACGGGGAGGGCAGGAAGAGAGTGGATGCAGAGAAACGGGAGGGTGCAGGCGGGCTGGCACTTCCAATGTGCCTCCTCAGGGGAACAGCCTCTGTGAAGCTGTCTCAGGAAGCAGCCGGCCCGTGAAAATTAAATAGTGATGGAAAAGCTATGCCAAGAGTGTCTAGGCAGCACCATCATACACAAACCTCAGACCCCAGACACATTCGTTAATTTTATTTCAGCCTTGACCTTTCATTCCACTCTGCATTGAGGTTGCAGCTTAAATGTAAAGGCTGCCTTGCCAATCAGTTTGCCCGCCAACCGTGAAGGCAGAGGGGCCACATAGATTTGTGTCAGTTGGCCTCTTAGTGGACTAAATTGTCTTTTTTTAAATTTAAAGTGCCCAATTCTTTTTTTTCCAGTTAAGGGGCAGTTTAGCGTGGCCAATCCACCTACTCTGCACATCTTTGTATCGTGGGGGTGCAACCCACGCAAACACGGGGAGAATGTGCAAACTCCAAACGGACAGTGACCCTGGGCCAGGATCGAACCTGGGTCCTCAGCACTATGAGGCAGCAGTGCTAACCACTGCATCGCCGTGCTGCCCCTAAATTGCCTGCCTTGATTGTTGGTGGGCACGTTTCCGAATGTCGCATGCGACTGCCAACCAAAATATCACGTGAGTGCGCAATGAATGGAAAAAAAATGAAAATCGCTTATTGTCACAGGTAGGCTTCAATGAAGTTACTGTGAAAAGCCCCTAGTCGTCACATTCCGGTGCCTGTTCGGGGAGGCTGGTGCAGGAATTTAACCGTGCTGCTGACCTGCCTTGGTCTGCTTTAAAAGCCAGCGATTTAGCCCAGTGAGCTAAACCGGCCCCTATAGCGTCGGGACACACGCCTGACATCTCGCATGATTTCATGCGATTCCTGGTAGGGCACGTGCCCACATGTTTCACGTAAAATTCTGGCCTGTGTTTTTGAACTGTGTCATGACCTCTGCAGAACGTTGTCTTCGATATTTTGTAGTTTTTATGATTGAAGTTTTAATTGGGGGAAAATAGTAAGAGTATGGAAGAGAGGTAAATAATATGTAGTAAAGGAGGCTAAAGTTCTGATATTGCTTTTTAACAGGCTGAGAGTTCTGCAGTGACATCTTATTCTCATCCAGAATCAAGGTGCGACAATAAGACTGAGAGATGTTTGGGGCAAAACCCAGTGAGGGATAATATGGAGTCTGATCCTAACCACTTCTTCAGTTCTCCGCCAGAAGGCAATTCCGACCCACAGCACCATGACCTCCACTACCGGCATTGCATAGAGACAGGTGCTGAATTCAATGGGAATTGAATTCCATACCGTGGGCCATCATTCTGATCCAGACTGGGTTGTCCAGGCAACCAGTCCCGTCCGCGTTGCAGTGGCAACGTGCACTTTTATGTACTGTTGGAGCCTAGGGTTATGGATAATGATGGCAGAGGATCCAATTTATTTCCATCACATGACTGACCAGGACTCTCTCCCATTCTATACCACCTGCCATTGGCATGTGTGACATACTGAACCTGATTGATAGTGTGACAAACAAACCTTCCTTGGCCATCAAGTCCTAGATTTGGAAAAAAGAACTCTTCACTCAAAGGGTAGTGAACCTGTGGAATTCCCTACCGTGAATGACTGTGGAGGCCAAGTTACTGAATGTATTCAAGAAGGAGGCAGCTAATTTCTTCAATTTAAATAGCATCAAGAGCTCTGGGGAGAAAGTGGGAACATGGCATTGAGATTGAAGAACTGACATTGAATGGGGGAGCAGGCTCGAAGGGCCAAATAGCCTTGTCCTGCTCCGAGTTTCTATGTTCCTATGAGCCTGGAGCTTCTGGTTCTGAGGCAGGGATGCTACCTGCTCTGCCACAAGGACCCCTCCTCACCTCCACCTGTGATAAAAGGCACAATAGCCAACTTGAACATAACGCACATACGACACGCAGGCTAACTGTACAAATTTCATTCTTCACCACACCTTGTCTTGTGGTGCAGTGGGAAGCATCCCTGCCTCTGAGCCAGAGGTTCAGGGGTTTCGTCCCACCCCGGGACTTGATGGTCAAGAAAGGTGCGTTCATAACGTGGCCAACAGGTTGAGTATCAACCTGGAAAATACTTCCAACGCACACCAGCGGCTGGGGCTAAGAGCATAGCTTGGCCAATCCACCTAACCTGCACATCTTTGGGTTGTGGGGGTGAGACCCACACAGACATGGAGAGAATATACAAACTCCACACGGACAGTGACCTGGGGCCATGATCGAACTCGGGCCCTCGGCATCGTGAGGCAGCAGTGCTAACCACTGCGCTACCAAGGCGCTTGTGTAGGGATACTTGGCATGGATCGAAGATTGGCTAACTAACTGAAACAGAGGGTAGGCATTTTCTGGTTGGGAAGATGTATCGAATGAAATGCCACAGGGGTCAGTGCTTGTGGCCTTGCACATTTTACAATTTACCTTGGATGAAGGAACGAAGATATGGGGCGAGATTCAACGGCCTCGTCGTGCCTGACTTGGTGACGTGACAAAGCCGTTGAATCTCACGAGATTAGTGATGGCTTGCGAGATTCATCCGAATCTCTCGAGACGTCACAATCTGAATCTCGCACTCGCTTGTCTAGATTCAGATATACATATATTTGGTTCATTTAAATATGTCTCACCGGATTCTCCCAGCGCCCAGGAGCTAACTGCCTCGCCAGCGAGACCTGGACCAGGCGCTGGGCCAGTAATGGTCCACACAAAATGTGGACCAGGCCTAACGGCATCTGAAGCCTTTGGAAACCCCTGGGTAGTTAGACATGGGGCAGGGTGGCCCCTTAACTCACCCTCTGGCACCTTGGCACTGCCAGCCTGCCACTGTCAAGATGCCCAGTGGCATTGCCAGGCTGGTAGGGACAGTCCAACGTGGACGGGTGGCATTGGCAGGGTGGTACTGCCAAGAGTCTGGGCCTGAGGGGGGCCATGCCCATGAAAGGGGGATGAGAAGCATTATGAAGGGGGGAGGTGAAGGGCAGGTATGACGAGGCCTCATAAGGGTTGGGGATGTGGGGAAGGGTGGGGCTTCTGAAAGGGAGGGGCCCAAAAGGAGAGGTGGGGAGGCCTGAAAAGGGGTTCCCCAAGTTGTGACCCTATACGACCCCATAGTGGGGTCTCCTCACTTAAGGAGTATGGGCCAGTGGCCATATGTGTGGGGGATGACATTGCTTGTGGGTGAGGGGTGTGGGGGAAGCTCACTTAGAGATCGAAGCACCATTTCAAAATGGCAGCTAGATCTCTGAAGAGCCACCCTGGCTGGCAAGTTCAGCTACCCAGTATTGAAAACATTGGTAGGGGCACGATCTAACGGGAAAAGCACTAAGTGTGGTAGCGAGGGAGACTTGCCATTTGCTTCCCGACGGCCGACTTGGTGATACTGCAACTGGTATCTAATGTCAATTAGGGCCGATAATCATGCCCCATGGGCTTCATGGTGGATGGCTGTCCTGCCAGCTAATTCACCTGGACTGTACCCAGCAGCTTCCTGCTAATGAGGGGAGCAGGTACTCTTAAACCGTTCCCTCCGAGCTAACCCCAGACAGCAAGCAACTATGCCTCTGCGTAGACCATCCTCATGGTTTGGTGATGCTGACCTGGCCAGTGGAGTTGCGATGGACACCCTGTTTCCCCAAGGTGTTTGGAGGGTCAACCACAGGTCCACTGGTGTCGCATGGGAGGCAGCGGCCGTGATCTAGGGGAGCATAACCAGAAGGACATCGGTCCAGTGCCGTCTGAAGAAGCTCAACGACCTCCACCAGGCCGCAAGAGTGGGTTGGTATCGGCCCCCTGGCACTGGTCAAATCCCCCCCATGAGCCTGTGCCCCAGCACATCCTGCCATGCACTAGCACAATTTACCCATGCCTAGCAGTGGTGCCCATGCCTATCACCCGCCACAGCACCCCCTCTCCCAAGCTGTCTCAAGTGAGTTTTGCATGTCAGACAAGATGATGATCCTCCCCTCTTACTGAGCACATGCCCTCTGAGGCATACCACACGCAAGTGATGGGCATGAGCTCATAGTCAGCAGAAAGACAGGAGTCAGACTATGGCATAGATTGAGGAGCACCAGAGCTTACCCCACAGCTGGTTACAATCACCCTGAGAGCTTGTATAATGACCCGCTGACAGTGCCGTCACAGGGGAGGCTTGGGGGACTTGAGGGTCCCGGGGTGGAAGCCATAACTGATTGTCAAGCTCCAATTCCTTACACATATCCCATTCTGAATGGTACTGTGGACCCTGCAGCAGCTGCCCTCGTGGTGCTCGGTGGGAGGATAGGCATTCAGACACTGGAGAAGGCAGCATCGATGGAGGCTCAAGGCAGCAGCCCCTGTGCAGGGGCCCTCCCTACACCAAGGACCCGGCCGCCTGTAAAACTGGGATAGAGGGATAGACCTGCACCAGCGCAAGGCGTACAGGCGTTCTTGTATGTTCAAGGAGATGTCGCACATCATGTTAAATGTTCAGGGAGTGGAACCCCTTCCTGTTAACGAAGTACACTCCCAGACTGCCTGGTGTGTGCAATGCGACATGTGTGCCATCTATTACACCGTGGTCCTGGGGCATCCCGTCAATGATGGAGAATACATCTGGGGATGGTTTAGCACAGTGGGCTAAACAGCTGGCTTGTAATGCAGAATAAGGCCAGCAGC
Source organism: Scyliorhinus canicula (assembly GCF_902713615.1). Taxonomy (NCBI): domain Eukaryota; kingdom Metazoa; phylum Chordata; class Chondrichthyes; order Carcharhiniformes; family Scyliorhinidae; genus Scyliorhinus; species Scyliorhinus canicula. The sequence continues at coordinate 64,893,890 of NC_052146.1, forward strand.
GTGGGTTCAATTCCCGTACCGAACAGGTGACGGAATAGTACGACTAGGGGCTTTTCACAGTAACTTCATTGAAGCCTACTAGTGACAATAAGTGATAATTATTATTATTAAAAGGCACTTCTTGAGCAGGGGCGCGGGGAGTGGGGCTTGGCCCTTCCGAACTTTATTAATTACTTCTGGGCGGCCAATATATCGATGGTTAGGAAATGGGTAGTGGGGGAGGGGTCGGTGTGGGAGCGGGCGGAGGCAGCATTTTTCAAGGGCACGGGTTTGAAGGCTTTGTTAGCGGTACCTCAGCCATTCTCGGCGGCTCGGTACTCCATAAGCCCAGTCGTAGTAGCAGCCCTGAGAGTGTGGGGGCAATGGAGGCAGCACATGAGACTGGAGGGGTTACCAATCTGTGACAACCGCCGGTTTGCTCCAGGGGGGCTGGACCGGGGCTTCAGGAGGAGATAGAGGAGGAGTTTGAGTTGCCGGGTGGGAACGGGTTCTGCTATCTACAGGTACAGGATTTTGTCCGGAGGCAGGTTCCGAGCTTCCCTCGCCTCCCACTAAGGGGACTACATGATAAGGTGATGTCAAAAACAGGGATTGGGGAGGGGAGGGTCTCGGAAATATATAAGGAACTGATGGAGTGTGAGGGGATCCCAATTGGGGAGGTAATGAGGAAGTGGGAGGAAGAGCTGGGAGGCGAGTTGGAAATCGGGTTATGGGACAAGGCCCTGAGGAGAGTGCCAGGCTTAGCCTGATCCAGTTCAAGGTTGTCCACAGGACTCATATGACTGTGGCCTGGATGAGTAGGTTTTTTGAGGAGCTGGAGGACAGGTGTGGGCGCTGTGGGGGAGGTCCTGCGAATCATGTACATATGTTCTGGGCATGTCTGAGACTATGGGGATTTTGGCAGGGATTTTCAGATGTCATGTCAGAGGTGCTGGAAGGGAGGCTGACTCCGAGTCCAGAGATGGCAATATTTGGGGTGTCGGAAGGTCCTGGAGCCCGGAGTGGAGAGAGGCCGGCATTTTGGCCTTTGCCTCCCTGGTGGCCCGGAGACGGATTTTGCTGGGATGGAGGAACTCGGAGCCTCCAAAGTCGGGTGTTTGGGTCAGCGACATGGCGGGTTTCTTAGGCTAGAGAAGATTAAATTCGCCTTCAGGGATTCATGACAGGGGTTCGCTCGGAGGTGGCAGCCATTCATCGACTTCTTCAAGGAAAATTGACCGTCAGCAGTCCAGGGGGGGTGGGGGGGGGGGGGGGGGGGGGGCATGAGAGGCATGGAAGTGAAGAATAAGGGCAGGATATCTAATATATGGATAGTTATGATTTAGGGCTGAGGGAAGTTGGGTATGTTATTGTGGTGGTTTTGCATGTGTTGGATCTCTCTGTTGTTTAAAATGTGAAAATGTTAAAATTATAAATGCCTCAATAAAATATTTTCTAAAAAAAATTCTGCAAAGGAAAAGTTGATGGCAGTTGGAGACGATGTAAAGCCGTTGTAATTAAAAATGCGGAATAAGTTGGAGCAAGATGATGCACAGCAGCCAGCAACAGCACTCAAAGCCACTGATGAACAAACAAAGGAATGCTTTGAAGGCAAGTGGAAAAGCTGAATCCAGAGCTAACACAATTAGAACTGCAAGAAATGTGTTCTTGAAAGTAAAGCAATTGCTCTTGCAAGAATAGAATTAGGTAAATCTCAAACTCAGTGGGCGGAATAAAAGCGTTATGGGATTAATTAAATCCAAGAACTGAATTAAAAGGTACCTCAAGCTTTCTTTGCTGAGCATCAACATAACCTCAATGATCTTATTTTTAAAAAAAATTTATGGGGTGTGGGCGACGCTGGTTAGGTCAGCACTTTTGTTGCCCTTCTGAAGGTGGTGGTGAGCTGCTACAGTCCCTAAGGTGTAGGTGCACCAAAATACTGTTAGGGAGGAAGTTTGAGGATTTTGTGACAGTGAAGGAATGGTGATATATTTATAAGTTGGGGTGGGTGAGTGACTTGCAGAAGAACCTCCAGGTGGTGGGGTTCCCAGGTATCTGCTGCTCTTGTCCTTCTAGATGGTGGTGGTTGTGGGTTTAGAAGGTGCTCTCTTGGCGAGTTACTGCAGTGCACCTTATAGATTGTACACACGGCTGCCACTGTTCGTCGGTGGTGGAGGGTTTGAATGTTTGAAGGAAGGGGGAGCAATCACGTGGGCTGCATTATCCTGGATGGTGCCAAGCTGCTTGAGTGTTGTTGGAGCTGCACTCATCCAGGCCAGTGGAGAGTATTCCATTGCACTCTTGACTTGTGCCTTGTAGACAGGCTTTGGTGGGGGTCAGGAGATGAGTTATTCACCATAGGATTCCTTGCCTTTGACAAGCCCTGGTAGCCACAGTATTAATGTGGCTAGTCCAGTTCAGTTTCTGATCAATGGTAACCCCCCAGGATGTTGATTGTGGGGGATTCAGCGATGGTAATGCCATTGAATGTTGAGGGGCGATGGTTAGATCTTGTCATGTAAGAGATGGTGATTACCTGGCCCTTATCAGCACAAGCCTGGATATTGTCCGGGTCTTGCTGCATTTTGACATTTACTGCTTCATTATCTGAGGACTCAATGGTGCTGAACATTGTGCAGTCATCTGCGAACATCCTCACTACTTAAAAACATTTTTTTAGAGTAAGCAATTCATTATTCCCAATGAAGGGGCAATTTAGCATGGCCAATCCATCTACCCTGCATACATTTTGGGTTGTGGGGGCAAAACCACACAAACACGGGGAGAATGTGGAACATCCTCACTTTTTAAAAATAAATTTAGACTACCAGTTATTTTTTTCTCCAATTAAGGAGCAATTTGTTTTTTTTTAAATTTAAATTTAGAGTACCCAATTAATTTTTTCCAATTAAGGGGAAATTCAGCGTGGCCAATCCACCTATCTTGCACATTTTTGGGTTGTGGGGGCGAAACCCACGCAAAAACGGGGAGAATGTACAAACTCCACACGGACAGTGACCCAGAGCCGGGATCGAATCTGGGACCCTCGGCGCCGTGAGGCCGCAGTGCTAACCCACTGCGCCACCGTGCTGCCCCTAATTAAGGAGCAATTTAGTGTCGCCAATCCACCTAACCTGCACATCTATGGATTGTGGGGGTGAAACCCACGCAGACATGGGGAGAATGAGCAACCTCCACACGGACAGTGACCCAGAGCCAGGATACGAATCTTACTTCTTTTTAAAAATAAATTTAGGATATCCAATTTATTTTTCCAATTAAGGGTCAATTTAGCATGGCCAATCCATGTAGTCTGCACATCTTTTGGGTTGTGGGGTTGAAACCCACGCAAACATGGGGAGAATGTGCAAACTCCACACGGACAGTGACCCAGAGCCGGGATTGAACCTGGGCCCTTGGTGCCGTGAGGCAGCAGTGCTAACCACTGCGCCACTGTGCTGCCCTAAACATCCTCACGTCTGACCTTATGATGGAACGGAGGTCACTGATGAAGCAACTGAAGATGGTTGGGCCTAGGACACTAACTTGAGGAGCTCCTGCAGCGATGTCCTGGAGCTTAGGTGATTGACCTCCAACCACCACAACCATCTTCCTTTCTGCCAGGTGTGACTCCAGCCAGTGGAGAGTTTCCCCCTCTAATCCTCATTGACTCCAGTTTTGCTCGGGTTCCTTGATGCCATACCCAGTCAAATGCTGCCTTGATGTCAAAGGCAGTCACTCTCACCTCACCTCTGGCATTCAGCTCTGGTCCATGTTTGAACTAAGGCTGTAATGAGGTCAGGAGCTTAGTGACCCTGCAGAACCCAAACTGAGAATCTATGAGCAGGTTATTACTGAGTAAGTGCCGCTTGATAGCACTGTTGCTAACTGCTTCCATCACTTTGCTGATGATGGAGAGTAGACTGATAGGACGGTAATTGACTTGGTTGGATTTATCCTGTTTTTTGTGTACAAGACACAGCTGGGCAATTTTCCACATTGCCGGGTAGAGTTTTCTTTCTTTTATTTTTCTTTATAAATTTAGAGTACCCAATTCAATTTTTTTCCAATTAAGGGCCAATCCACCTACCTTGTACATCTTTGGGTTGTGGGGTTAAGACCCATGCAGACACGGGAGAATTTGCAAACTCCACATGGACAGTGGGCTGGGCTCGCACCCGGGTCCTCGGCGCTATGAGGCCACAATCCTAACCACTGCGCCACCATGCCGCCCTGGCCACATTGCTGGGTAGATGCCAGTATTGTAGCTGTCCTAGAACAGCTTGGTTAGAGGTGTAGCAAGTTCTGGAGCACATGTATTCAGTACTATTACTAGAATATTGTCAGGGCCCAAAGCCTTTGCAATGTCCAGGGCCTTCAGCCGTTTCTTAAAGCAGCTAAAGAGAAATTTACCAATGGAAAATGAACTGCATTCACAAAAGGAGACAGTGTTAAACCTGCATTTCCTGGAAAAGAAAGCCAAACAGTCAGATCATGGAAAATAACTTAAAGTTAAAAACGATCCCAAATTTAAACAGGATGAGCTGAATTCAACTGTCTATCACAATAATTCAGATGTTTGATTGGTTGGAACCTTTGATCAAGAACTTGGACATTAATTTTTTAATAAATTTAGAGTACCCAATTAATTTTTTCCAATTGAGGGGCAATTTAGCGTGCTCAATCCACCAACTCTGCACATCTTTGGGTTGTGGGGGCGAAACCCACGCAAACACAGGGAGAATGTGCAAACTCCACACGGACAGTGACCCAGAATCGAACCTGGGACCTTGGTGCCATGAGACTGCAGTGTTACCACTGTGCTACTGTGCTGCCCAACATGGACATTAATAAACATTCATACATTAAGGAAATTATAGATCAAATGGATAGAGTGGTTCAAATCTATTTTAAAAATTGAAAACCCTGATAGTGGTGTGATGTCTGATTTTAAAGAAAAGCAAGAGAAATCACTGAATACAGAGGCTAGGAAGCATTATGACAGGGAACCTTACCTTGGATTCCAATTCACAGCCACCAAGGCACGGAAGTCAGATGGTTTGGCAGCAATCAGTAGTCTTGGGCGCGATTCTCCGCTCCCCACGCCGGGTGGGAGAATCGCGGGAGGGCCGGGCGATTCATTTCACGCCCCCCTGGTGCCCCCTGCGATTCTCCCACCCCCCGCTCGGAAGAATTGCCGCTCGCTGTTTTTCACGGCGACCGGCGATTCTCCGACCCGGATGGGCCGAGCGGCCTGCTGTTCGCGACCGTTTCATGACGGCGGCAACCACACCTGGTCACTGCCGTCGTGAACATGGGCGCCAAAGGCGTTTGTGGCTTGTGGGGGGCGGAGAGGGGAGTGAGCACCACAGCCGTGCTCGGGAGGGGACTGGCCCGCGATCGGTGCCCACCGATCGTCGGGCCGGCGTCTCAATGGGACGCACTCTTTCCCCTCCGCCGCCCCGCAAGATCAAGCCGCTTCGTCTTGCGGGGCAGCGGAGGGGAAGACGGCAACCGCGCATGCGCGGGTTTGAGCCATCAGCCATCGTGACGTCAGCCGCGCATGCGCGGGTTGGAGCCGGCCAACCTGCGCATGCGCGGCTGACGTCACACAGGCGCCGCCGTCGCGTCATTCCCGATGCGCCGCCTTGGTTGCGTCAAGGCCCGGCCGCCGAGAATAACAGAGCGCCGCTCCTAGCCCCCCGGGTGGGGGTGAATACGGTGAGAGGAGCGGCCTCCGAGGCCGTCGTGAAACTCGGCCGAGTTCACGACGGCCTTCCCGATTTTTCCCGGGAGCGGAGAATTCTGCCCCTTGTTCTTGCCAAGGTTAGCCAGATCAAATAAATTGTAAAACCCTTGAGCCTATCAGAATTGTTATCCTGATTCTATGCAACCTCAAACAAATTTCGAAAAGCAAAATGAGGGACACAAAGTTAAGGCATGATTTTTTTCACCAAAGGGGCAGAACGGTGGTGTAGTGATTAGCACTGCTACCTACGGCGCTGAAGACCCAGATTCGAATACCAGTCCTGGGTCACTGTCTGTGTGGAGTTTGCACATTCTTCCCGTGTCTGCATGGCTTTCACCCCCATAACCCAAAGCTGTGCAGGGTAGGTGAATTGGCCACTCTAAATTGCATCTTAATTGGAAAATATATATATAATTGGGTACTTTAAATATAGAGTAAAATGATTTTTTTCACCAATGACACAGAAAAAATGTTTTTAAGAAATGACAAAGGCAATCTTTTGTGAAGACAAAAAGGAAGTAGTGAAATGAACTCTCATCTGCAAGAGAGTTGGGGCTCTAAGAACTCATGCAAGTTGGATTCTAAATCTTAATAGTCACACCTGATGGGTTTTATTATTCGATAGGTTCAGCCTTCTAGTGTTGCCAATAGGCTATGTTTAATGGTGAAATGTGACAAAAGGGAGAAGAAGTGTTACCTGTACCCGAGAAATGCCCATGTGATCTCAGGTTGGCAAAGAAACTCAAATAGAAACTCATTGAGGTGTCAAATGGCAGTTTGAGCACCCTTCACAGTAGTACACAGAATGCAGGCAGAAAAAGAATTGGAATAGATCTTTGTTGTTCCTATAGGAAGCAGAAGTAAAGCTGTCTATGGGGAAAACAGTTTTACCAGCACAGAATCTGTGCAATTCTCTGAACCAAGGTGTTTACTAGAAATCCACCCTGCCTCTTTTCAGTTCTACCCATTTTACTTCAAGTTAAAGGGACATTTTAAGACAAAATCGTCTTGTGAAGTTCAGCTTTCATGACCCCCCCCCCCCCCCCCCCCCCCCCCCCCCCACAACCTTCCAATGGTATTTTCATAAATCCGTCAAAATACAACTCATTGCACAAGGAACTGGTAACATTTTTTTTCAGCAGGACTATAGTGGCATGAGGTGATTTGTTGAGGTGTACCTTGCTGTTGATTATCAAATCCAAAAAACTCAGGTAGAGTGGAGCAATTGTCGAAACACACTGGGAACAACGACCTGACATGGGGAGCAGTGCTGAATCTCTGCTGGAAAGTTGGAGTGTCTTCGAGGCTACCACTATAAAGCTACAAATCTGTAAGTAGCATGACAAAGAGTAAAAGCATTTCATATGGGCCTATTTTAGTGGCCCTAGTTAGTTAATGGAAAACTTACCTTTTTCCTTAGTTTATGCATTAGTTGCCTGTTAACTAACGTTTGTTAAAAGTTGATTTTAATTTGTTTGTTTCAGTACAAGTCTTACAAAATAAAATCTTTTTGTTCAGTTTATTTCTGTTGGTCATTTGGGAAATTCTTCTAATTTTTAAAGTTATCCCTCTTTAATAATAATCTTTATTAGTGTCACAAGTAAGCTTACATTAACACTGCAATTATGGCGTCTGTTCAGGTATACTGAGGGAGAATTCAGAATGTCCAAATCACCTAACAGCACGTCTTTCGGGGCATGTGGAAGGAAACCAGAACACCCGGAGGAAACCCACGCAGTCAAGGAGAGAACATGCAAACTCCGCACAGAGAGTGAACCAAGCCGGGAATCAAACCCAGGTCCCTGGCGCTGTGAAGTGACAGTGCTAACCACTGCGCTACCGAGCTGCCCTACGGGTGCTATAACAATATACATTTGAAAAGGAGAAAAAAATGCATGGCTATTGGGAAGGAGTGAGCAAGGGCAGCACAGTGGTGCAGTGGTTAGCACTGGGACTGTGGCACTGAGGACCCGGGTTCGAATCCCAGCACTGGGTCACTGTCCATGTGGAACTGGCACGTTCTCCCTGTGTCTGTATGGGTTTCACCCTCACAACCCAAAAGATGTGCTGGTCAAGTGGATTGGCCATGTTAAATTGCCCCTTAATTGGAAAAAAAAAATAATTGGGTGCTCTAAATTTATAAAAATAAAAAAAAGGGAAGGAGGGAGTAGAGTGAAACCAATTGATTCGTAACTTCCATTTGTGACGTGCTTCACTGACTTTATGACCTTCCCCATCAGGTCATGATGATGTCATTGAGTTTTGAGCTAGTGAATGGGAGAAGTGTTGATGAGACCATTAATTCACTAGACACGTGCTTTGAGATATGAACAGTGGTTTTAATCTACTTACTACAGAGCCAGCCTGTTACACGTTGAACTCTCGATGAACTGGTCGGCTGGCTCTGGGCATCGATATTTATACAGCAGTCCAGGGGGAGGAGCCGTGGGCGGAGCCAAGGGTGGAGCCCTGTACAAACTCCTAAGCATTCCCAGAGCGACTCCCCCTAGTGGTCGGGCAACGCAACTGCGCTTACAATCGTACGGTCTCATATATATATCACAGTGTGAATTACAGAGTAACGTTCACCACATTCACCCCCTACAAAGAAAATCAAGTCCGGCGGGGTGGTGGTTCATAAATTGAGTCTGTCCGGTGGTCGAGTCGTCCGCTGTGATCTGCGGAGCACCGGGGTTGCAGCCTCTTGTGGTGGCTGGATGGGTGTTGTGGGTTGGGGTATGATGACGGACTCCGGGGGTGATTCTGTCCGAGCTCCATACCCGTCTGTTTTGACTGGGGACTGGGGGCGCTGGGGGTTAGCCGGTGCGGGTGCGCAAAACAAATGTAGCGAGCTAGTGGGCTCAGGAGCGCGAGGGGGCGACTGGGTGGGGTGTAGAGTGAGGGGTACCTCTGCAGTGATAGCGGGGATGCTGGATCCAGCGGGTGCTAGGTCCCGGAGGGATACGGTGTCCTGACGGCCGTCAGGGAACTCTACGAAGGCGTACTGGGGGTCTGAGTGAAGCAGGCTTACCTTCTCAACAAGGGGGTCGGTTTTGTGCGCCCGGACGTGCTTCCTCAGGAGTACAGGGCCCGGTGTCTTCAGCCATGCCGGGAGTGAGACCCCCATGGTAGTGCCCCTGGAAAAGATAAAGAGCCTCTCGTGAGGGGTCTGATTGGTCGCGGTGCATAAGAGTGACCTAATGGCATGGAGCGAGTCTGGGAGGACATCCTGCCAATGGGAGACTGGGAGATTCCTGGATCGGAGGGTCAGTAGGACGGTCTTCCAGACCGTCGCATTCTCCCTCTCCACCTGCCCGTTCCCCCTGGGGTTGTAGCTGGTAGTCCTGCTCGAGGCAATGCCCTTGTCGAGCAGGTACTGACGCAGCTCGTCGCTCATGAAGGACGAACACCGGTCGCTGTGTACATAGCTGGGGAAACCAAATAGGGTGAAGATACAATGCAGGGCCCTAATGACTGTGTGGGAGGTCATATCGGGGCACGGGATAGCAAAGGGGAAGCAGGAGAACTCATCTATGACGTTTAGGAAGTAAACGTTCCTGTTAGTTGAGGGGAGCGGCCCTTTAAAATCGATCACGAGGCGTTCAAAGGGCCTAGAAGCCTTGACCAGGTGGGCCCTGTCTGGTCTATAGAAGTGCGGTTTGCACTCCGCGCAGGTCGGGCAGTCCCTGGTGACCGCTTTTACCTCCTCGGTGGAGAAAGGCAGATTTCGGGCTTTGATGTAGTGGGCGAGCCGGGTGACAGAGGTCGTTGTGGATGACTTTGAGGCGATCGTTCTGCACGCTGGCGCACGTCCCGCGGGACAGGGCATCTGGGGGCTCGTTAAGCTTCTCCGGTCGATACTTAATATCGTAGCTATAGGTGGAGAGTTCGATCCTCCACTGCAGAATTTTATCGTTTTTAATTTTGCCTCTTTGCGAGTTGTCAAACATGAAGGCAACCGATCTTTGGTCGTTGATGAGGGTGAACCTCCTACCTGGGAGGTAGTGCCTCCAGTGACGAATAGCCTCCACAATGGCGTCTGCTTCTTTTCCGACTGCCGAGTGTCGGAGTTCCGAAGCGGAGAGGGTACGGGAGAAGAATGCGACTGGTCTCCCTGCCTGATTTAAAGTGACTGCAAGAGCTACCTCTGAGGCATAGCTCTCAACCTGAAAGGGGGTGGATTCATCCACCGCCCGCATGGCCGCTTTGGCGATGTCCTCCTTGATGCAGTTGAAGGCCTGGCGCGCCTCAGCTGACAGGGGAAATAGTGTGGCCTTGAAGAGTGGGCGGGCTTTGTCCGCATATTGAGGGACCCACTGGGCGTAATACGAAAAGAATCCCAAGCACCGTTTGAGGGCCTTGGGACAATGAGGGAGAGGGAGTTCTAAGAGTAGGTGCATAAGGTCCAGGTCGGGACCCAGGACTCCGTTTTCCACGACATAGCCGAGGATGGCTAGTCTGGTCGTGCGGAAAACGCATTTCTCCTTGTTATAGGTGAGGTTTAGTTTCTGAGCCGTCTGGAGAAAACGGTAGAGGTTGGCGTCGTGGTCCTGCTGGTCATAGCCGCAGATGGTAACGTTATCCAAGTACGGGAACATGGCCTGCAGCCCGTACTGGTCCACCATTCGGTCCATTGCTCGTTGGAACACCAAAACCCCATTAGTGACGCCGAAGGGAACCCGGAGGAAATGGAAGAGGCGGCCATCGGCCTCGAATGCCGTGTAGTGGCGGTCCTCCGGGCGGATTGGGAGCTGGTGGTATGCAGACTTCAGATCCACCATGGAAAAGAGCCGATACTGGGCGATCTGATTTACCATGTCTGCAATCCTGGGGAGGGGGTACACGTCGAGGAGCGTAAACCTATTAATGGTCTGACTATAGTCTACGACCATGCGGAATTTTTCCCCGGTCTTGACGACCACCACCTGAGCTCTCCAGGGGCTGTTGCTGGCCTCTATGATCCCCTCACTGAGAAGCCTTCGGACCTCTGATCTGATGAACACCCTATCCTGCAGGCTGTACCGCCTGCTGCGAGTGGCTACGGGTTTACAGTCCTGGGTGAGATTGGCAAAGAGAGGAGGGGGAGAGGTTCGCAGCGTGGCTAGGTTGCAGATAGTGAGTGGGGGTAGGGGCCCGCCGAAACTGAGGGTGAGACTCTTGAGGTTACAATGAAAATCTAGGCCCAATAAGAGTAGGGCGCAGAGTTCAGGCAGGAAGTAGAGCTGGAATTAGGCATAGCTAGCTCTGGATTGTGAGCGTCGCAGCGGTGCGCCTTTGGATCTTGACAGAGTGCGAGCCCGAAGCAAGGGAAATAGCTTGCCGCGCGGGGAAAACGGGGAGCGAACAGCGTCTTACCAGATCTGGGTGTACGAAGCTCTCAGTGCTCCCGGAGTAGAAAAGGCACGGCGTGCTGTACCCGTTAATTTGGACCATCGCCATCGAGTTTCGCAGATGCTTTGGGCGCGATTGGTCCAGAGTGACTGCGTTGAGTTGTGGGTAGTCGGCGGCTCGATCAGCTGTGCTGGAGTGGCCCCGGGATGACTGCCCTCTGAGTTCGTAGTCGTCGAGGTGAGTTTCAGAGTTTGAAGGGGATGGATCCCAAGATGGCTGCCCCCATGAGTCGCACATGGCCGGCCGCATGGAGGAGGATTGCCAAGATGGCTGCCCTCATGAGTCGCACATGGCCGCCCGCATGGAGGAGGATTGCCGAGATGACAGTCCCCATGAGTCGCACATGTCGGGTGGGGGCGGAGTCGGCATACAGGCTGCAGCATTTTGGGGCCTGCAGGCCTGTGAATTCAGGGAATGAGTGCTTTGAGCCGTGGGAGGGTTAGAGGCTGGGGCGGAACGAGTGCTTTGAGTCGTGGGAGGGTTAGAGGCTGGGGCTTTCTTCGCCATACACACTCTGGCATAGTGTCCTTTTCGCCCGCAGCTGCTGCAGGTCACGTTGCGGGCCGGGCAGTGCTGCCACGAGTGCTGATTCTCGCCGCAAAAGTGGCAGGTTGGGGCAGCATTGTGGCTGGGCGGCTGTACGGCGCAGGCCTGGGGAGTCGCTGGACGGGGGCCCATGACGGTGTCGCGGGGTCCGCGGGGAACGAGGTGAGGCTGCGGAAGGAGACCTCCATAGTGGTAGCAAGTTCAACAGCCGCTTCAAGATTTAGGTCCCCCTTTTCCAGCAGTCGCTGGAGCACGTAATTTGACCTAAGGCCCGCAACAAAGGCATCGCGTACAGCAAGTTCTCTATGTTCTGCTGCGGTAACCGCCTGGTAATTACAGTCACTAGATAAAGTTTTAAGCTCTCTCAGGAATTCTGCGAGCGATTCTGTAGGCCGCTGGCGGCGAGTAGTGAACACGTGTCGTGCATAGACTTCATTAACAGGCCTCACATACATTTTGTCGAGTAGCGCTAGGGCTTCAGTATACGAACCAGCACAGTTTAGTTGAGTAGAGATTCTGTGGCTCACCCTCGCGTGCAGTAGATTCAGTTTCTGCTCCTCCGTTGTTTCGGCTGTGCTTGCTTCCGCCAGGTAGCCTTTAAAACACCGCAGCCAATGAGAAAAAATTTCTTTTGCCTCTGCATCCTGTGGGTCGAGTTCCAGTCGCTCAGGCTTGAGGGCTTATTCCATGATTGATCCTGACTGTTTCTTAAGTAGATTAAATTGATGAGACCATCAATTCACTAGACACGTGCTTTGAGATATGAACAGTGGTTTTAATCTACTTACTACAGAGCCAGCCTGTTACACGTTGAACTCTCGATGAACTGGTCGGCTGGCTCTGGGCATCGATATTTATACAGCAGTCCAGGGGGAGGAGCCATGGGCGGAGCCAAGGGTGGAGCCCTGTACAAACTCCTAAGCATTCCCAGAGCTACTCCCCCTAGTGGTCGGGCAACGCAACTGCGCTTACAATCGTACGGTCTCCGTGTGAATTACAGAGTTACATTCACCACAAGTGTCAAACAGTGTGGGCGGAATTCTCCACTCCTGGGAAAAATCGGGAAGGCCGTCGTGAACGCGGCCGAGTTTCACGACGGCCTCGGAGGCCGCTCCTCTCACCGTATTCACCCCCACCCGGGCTATGCCCTCTAGTTCTGCTTTCACCCGCCAGTGGAAACAACCTGCCCGCATCTATCCTATCTATTCCCTTTATAATTTGATATGTTTCTATAAGATCCCCCCTCATCCTTCTAAATTCCAAAGAGTACAGTCCCAGTCTACTCAACCTCTCCTCGTAATCCAACCCCTTCAGCTCTGGGATTAACCTAGTGAATCTCCTCTGCACACCCTCCAGCACCAGTACATCCCTTCTCAGGTAAGGAGACCAAAACTGAACACCATACTCCAGGTGTGGCCTCACTAATACCTTATACAATTGCAGCATAACCTCCCTCATCTTAAACTCCATCCCTCTAGCAATGAAGGACAAAATTCCATCCGTCTTCTTAATCACCTGTTGCACCTGTAAACCAACTTTTTGCGACTCATGCACTAGCATACCCAGGTCTCTCTGCATAGCAGCATGCTTTAATATTTTATCATTTAAATAATAATCCCGTTTGCTGTTATTCCTACCAAAATGGATAACCTCACATTTGTCAACATTGTATTCCATCTGCCAGACCCTAGCCCATTCACTTAACGTATCCAAATCCCTCTGCAGACTTCCAGTATCCTCTGCACTTTTCGCTTTACCACTCATCTTAGTGTCATCTGCAAACTTGGACACATTGCCCTTGGTCCCCAACTCCAAATCATCTGTGTAAATTGTGAACAATTGTGGGCCCAACACGGATCCCTGAGGGACACCGCTAGCTACTGATTGCCAACCAGAGAAACACCCATCAATCCCCACTCTTTGCTTCCTATTAATTAACCAATCCTCTATCCATGCTACTACTTTACCCTTAATGCCATGCATCTTTATCTTATGCAGCAACCTTTTGTGCGGCAGCTTGACAAAGACTTTCTGGAAATCCAGATATACCACATCCATTGGCTCCCCGTTATCTACTGCACTGGTAATGTCCTCAAAAAATTCCACCAAATTAGTTAGGCACGACCTGCCCTTTATGAACCCATGCTGCGTCTGCCCAATGGGACAATTTCTATCCAGATGCCTCGCTATTTCTTCCTTGATGATAGATTCCAGCATCTTCCCTACTACCGAAGTTAAGCTCACTGGCCTATAATTACCCGCTCTCTGCCTACCTCCTTTTTTAAACAGTGGTGTCACTATTTCCAATCCACCGGGACCGCCCCAGAGTCCAGTGAATTTTGGTAAATCATCACTAGTGCATTTGCAATTTCCCTAGCCATCGCTTTTAGCACTCGGGGATGCATTCCATCAGGGCCAGGAGACTTGTCTACCTTTAGCCCCATTAGCTTGCCATTCCCACCTCCTTAGTGATAACAATCCTCTCAAGGTCCTCACCTGTCAAAGCCTCATTTCTATCAGTCGCTGGCATGTTATTTGTGTCTTCCACTGTGAAGACCGACTCAAAAAACCTGTTCAGTTCCTCAGCCATTTCCACATCTCCCATTATTAAAACTCCCTTCTCATCCTCTAAAGGACCAATATTTACCTCAGCCACTCTTTTTTGTTTTATATATTTGTAGAAACTTTTACTATCTGTTTTTATATTCTGAGCAAGTTTACTCTCATAATCTATCTTACTCTTTATAGCTTTTTTAGTAGCTTTCCGTTGCCCCTTAAAGATTTCCCAGTCCTCTAGTCTCCCACCAATCTTTGCCACTTTGTATGCTTTGTAAATAAACCAGTTCACTCTGGGAGGAACTGGGAGAGTCTGTGATTGTTTTGCTGTCTTGGAAATTGTAATAGCCCGCACAGGGCCTACGGGGTGGGAATGATTGTCTCCCTCATGGTCCTTGCGGAGTATATGATTCCCTGCTAGGGTGGGTATGGTAAACCACTGTTAGTGTATTATATGTATTGTGGTAAACCTCTGCTTGATTGCTCCGCCTGTGGCTCCTCCCCTCGGGCTCGGTATAAAGGTAGCTGACCTCCGGCCTTGCCCCAGTTCAGAATCAGTGGCAGGAAGCTTCCTGTTTAGCTTATTAAAGCCACAGTTTCGTTCACTACTCGTCTTGTGTTCATTGATGGCACATCAATTTAATAAGCTAACCTTTTCTAAAAAATTTAGATTACCCAATTATTTTTTTCAATTAAGGGGCAATTTAGTGTGGCCAATCCACCTGCTCCGCACATTTTTTGGGCTTGTGGGGGCGAAACCCACACAGACATGGAGAGAATGTGCAAACTCCACACGGACAGTGACCCAGAGCCGGGATCGAACCTGGGACCTCAGCGCCGTGAGGCAGCTGTGCTAACCACTAGGCCACCGTGCTGCCCTATAAGCTAACCTTTTAAGATGAATTCATCACTCAAGCCTGATCGGCTGCAGCTGGACCCACAAGCAGCCGACGCCACTACGACATTCGAGCACTGGCTAAGCTGCTTAGAAGCTTTCATCGGATCCTCCACCGATGATGTCACCGACCTCCAAAAGCTTCAAATATTCAACGCACAGGTGAGCCCGCAAGGTTTCCTTCTTATCAGAGACGTCCCCTCGTATATGGAGGCGATAATGCTGCTGAAGGGACAGTACGTAAAGGCAGTAAACGAGGTGTACGCCAGGCACCTCCTTGCCACAAGGCAACAACGCCCCAGAGAATCACAAGCCAAATTCCTGCGTGTCTTGCGGATACTCGGCCGGAACTGTGCCTGCCAGGCGGTACCGGCTGCCCAACACACGGAGCTGCTGATCAGGGACGCCTATGTCGTGGGCATTAATTCCAATTACACCCGCCACGCTTGCTAGAAGGGGGTACACTCGGCCTCCCAGAGACACTGCAGCTCTTGAACTCGCTGGAAGTGGCTTTCCAGAACATGGAGGCCTACACCTCCAACCATGCGGCACCCTCGTGGACGTCGTGGGCTCCGCCATCACCCGACTCGAGTTTGGCGCAAGCCTGTGCCGCGCAGCAGCTCGCCAACTCCGGAAGCCCAAAATGCTACATTTGTGGCCAGGGTAAGCAGCCCAGACAACGCTGCCCTGCACGGAACGTGACTTGCAACAGGTGTGGGAGGAAGGGCCACTTCGCCAAAGTCTGCCAGGCCCGACCTGTCCCTAAAGTTCCTAGACCCAGCATCGCTGCCTGCTGCCTGTCGGGGCCGCCCCCAGCTGCCGCGCCACCCACCATGTGCGACCTGTGCGCGCCGCCATCTTCGCTGCCACTCGCCATGTGCAACCCGTGGGGGCCGCCATCTTCGTCGCATCTTTTATCCTACCCGCCACGCGCAACTCATGGGGGCCGCCATCTTTGACGCCACCGTTGATGCCACCCCCAGGCACGACCCATGGGGCCGCCATTTTGTTTTTGTTTTTTTTAAAGTTAGAGTACCCAATTAATTTTTTCCAATTAAGGGGCAATTTAGCATGGCCAATCCACTTACCCTGCAGATTTTTGGGTTGTGGGGGCGAAACCCACGCAAACACGGGGAGAATGTGCCAACTCCACACGGACAGTGACCCAGAGCCTGGGACCTCAGCGCCATGAGGCCGCAGTGTTAACCCACTGTGCCACCGTGCTGCCCAGGGGCCGCCATTTTGGAACCACTCTGCCGCCTCCCGGGACCCCTGCTCACCCGGTCGTACGCTGGCCACCGCTACCTCCGACCAGCCCACCCACCACCGAAGCTCACCTCCATCACACTCGACCAGTCTCAACCTCATCATCTCAAGAAATCCACGATGACCGTCTGGATCAACGGGCACAAGATGGCCTGCCTCTTCGACTCCAGGAGCACAGACAGCTTCATACACCCAGATACTGTAAGGTGCTGCTCCCTCCCAATTTTACCCGCGACCCAGAAAATCTCCCTGGCTTCCAGATCACATTCCGTAGAAATCTGGGGGTACTGTGTCGTGACCCTTTCGGTACAGGGTGTAGAGTACACTAACTTTAAGCTCTACGTCCTCTCCCATCTCTGAGCTGCCCTATTACTGGGACTTGACTTTCAGTGCCACCTCCAAAGCCTTACCTTAAAGTTCGGTGGACCCCTGCCCCCCCCCCTCATTTACTGTAGCCTTGCAACCCCTAAGGTCACCCCACCCTTGCTCTTCGCTAACCTCACCCTGGACTGCAAGCCCGTCGCCACTAGGAGCAGACGATACAGTGCCCGGGACAGGGCCTTTATCAGGTTTGAGGTCCAGCAACTCCTACGAGAGGGGATCATTGTGGCTAGTACCAGCCCCTGGAGAGCCCAAGTGGTGGTCGTCAAGACTGGGGAGAAGCACCGGATGGTCATCGATTACAGTCAGACCATCAACCGGTACACGCAGCTTGATGCGTACTCCTCCCCCGTATATCTGACATGGTCAATCAGATTGCGCAGTATCGAGTCTTCTCCACAGTTGACTTGAAGTCCGCGTACCACCAGCTCCCTATCTGCCCGGAGGGCGGTCAATACACTGCCTTCGAGGCAGATGGCCACCTCTACCACTTCCTCAGGGTTCCCTTCGGCGTCACCAATGGGGTCTCGGTCTTCCAGCGAGAAATGGACCGAATGGTTGACCAGTACAGGCTGCGGGCCACGTTCCCGTACCTAGATAATGTCACCATCTGCGGCCATGACCAGCAGGACCAGGATGCAAACCTGCGACATTTCGTCCACACCGCTAAGCTCCTTAACCTCACATACAATAAGAGAAATGCGTTTTCCACACAACTCGCCTGGCCATCCTCGGCTACGTTGTGGAAAACGGAGTCCGAGGGCCCGACTCCGACCGCATGCGCCCCCTTCTGCATCTTCCCCTCCCCCACTGCCCCAAGCCCTGAAGAGATGCCTGCGGTTCTTCTCCTACTATGCCCAGTGGGTCCCCAATTATGCGGATAAGGCCCGCCCACTTATCAAATCCACCATTTTTCCCCTACGGCTGAGGCCCGTCTGGCCTTCAACCGCATCAAGGCAGATATTGCCAAGGCCACGATACACGCTGTGGACGAGTCCATCCCGATTCCAGGTGGAGAGCGATGCGTCTGACTTTGCCCTGGCTGCTACCCTCAGCCAGGCGGGCAGGCCCTTGGCTTTCTTCTCCCGTACCCTCCATGCCTCCGAAATTCGGCACTCCGCCGTCGAAAAGGAAGCCCAAGCCATCGTGGAAGCTGTACGGTATTAGAGGCATTATCTGGCCGGCAGGCGATCCACTCTCCTCACTGACCAACGGTCGGTTGATTTCATGTTTAATAATACACAGCGGGGCAAGATTAAGAATGACAAGATTCTGAGGTGGAGGATCGAACTCTCCACCTACAACTACGACATCTTGTATCGGCCTGGGAAACTCAATGAGCCTCCCGATGCCCTATCCCACGGTTCATGTGCCAGTGCACAAGTAGACCGACTTCGGGCCCTCCACAATGACCTCTGTCACCCGGGGGTCATCTGTTTTTTTCATTTTATCAAGGCTCACAACCTGCCTTACTCTATTGAGGAGGTCAGGACCATGACCAGCGACTGCCAGGTCTGCAAACCGCACTTCTATCGGCCCGACAGAGCACACCTGGTAAAGGCCTCCTGCCCCTTTGAGCGTCTCAGCATCGACTTCAAAGGGCCCCTCCCCGCCCCTCCCCCCCACTGACCATAACATGTACTCCCTCAACGTTGTTGACGAGTTCTCACGATTCCCCTTTGCCATCCCATGCCCTGACATGACCTCTGCCACCATCATCAAGGCCCTGCACAGTCTCTTCACCTTGTTCGGGTTCCCCACCTACATCCATAGCGATCGGGGTTCCTCCTTCATGAGCGACGAGTTGCGTCAGTTCCTGCTTAGCAAGGGCATCACCTCAAGCAAGATGACCTGCAACCCCCGGGGAAACGGACAGGTGGAGTGGGAGAACGCGACAGTCTGGAAGGCCGTCCTTCTGGCCCTACGGTCTAGAAGTCTCCCAGTCTCCCACTGGCAGGAGGTCCTTCCTGATGCGCTCCACTCCATCCGGTCGCTCCTGCACACTGCCACCAATGAGACCCCTCACGAACGTATGTTTGCCTTCCCTAGGAGGTCCACCTCCGGGGTCTCGCTCCCGTCCTGGCTGACAGTCCCAGGGCCCGTCCTCCTCTGGAAGCATGCGAGGGGTCATAAATCGATCTCCTCGTCGAGAAGGTCCTGCTCCTCCATGCCAACCCACAATATGCCTAAGTGGCACATCAGGACGGGCAACAGGACACAGTCTCCCTCCGGGATTTGGCACCTGCAGGTTCCCCAGCGACCATCAACACCATCCCCAGACCCTACACCGTCTCCCTCCACCACTACCCGGCTACTTCAAGATCTGGCACCCGCAGGCCCACCGGTGACCTTCACCACCACCCCCGCCCACACACCTTCCACCCCCCTCCACCGACTCAACTACTGGGCGAAGAAGAAGACAACACGCGCCCGGACGCGCAGGTCTTGACACCAGTGCCCACATCACAGCCGCGACTGAGGCGATTACGGCGGAAGGTTAAAGCCCCCGACAGACTCGACCTTTAAGTTCACTTCACCCCAACTGGAGTCTTTTTTAACAGGGGGTGAATGTGGTAAACCACTGTTAGTGTATTATATGTATTGTGGTTAAACTGTTACTGTACTATATGTATTGTGGTTAAACTGTTACTGTACTACATGTATTGTGGTAAACTGTTACTGTACTACATGTATTGTGGTAAACCTCTGCTTGATTGCTCCGCCTGTGGCTCCACCCCTTGGGCTCGGTATAAAGGTGGCTGACCTCCAGCCCTGCCCCAGTTCGGGATCAGTGGCCAGGAAGCTTCCTGTTTAGCTTATTAAAGCCACAGTTTTGTTCACAACTCATCTTGTGTTAATTGATGGCACATCAGTGGGGATCTTTATTCACCTTTGTATAAAAGGTCGACCAATAAGACACCGACCAGAACAGGAACCCAGTAGACCCTGTATATATTGTGTTGTAAATAAAACTATATTTATTTTACTCAGTGTGGACACCCCGTGTCCTTACTAAAGAAATAAACCTGACTTCTGGTGGCGGCAATACGGAGCTAAGCCGCACATTCGGCAGCTCCCGCTGAAAACGGACTTTGGGGGCTCTTTTCAGGGCCCCCAACGGAGCTGTGTCGGCAAATCCCGACGTGGGAAGAGGGCAGGAGTCGACCCCTACTGTCCTATGGTCCGGACCAGGAGTGGGGTAAGGAGAAAAACGGAGAAAGCACCCCTGAAAAAGCGGGGGAAGGAAGACAAAATGGCGGCCGGCGGAGGCCTTGAGGAGCTGAGGCAGTGGGCGCAGGAGCAGCAGGAGACTCTGCTGCGCTGCTTCCAGGAGCTTAAGTTGGAGCTGCTGGAGTCGCTGAAGGTTACCACCAGAGAGCTGATGGAGGCTCAGACAGTCCAGGGGGCTGCGATCCGGAAGCTGCAGCAGCAGGCCTCCGAAAGGGAGGATGAGGCCTTGGCCGTGGCGGGGAAGGTGGAGGCGCTCCATAAAAGCACGAGGCGCTCCATAAAAGATGGCAGGAGCGGTTCGAGGAGCTGGACAACCGGTCGAGGAGGAAGAATTTGCGGATCCTGGGCCTCACGGAGGGGCTGAAGGGGTCGGACCTGGCGGCCTATGTGGCGGTTATGTTAAACTCGCTGATGGGGGCTGGGTCCTTCCAGGTGCCCCTGGAGTTAGAGGGGGCCCACAGAATTCTGGCTAGGAGGCCCAAGCCGAACGAGCCGCCGCGGGCGGTGTTGGTGCGGTTTCATCGGTTCGTGGATCGTGAGTGTGTGCGCCGGTGGGTCAAGAAGGAGCGGAGCAGCAAGTGGGAGAACACGGAGGTGTGGATCTTCCAGGACTGGAGTGCGGAGGTGGCGAGGCGGAGGGCCGGGTTTAACCGGACGAAGGCGGTGCTCCATAGACGGAGTGTGAAGTTCGGCATGTTGCAGCCGGCGCGTCTGTGGGTCACCTATAAGGACCGGCACCATTATTTTGAGTCCCCGGAGGAGGCGTGGGCCTTTGCGCAGGCCGAGAAATTGGACTCAAACTGAGGATCTAAGATGGGGGATGCTGTATAATACTGTATTTGTATTTGCTTGGTTTAATGTAAGATGTGGGTTGGCCTTAGGGTGGGTGGGGTGATGTCGATTTGCCTTTTCTATATGGGTTTTTCTGTAGGGGTCTGGTGGACGGGTTCGGGCAGAGGGGTAAACGGGGAGTTCGGGGAGCTCGTGGGGGGGGGGGGGCTGACAATGGGAGTTGCCCTAGAGGAGGCGGGGCCGGGCAGGGCGAAAGCGCAGGCTTTCTGTGGGTTCCCGCGCTGGGAGATGGTGGGGGCGGGGTCGGGGCTGAGAAGCGCAGGTCGTTGCTGGCTGTTTTCTTTTCCCGCGCAAGAGCGGGGGGGGGGGGGGGAGGAGGACCCATTGACGGGCACGATGGAGGAGGGGTAGTCCCACGTGGGGAGGAGGTGGAGTCGGAGGTAGGGCGGGAGTCGCAGGGGTCAGCAGATGTTAGCTGGCTCACGGGAGTGTTATGGAGGGAGGGGCGCGGCTAGGAGGGTCCTAGCCCGGGGGGGGGGGGGGGGGGGGGGGGGGGGGGGGTGGTACCGGGTTGCTGCTGAAACGGTCAGGAAGGAGCTGGAAGATGCAGGGGGTGCTGGAGGGGGGGAGTTGCCGCCGTGGGAAACTGGCAGAGCAGGGGACGCTGGCCGGTGGTGGGCAAGGGATGGGGTATGGCTAATCGGCAGGGGAGGGGGGCAGGGAGCCCTCTGATCCGGCTGATAACCTGGAATGTGAGGGGCTGAATGGGCCGGTCAAACGGGCCCGGGTATTTGCGCACCTGAAGGGACTGAAGGCGGATGTGGCCATGCTCCAGGAGACACACCTGAGAGTGGTGGACCAGGTTCGGCTGAGGAAGGGATGGGTGGGCCAAGTATTTCACTCAGGGCTGGATGAGAAGAGTAGGGGGGTGGCGATCCTGGTGGGGAAGAAGGTGACGTTTGAGGCGTTAAATGTGGTGGCTGACAGTGGCGGGAGATATGTGATGGTGAGTGGCAAGCTGCAGGGGGAGCGGGTGGTGTCGGTGAATGTTTACGCCCCAAATTGGGACGATGCGGGGTTTCTGCGGCGTTTGTTGGGCCGCATTCCGGACCTGGAGATGGGGGGCCTGATCATGGGGGGGGGACTTCAACACGGTACTGGATCCCCCAGTGGATCGATCCAAGTCCCGGACGGGTAGGAGGCCGGCGGCGGCTAAGGTGTTGAGGGGGTTTATGGACCAGATGGGGGGGGTGGATCCCTGGAGGTTTGCGAGGCCAAGGGCCAGGGAGTATTCGTTTTTCTCCCACGCACATAAGGCCTACTCGAGGATTGATTTTTTTTTGTCCTGAGCAGGAGGTTGGTTTCGAGGGTGGAGGATGCTGAATACTCCGCCATTGCCATTTCAGATCATGTCCCGCACTGGGTGGACTTCGGGCTGGGGGAAGAGAGGGACCAACGTCCGCTCTGGCGCTTGGAGGTGGGGCTGCTGGCAGATGAGGAGGTGGCCGAGAGGGTTCGGGGGTGTATCGAGAGGTACCTTGAGGCCAATGACAACGGGGAAGTCCGAGTGGGGACGGTCTGGGAGGCATTGAAGGCGGTGATGAGGGGGTAATTGATCTCCATCCGAACCCATAGGGAGAGGGTGGAGCAGAGGGAGAGAGAGAGACTGATAGGGGAGATGGTGCGGGTGGATAGGAGATATGCGGAGGCTCCAGAGGAGGGATTGCTGGGGGAGAGGCGTAGCCTTCAGGCCAGGTTCGACCTATTGACTACCAGAAAGGCGGAAGCTCAGTGGAGGAAAGCACAGGGGTATGAATATGGGGAGAAGGCGAGCAGGATGCTGGCACACCAGCTCTGAAAGCGAGACGCGGCCAGGGAGATTGGGGGAGTGACGGATAAGGCTGGGAAGGTGGTGCGGAGGGGGGTAGATGTTAATGGGGTCTTCAGAGACTTCTATGGGGAACTGTACCGGTCAGAACCCCCGGTGGAGGGGGGTGGAATGGGGCGCTTCTTGGACAAGCTGCGATTCCCGAGGGTGGAGGAGGAGCAGGTGGAGGGACTTGGGGCGCCGATCGAGCTGGAGGAGGTGGTCATAGGGATAGGGAGCATGCAGTCGGGGAAGGCACCGGGGCCGGACGGGTTTCCGGTGGAATTTTATAAAAGGTATTTGGACCTGTTGGGCCCCCTGTTGGCCCGGACCTTTAACGAGGCAAGGGAGGGGGGGGGCTTTGCCCCCAACTATGTCACGGGCGCTGATTTCCTTGATCCTGAAGCGGGACAAGGACCCTCTGCAGTGCGGGTCATATAGGCCGTTTTGCTGCTAAACGCTGACGCTAAGCTGCTGGCAAAGATCCTGGCCACTAGAATAGAGGATTGCATGCCCGGGGTCATTCATGAGGACCAGACGGGGTTTGTGAAGGGAAGGCAGTTGAATGCGAACGTGCGAAGGCTCCTCAATGTCATTATGATGCCGGCCATGGAAGGGGAGGTGGAGATAGTGGTGGCATTAGATGCGGAGAAGGCCTTTGATAGGGTTGAGTGGGAGTATTTGTGGGAGGTGCTGGAGAGGTTTGGGTTTGGGGAGGGGTTTATCCGGTGGGTGAGGCTGCTCTACGAGGCCCCGATGGCGAGTGTAGCCACAAATAGGAGGAGGTTGGAGTACTTTCGGCTGTACCGGGGACGAGACAGGGGTGCCCCCTGTCCCCCTTGCTCTTCGCGTTGGCGATTGAGCCCCTGGCCATGGCATTGAGGGAGTCAGGGAACTGGAGGGGCCTGGTGCGGGGTGGGGAGGAGCATCGAGTGTCGCTGTATGCGGACGACCTGTTGCTGTCTGTGGCGGACCCGGTGGGGGGGATGCCAGAGGTGATGAGGATTCTTAGGGAATTCGGGGGTTTCTCTGAGTATAAGTTGAACCTGGGCAAGAGTGAGTTGTTTGTGGTGAATCCGGGGGATCAAGAGGAGGGGATTGGTAGGCTCCCACTGAAGCAGGCAGGGAAGAGCTTCAGGTACCTAGGGGTCCAGGTGGCTGGGAGTTGGGGGGCCCTGCACAAGCTGAACCTCACAAGGTTGGTGGAGCAGATGGAGGAGGAGTTTAAGAGGTGGGATATGTTACCGCTGTCACTGGTGGGGAGGGTGCAGTCTGTTAAGATGACGGTGCTCCCGAGGTTTTTGTTCCTGTTCCAGTGCCTCCCCATCCTTATCCCGAAGGCCTTTTTTAGGAGGGTCAACAGGAGTATTACGGGATTTGTGTGGGCGCATGGGACTCCGAGGGTGAGAAGGGTGTTTTTGGAGCGGGGCAGGGATAGGGGGGGGGCTGGCGTTGCCCAACCTCTGTGGGTACTATTGGGCTGCCAACGCTGCGATGGTGCGTAAGTGGGTAATGGACGGGGAAGGGGCAGCATGGAACAGGATCGAGGTGGCGTCCTGTGTGGGCACGAGCCTGGAGGCGCTGGTAACGGCGCCGCTGCCGCTCCCTCCAACGAGGTATACCACGAGCCCGGTGGTGGCGGCTACCCTCAAAATTTGGGGGCAATGGAGACGACATAGGGGAGAAGTGGGGGGCTCGATGGAGGCCCCGATATGGTGGAACCATCGATTTGTCCCAGGGAGCATTGATGGCAGATTTTTGGGCTGGCACAGGGCAGGGGTTAGGAGGTTGAGGGACCTGTTTGTGGAGGGGAAGTTCGCGAGCTTAGGGGAGTTAGAGGGGAAGTTTGGGCTCCCCCGGGGAACATGTTTAGGTACATGCAGGTGAGGGCGTTTGCCAGGTAGCAGGTGAAGGGGTTCCCCTTGCTGCCCCCACGAGGGGTGCGGGATCGGTTGCTCTCGGGGGTGTGGGTTGGAGGAGGGAGGATTTCGGACATATACCGGGTAATTCAGGAGGTAGACGAGGCCTCGGTGGAGGAACTGAAGGGTAAATGGGAAGAGGAGCTGGGTGAGGAGATTGAGGAGGGGACGTGGGCGGATGCCCTGGAAAGAGTGAATTCCTCCTCTTCCTGTGCGAGGCTTAGCCTCATACAGTTCAAGGTGCTGCATAGGGCCCACATGACCGGGACGAGGATGAGTAGGTTTTTCGGGGGCGAGGACAAGTGTGCTAGGTGCTCGGGGAGCCCAGTGAACCACGCCCATATGTTTTGGGCGTGCCCAGCGCTGGGGGAGTTTTGGAAGGGGGTAGCAAGGACAGTGTCGAGGGTGGTGGGATCCAGGGTCAAGCCAGGCTGGGGACTCGCATTTTTTGGGGTTGCAGTGGAGCCGGGAGTGCAGGAGGCGAAAGAGGCCGGTGTTCTGGCCATTGCGTCCCTAGTAGCCCGGCAGAGGATCTTGCTCCAATGGAAGGATGCGAGGTCCCCAGCGTGGAGGCCTGGATCAATGATATGGCGGGGTTCATTAAATTGGAGAGGGTGAAATTTGCCCTGAGGGGATCAGTAAAAGGGTTCTTTAGGCGGTGGTAGCCTTTCCTGGACTTCCTGGTGGAACGGTAGGGAAATAGGCCGGCAGCAGCAGCAACCCGGTGGGGTGGGGGGGGGGGGGGGGGGGGGGGTTTGGATCGGTGGGAGGGTGAACTGTGTACATGGGTTTGTGGGATGTGGCGGGTGTTATCTCTTTCCCTTTTGTTGTTTGGGTGTTCTTTTGTTTTTTGTTTTTTTTTCTTTTGTTTGCAGTTGCTTTTGAAGTTGGGTGGGTATTGTTCTTGGGGTGTTACCGCGGTTGTTTTGTTAATAAAGTTGAGATGTTTATATTTTGTAAAAATTTCAATAAAAATTATTTTAAAAAAAAACTAAAGGTACAAGCTGATTTCTGACTCATTCTTCGTCAACATCCGATAATTGGAATTAACAGGACTCTGACGGAAGCTCCACTACTTTTCTTCAATATAGAGCCATGGAATCTTTTACATCCATTGAAAGGACAAGCATGGCTTCAGTATAAAATCTAAACCACATGGCACATCTGACAGTGCAGTGGTGCTGCATTTGGGAGCGCTCAAAGTCAGCATTTGTACTCTGAAGTGGTTAGCACTGATACATCACAGCACCAGGGACCTGGGTTTGACACCCGGCCGGGGTCACTGCCTGTGTGGAGCCTGCACGTTCTCCCCGTATCTGTGTGGGATTCCTCCCACAGCCCAAGGATGTGCAGGTTAGGTGGATTGGGCACGCTAAATTACCCTGTCGTGTCCAGACGTTAGGTGGGGTTGCTGGGTTACGGGGACAGGGTGGAGGTATTGGCTTAGGTAGAGTGCTTTTTCAGGCGCTGGTGCAGACTCGATGGGCCGAATGGCCTCCACCTGCACTGTAAATTCTATGTTCTATGACTTGAACTAACCTTTTGCCATGGAGGCGAGAGTGGCTGAGTCATAATTGACAATCCACAATTGTTTTGATGACAATATGACATCTTTGTGGCCACTTTTACTGACACCAGATTTTTTAAATTTTCCATTTTAAAAACGGTGAGGTGAGGTCAGGCTGGCAGCAGCCTTCGAATCACCCGTTGTTAGTCAAATACCCTTGGTGACACAGTGTGGTCTGCATGTGAAGAGTGATCAGGTGCCTAATGGGGCCTAAATCCCACATTTAACACCTTTGGGAAGAGTTTGGGGGGGGGAATAATACATTCCAGTGTTTCACGTTCCTGTGCGTTACTCTGACCATGCAAAAAAAAGTCACAAGAAAGTGGTTAAAAGAAAAGGCCGAGAGCAACAAACCTACCCAGATAGCTGATTGTTAATTCAATTTGTTACATCAGATGTCAGAGTTGTTAGCAGTGCTGCAATAGTCAGCTATTAAAGTTTTATTACAATTTAGTTAAAATCTATGGGGAGAGTAAGTGTTAGTCTTGGCAGGCCATCAAGCTGAAAAGTAACTGCTGATTGCCAATTGTTTGAAATAGCTTTCAAACAGTGCGGATATAAATTGGGCAGCTACTTGTATTTTCTTTTAAACTCCCAAAACCCAGGCGTCTACTCCCAGGAGGCATCTTTAATAATCCATTTCCTGTTCAGCTGATGCTGCAGCCTTGGCTCAAAGCCTGGGCTCCAAGTGGGATAAGAAGAGTTTAGCTTGGAATAGTTCCAGTAGATGGTGCTGTTTGATGTATCATTTACTGTATTGTGACCAAGTGGAAGGAAGGAAGACAGACAGACTTGCATTTAGGCAGACTTGCATTTATATAGCGCCTTTTGCAACCACAAAACTTCCCAATGGGCTTTACAGCCAATCAAATACTTCTGGAGTGGATTCACTGTTTTAATGGTTACTTTCAGACACCGGCTCAACTCTTGTGATCTGGACGAACACGTATTCCAAATCCATATGGGCTATGGAGGTGTTGAAGCCCCTATTCCATTAGTTGAAGTGACTGATCCTTGATTTCTGGCTGACATTTTAGCCTTTCTTTTGATTTTTTGGCGGTACATTATGGAAGAGAGGGAAGAGCCGCACATTGGATGGCTCCCGTTTGGGAACAGCATTTTCGGGGTTTAACGCCCGGTCCTAGGGGCAACGAAGGCGGCAAAAGCAGGGAGAAGGCACAGTGAAGGGAAATGTAAAAAATAAGTAAAAAACGGCCGTGAAAAAAGCGGCTGAAAGTCCGTTGGGGAGTGGAAAGGTCACCGTGGGGACGGCAAGAAAAATGGAGGCTGGGGCACCAGGGGAGGCCGCACTGCCCACGGCTGAAGAAATGACTAAGGTGATGGCCGTGGAACTCGAAAGGCAGTTCACAAAACACATGGAGGCGATGAGGAAGGAGATGGGGGCGGTATTGAAAGTGCTGGTGGAGGAGGCAATTGCCCCGGTGAGGGCGGCGGTATTGAGCGCAGTGGCAGAGGTGTGGGAGCAAGGTGAGGCGCTGAAGGAAGTGGAAGAGGTATTATCGCAGCACAGTGATCAACTTACCTCGATGGGGAAGGAGTTGCGGAAGGTGATCGAGACCAACAAGGGTCTGCGAGCCAAAATGGATGACCTGGAAAACAGATCCAGGCAACAGAATCTGAGGATTGTGGGTCTTCCCGAAGGAGTGGAAGGCCCGATGCCGACTGAGTATTTTGCCACGATGTTTTCGAAGCTATTGGGGGGGGGGGGGGGGGATGATCCCTCCTGGTATGAACTGGATCGGGCTCATCGGTCGTGGAGGCCTGTATCAAAGGTGAGTGAGCCGCCAAGAGTAGTGACTCTGTGTTTCTGTAGGTACAGTGTAAAGGAGAAGGTCCTGTGCTGGGCTAAGCAGCAGCGGGTGGTGCAGAGGGCTGGAGCTGGTATACACATATATCAGGACTTTATGGTGGAGCTGGCGAGCAGGTGGGCTGCCTTCAGCTGGGTGAAGAAGGCACTGTACATTAGCAAGGTGCAGTGCGTCATAGTATACCCAGCTAAGTTGATGGTGACCTACACATCCAAGGACTTTTATTTTGGGACGGCGGAAGCAGCGGAGGAGTTTGCGAAGGCAGAAGGACTATGGCTGAATTGAGAAATGTCATATACCGATGTAGCCTCATGTAACTGTATTTTTTCACTGCGTGCTGGTATATGTGCTAAATGAGCCGACGTTGTATATATTAGGACAAGGGAAGAGATGGGACTTTCACTTGCAATGTTGGCTCTTTGGGGCTTGGGTGTGTGTGCGGGGTTTGTGTGCTAAATGGGATTTCTTGGTTTTCGTGGGACTGGGCAAGGGGGGAAGAGACTCGGGTGGGGGCCTCCACGCTGACCGGTTTAAGCCGGCCAGTGAACGGGAGTGAGGTGGGGGGAGGGGCTGCGGCTATCAGAGCCTGGCAGAACAGGTTCCGATGAGTCTAGTGGAAAGTTGGGGGGAAGGAACAGAGATTGAGGGGAGGAGCTTTATAAGAGGCAGTGGAGGGGAGGAGTCAGGGAGGTGGGGTTTACAGTTCATGGGTGTCATTTACAGTACTCTTTCGGGGATCGGATGGCATTGAATTTTGGGGGAGGGGGTCAGGCTCTCTTGGTCAATGGTGACCATAGGCGATTCCTGATTCCTTTTTCTTTTTTTTTTCCTTTGCTTTGCCCACCGTGGGAGGGTTTGTTTTATTTGATGCTTATATTGTCAGGTGGGCCGTTGTTTAGGGTGGTGGGAGGATGGGGTCGTTGTTGTTGATAAGGGGATTGAATGTGTATTTGTTACCGTTTACTGTTTGTTGGTGGGGTGTAAATTCTGAAGAAAATGTGAAAATGGCGAATAAAAATATATATTTTTTAAATGGACGATAGGGAAGCAGGCTTGCGATTCTGCTATTTGGCCTACCAAAGATAGCCAATCCTAGGTCCAGGGTTACTGTGGCTTGCAGGGAGGGGGTAGGGGTCACTCTGGCTGCCTGCCACTCTGCTGTGGTCTAACTATGCCTGGCTGATCTTGGAATGGGAGTTTGCGGTGTCCATTTGTAAATTTGGGCCTTCCGCATCTGGTGGGAACCAGAAGGAATAGAGAGTGTCCAATGGACACCAGTAATAGTGAGGTGTTTTAAATTTGGAGTAATTTCAGTATATAAAATGTTATGTTTGATTATTTTTAAAAATTCATTCATGGGATGTGGGCTTTGGAGGCGGGGCCAGCAATAAATGCCCATCCGTAATTACCCTTGAACTGCTAGGCCGTTCCACAGGGTAGTTAAGAGTCAACCACATTGGGGGAAATTGGATGGTCTGGCCAGGCCTGGTAAGGGCGGCAGATTTCCCTCCCTAAAGGGCATAGATGGGTTTTTACGACAATGGTTTTGCGATCATCATTAGACATTTAATTCCAGATTTTTATTGAATTCAAATTTCGCCATCTGTCATGGTGGGATTTGAACCCCAGGGGCTGCAGAACATTACCCTGGGTCTCTGGATTACTATCCAACCACAATACCACTATGACACCGCCTGCTCAATTTATAGGGACACTTGCGCCATTGACCTTCTGTTAGCGACACCAGCAATAGATGGTAATATCAGATTTTTAAAAGGGTGGCCCAATTGCTGTCCCATGCAGGAGGTTCTGATTTGGGTTTTGTCGTCCAGGGTGGGATGGAAGGTGTATGTCCGCCAAATGACACAAGCTTTTGTTAAATTTAGAGTACCAATTAAGGGGCAATTTAGCGTGACCAATCCACCTACTCTGCATATGTTTGGGCTGTGGGGGCGAAACCCAAGCAAACACGGGGAGAATGTGCAAGCTCCACACGGACAGTGACCAAGAGCCAGGATCGAACCTGGGACCTCGGCGGCATGAGGCAGCAATGCTAACCATTGCGCCACTGTGCTGCCCTCATCCCACGGAAGTTTACAATCAGTGAAGTACTTTTGAAGTATGGTCATGTTGTCATATTGGAAACACAGCAGCCAATTTTCCCACAGCAGACTCCCACAAACAGCAACATGACATTGGCCAGATAATCTGTTTTGTTTCTGGTGATTGAAGTATAAATATTGGCCAGGACACCAGGGAAAAGCCCCTCCCCTCTTACTCTACTTCAAAATATTGTTGCGGGATGCTTTTTGTCCACCTGGGAGCTCAGATGGGCCCTCAGTCTCACATCTCATTTGACGGACAGTGCCTCCCACAGTGTAGCATTCCCTCTGCACTGCACTGACGTAGCTGCCCAGATTTTAATGCTTAAACCTCGAGAGTGGAACTTGAACCCAAAGCCTCCTGAATTAGAGACTAGAGTATTATTAACTGAGCCACTGCACAGGGCGAAGTTAAGTCTCCTGGAGCACTGGCCCATGATCCAACCCTTGGGATTGCATGGAGTTAGTTTATGCAGCGAGAGATAATACTGGGGCCATTATAATTGGTATCAATGCCCTGGGTAGACTTCCGATGGCCGCCATGGTGTGAGTGCTCGAATACAGGGCAGCTCCTGTTTGAAGGCAGATCAAAGAGCTCTTCTTCTTTTTTCTTTTTTTTTAAATTTAGAGTACCCAATTCATTTTTTCCAATTAAGAGGCAATTTAGCTTGGCCAATCCACCTACACTGCACATAGAACAGAGCAGAACATACAATGCAGAAAGAGGCCATTCAGCCCATCGGGTCTGCACCGACCCATTTAAGCCCTCATTTCCACCCTATCCAGCCTCCCCGAACAGGTGCTGGAATGTGGCGACTAGGGGCTTTTCACAGTAACTTAATTTGAAGCCTACTTGTGACAATAAGCGATTTTCATTTCATTTCATCCCCGTAACCCAATAACCCCTCCTACCCTTTTGGTCACTAAGGGCGATTTATCATGGCCAATCCATCTAACCTGCACGTCTTTGGACTGTGGGAGGAAACCGGAGCACCCGGAGGAAACCCACGCAGACACGGGGAGAACATGCAGACTCCGCACATACAGTGACCCGGAGCCGGCATCGAACCTGGGACCTCGGCGCCGTGAAGCAGCAGTGCTAACCACTGCGCCACCGTGCTACCCGCAAAGAGGTTTTTTTTTTAATTGTTTTTTATTTGATTTTTGTACAGAGTACATTTTGCCGTTATGTACACAGGATATGCTATATCTATATACATGTAAGTAGGCATCCGTCTGTGCCGGCAAGACATTTCCGGAGGGCAATCCTCGGTGGGTCTGGTGCCGGTGTTGCCCCTTGCTTCTCCCAGTTGGATTTTGCTGCCATTGTTTACTCATGCACGCTGCCGTTTCAGCCGGCCCTCCCATCCTCCACCTGTGTTCTCCTTTTTCTCTGTTCCTGTGGATGTCAGGTTGGTTAACGTTTCCCTGCCTCCCCCCACCCCCTCACCTCCCTGCCTCTCCTCTATTGTTCCCTGTCTCTTCCCTCCCCCCCCCCCCCCCCCTGCAGTTCGCCTTTCCTTTCTTCCTCACCACCCGCCCCCCGTGGTCCGCCTTCCCTTCCCCTTAGAGTGAGTTGTTGTCCCCCCCCCCTCCCCCCCCCCCCTTTCCTGGTCAATCTCCCCCTCTCATGCTTTGGCTGCTTTTCCCTGGTTCCTGACTATCTGGCTATTCTTTCCCTTGTTTGTTGGCCACAAACAGGTCCCGGAACAATTCGGTGAATGGCTCCCACGTTCTGTGGAAGCCGTTGTCTGACCCTCGGATGGCAAATTAAATTTTCTCCATTTGGAGAGATTCCGAGAGGTCGGACAGCCAGTCGGCAGCTTTGGGTGGTGCTGCTGACTGCCAGCCGAACAGGATTCTACGGCGAGCGATCAGGGAGGCAAAGGCAAGGGCGTCCGCCCTCCTCCCCAGAAATAGACCTGGCTGGTCTGAAACCCCGAAGACCGTCACTTTTGGGCGGGCTCCACCCTCACCCCCACCACTTTGGACATAGCCTCGAAGAAGGCTGTCCAGTACTCCACAAGTCTGGGGCAAGACCAGAACATGTGGGCATGGTTGGCCGGGCCTCCTTGGCACCGTTCACATCTATCCTCCACCTCCAGAAAGAACCTACTCATACGGGTTCTTGTTAAGTGGGCTCTATGTACCACTTTTAGTTGCGTCAGGCTGAGCCTTGCGCACGTGGAGGTGGAGTTGACCCTATGCAGTGATTCACTCCAGAGTCCCCACCCTATTTCAATCCCCAGGTCCTCCTCCCATTTCCTTCTTGTTGCGTTCAGTAACGGTGTTGGCCCTTTCTACCAGTCGGTCGTACATGTCGCTGCAGTTTCCTCTCTCTAATATGCTTGCGTCCAGTAACTCTTCCAGTAATGTCCGTCGTGGCGGTTGTGGGTAAGTCCTTGTCTCCTTTTGTAGGAAGTTTCTGAGCTGCAGGTACCTTAGCTTGTTCCCCCATGTCAGCTGGAATTTCTCTGTCAGTTCGTCCAGTGTCACGTCCCTGTCGTCGGTGTAGAGGTCCCTGACTGTCAGTGTCCCTACGTCCTGTATCCACCTTTTGAAGGTGGCGTCGGTCAGTGCTGGTGTGAACCTATGGTTGTTGCAGATGGGAGCCTTGTCCGACATTTTGGTCAGGCCAAATTGCTGCCGTAGCTGGTTCCAGGACTGGAGGGTGGCTATCATCACCGGGCTGCTGGAGTGTTTTTTGGGTGGGGATGGGAGTGCCGCTTTGGCGAGGGACCCGGAGGGAGGTCCCCTTACAGGAGGCCTCCTCCACATGCACCCACTCGGCCTCTGGCTCTTTGATCCATCCTCTTATTCGCTTGGCTGTCGCCGCCCAGTGATAGAATTGTAGGTTTGAGAGGGCTAGGCCCTCCCCTTGATTTTGTTTTTTGTAGGACCTTCTTTGGGATCCTAGCATTCTTCCCCCCCCCCCCCCAATACGAACGCCATGATTAGTTTGTCTACTGCTTGGAAAAAGGCCTTGGGGATGTAGCTCGAGATGGCTCTGAGTAGGAAGAGGTACCTGGGCAGCACGTTCATTTTGATCGTCTGGTTTCTCCCCATGAGGGAGAGTGGGAGTGTGTTCCATCTTTGCAGGTCCTTTTTTACTTCCTCTGTCAGACTGGTGAGGTTCCATTTGTGGATCCTTTCCAGTCGTGGGCTATTTGGATCCCCTAAGAGTTCTTTTAACCTGAAATTGGGTGCAACTTTGACAGAAAAGTGTAGCTGAAGGTCGGAGGACAGGTTCCTCCCAGGAGTGGTATGACTGTTGGTTACAAACCCGACAGAAGAAAGTAGAAGAACTGGCCAAGGAATTGGAGGAGAGTTGTGGTGCAGCAGCTAGTGGAAGGATGGCAGAGAAGGAAGGGCTAGTGCAAGTAGCAAAGCTCCAGATGAAACAGTTGACGACCTTCATCAAGGGTGAGTCCCGTCAGCACAGGAACGAGATGCAGGAGGTTTGCTCGAAGGCCATTGAAGGGGCTGTGGCACCCCTGAAGAGCTAGATGGAGAGGGTTGAGAAATGTTTAGAGGTGCAGGGTGTCGCAGATTGAGAGGGTGATGTCGGATGGTGACGTTGGAGGTGGAGATGAAATGAAATGAAATGAAAATCGCTTATTGTCACGAGTAGGCTTCAATGAAGTTACTGTGAAAAGCCCCTAGTCGCCACATTCCGGCGCCTGTTCGGGGAGGCTGGTACGGGAATTGAACTGTGCTGCTGGCCTGCCTTGGTCTGCTTTAAAAGCCAGCGATTTAGCCCAGTGTGCTAAACCAGCCCTATGAGGCTCTGAGGAGATCTTTGCAAGATGTTGAAAGCAAAGATGGAGGAGCAAGAAAATAGATCAGGAAGGCAGAATCTGCAGGTAGTGGGCCTGCCTGAGGGAGTGGAAGATGCCTGCTGCCTCATGGCGCCGAGGTCCCAGGTTCAATCCTGGCTCTGTATCACTGTCCGTGTGGCGTTTGCACATTCTCCCTGTGTTTGCGTGGGTTTTGCCCCACAACCCAAGACGTGCAGACTAGATGGATTGGCCACTCTATATTGCTCCTTAAATGGAAAAAATGAATTGAGTATTCAAAATTTATTTTTAAAAAAGGAGTGGAAGATGCGAGTGCTATGAGGAAGGTTTTGAGAATGCTGGCGGGGTTGGTGGCGGAGCGGGTGTGGAGAAAGTGCACAGGCCCCTGAGGCAGTAGGGTAGAGCGGGAGAGCCACCGCGGGCGGTGACCGTGAGGCTCCATAAGTTCATGGAAAAGAGAAGATTCTGCAGTGGCCAGGGAGAAGCGCAACTACGAATGGGAGGGGAGCAAGGTCCAAATATACCAGGATGTGGAGATGCCGGCGTTGGACTGGGGTGAGCACAGTAAGAAGTCTTACAACACCAGGTTAAAGTCCAACAGGTTTGTTTCAAACACGAGCTTTCGGAGCACGGCTCCTTCTTCAGGTCACCTGAAGAAGGAGCCGTGCTCCGAAAGCTCGTGTTTGAAACAAACCTGTTGGACTTTAACCTGGTGTTGTAAGACTTCTTACAAATATACCAGGACATTGGAGCTGAGCTGGCAAAACGGCGTGTTGGGTTCAATGAAGCCAAACCGGAGCTATATCGATGGCAGATCAGGTTTTGGGTGCAAAACCGGCGAAGCATTGGATGACGTATGAAGGCCGGGAATACTATTTTGAGACCCCAGAAGTGGCCAATGGCTTTATCAAGGAGCATAAGCTGGTGGAGGAACTGAACTGAACAATTCTGGGAGACTGGGGTGTTGGCACTTTGAAGTAATTGGGAATACAAGTAGAGTGGGGGTTGGTGGGAGTGGGGTTTTTTCCTTTCCTCTGATGTGGAGGTTTTTTTTCTTTTTATTGTTGGATTGACAAAGGGTAGCTGGGGTGAAAAGTCTGTAAGGGGACAGCTGTCCCCCATCCCCCCTCCTGCTGCCTGGGGCTGTCTATTTTTTTTCTGTTTGTTTGTTCTTGGGGAAGGTGAGCTGTGGTTCGAGGTGAGTCTTTGTTTGGGTGGGGGAGGGTGAAGTCAATAGGGAACCTTCTTCACAGAACAGAGAGGTGAGCGTGGGGGGAGGTCAGTGGGAGAAGCCTTTGGGCAGGAGCTGCCACGCTGGCAGGTAATGCTGGTGAGCGGAAGTGAGGCGGGGGACAAGGCCGAGAGAGGTGGCTGTTGTGGGGGAAGGGAGGGTGGGGAGAATGGGGGGGGGGGGGGGGGGGGGGAGGGGGGGGGGGGAGGGTGACACAACGAGGCGAGGCTGGAGAAGAAGCATAGTCAGGGGCGGAGAAAAGGGCAATCTTGGATGGGCCAGGTACAGGGTGAAATTAATGGGGATAGAGCCAAAAGGGAGGATGGTGGACGGTAGAGGGGAATGGAAATATAATCCCCCGGTAAGGCTGATAACGTGGATTGTGCGAGGGCTCAATGGACCGGCCTCAATGGAAAAGATCTTGGGTCTTTGTGCACCTTTTTTTTAATAAACATTTTATTGAGGTATTTATGGATTTATAACAAAAGAAACAGTGTACATACAAATATAAACATAGTGCAAAGGCCGTCTTCCTCCTTCATAGGTCCACCTTTTCTAACCCCCTACTCTACACTAAACTAAACCCCAGCCCCATGCCCCCCCCCCCCCCCTTCTGCTGACGGTTAATTTTCCCCAAACAAGTCAACAAATGGTTGCCACCTCCGGACGAACCCTAACAGTGACCCTCTCAGGGCGAACTTGATTTTCTCCAGACAGAGAAAGCTAGCCATGCCAGATAGCCAGGTCTCCGACTTCGGTGGCTTTGAGTCCCTCCAAGCTAATAATGTCCGTCTCCGGGCTACCAGAGAGGCAAAGGACAGAACATCTGCCTCTTTCTCCTCCTGGACTCCTGGGTCTTCCGACACTCCAAAAATCGCCACCTCTAGACTTGGCGCCACCCTTGTTTTTAACACCGTGGACATGGTGTCTGCAAACCTTTGTCAGAATCCCCTAAGCTTTGGGCATGCCCAGAACATATGGACATGGTTTGCTGGTCAGCCTGTACACCTTGCACACCTTTCTTCTACCCCAAAGAACCTGCTCATCCGAGCCACTGTCACGTGAGCCCGGTGAACGACATTGAACTGTATCAGGCTGAGCCTGGCACAAGATGTTGACGCGTTGACTCTGCTCAACACGTCCGCTCAGAGACCATCCTCTATCTCTCCTCCTAACTCCTCTTCCCACTTGTGTTTCAGCTCCTCGGTCTGCCTTTTCTCTGACCCCATGAGTTCCTTATAAATGTCTGAAACCCTCCCTTCTCCCACCCACACTCTGGAAACTACCCTGTCCTGTATCCCCCTTGGTAGTTGGAGCGGGAAGGTTGAGACCTGCCTGCGTAGGAAGTCCCGCACCTGTAGG
Organism: Scyliorhinus canicula; assembly: GCF_902713615.1. Taxonomy (NCBI): domain Eukaryota; kingdom Metazoa; phylum Chordata; class Chondrichthyes; order Carcharhiniformes; family Scyliorhinidae; genus Scyliorhinus; species Scyliorhinus canicula. The sequence continues at coordinate 64,930,353 of NC_052146.1, forward strand.
TACCGAAACTCATTCCCTCCCATCAATTCAAATTTCTCCTCCAGTTCCCTCAGGCTGGAAAAGCTCCTCTCTATAAACATATCCCCTCCTCTCGATCCCTGCTCTCTGCCATCTCTGGAACCCTCCATCTAGCCTCCCCAGGGCAAACCGGTGATTATTGCAGATTGGAGACCAGACCGGTGCTCCCTCTGCTCCCACATGTCTCCTCCATTGCCCCCAGACTCTCAGGGCCGCAACCACCATGGGGCTGGTGGAGTATGGTGTTGGCGGGAACGGCAGAGGCGCTGTTACCAATGCCCCCAAACTAGTGCCCTTACATGATGCCGCCTCTACTTGCTCCCACATCGAAACCCCCCCCCCAACCACCCACTTCCTAATATGGATATATTCTCTGCCCAGTAATAATCACTAAAGTTCCGGGCAGCACGGTGGCACAGTGGTAGCACTGCAGTCTCACGGCACCGAGGTCCCAGGTTCAATCCCGGCTTTGGGTCACTGTCCGTGTGGAGTTTGTACATTCTCCCCGTGTTTGTGTGGGTTTCGCCCCACAACCCAAACTTGTGCAAGGTAGGTGGATTGGCTACGCTAAAATTGCCCCTTAATTGGAAAAAATGAATTGGGTACTCTAAATTTATATTTTAAAATCACTAAAGTTTGGTAGCGCCAGCCCGCCCTCTCCGCGGCTCCTCTCCAGCATCCCCTTTTTAACTCGCGGAGTCATACCGCCCATACAAAGCCAGAGATAACCTTGTTGACCCGCTTAAAAAAGGACCGTGGAATAAAGATACTGAAACACAAACAGAAATCTCAGGAGGACCGTCATTTTCACTGTCTGTACGCTCCCAGCCAGTGACAGCGGGAGCACATCCCACCTTCGGAAATCATCCTTCATTTGGTCTACTAATCGGGCCAGATTTAACTTGTGCAGCCATTCCCATTCCCACGCCACCTGGATGCCTAGGTACCGGAAGCTTCCCCCTACCACTCTAAACGGCAACTCCCCCAATCGCCTCTCCTGCCCCCTCGCCTGGATCGCGAACACCTCACTTTTCCGCATGTTCAATTTATAACCCGAAAACCAGCTAAAAGCCCCCAGAATCCGCATCATTTCTTCTATCCCTTCCAGTGGGTCCACCACATATAGGAGCAGGTCGTCTGCGTATAGCGAGACTCTGTGTTCCTCCCCCCGGACCAGCCCCTTCCAGCCCCTTGAGACTCTCAACGCAATTGCCAGCGGCCCTATGGCCAGAGCGAACAACAGCGGGGAGAGGGGGCACCCCTGCCTCATCCCCCGGTGCAGCCTAAAATAATCCGATGTTAACCTGTTCGTCCATACGCTCGCCACAGGCGCCTGATACAGCAACCTGACCCAGTCGATGAAGCCCCGTCCAAATCCAAACCGCCCCAGTACCTCCCACAGATATTCCCATTCCACCCAATCAAATGCCTTCTCTGCATCCATTGCAACCACTACCTCCACATCCCTACCCCCTGGGGGCATCATGATCACATTCAGCAACCTTCTTACGTTGGCCGCCAACTGCCTTCCCTTGACAAATCCCATCTGGTCCTCCCCAATCACGTCCGGGACACAGTCTTCAATCCCTGAGGACAAGATCTTAGCCAACAATTTAGTAATTTAAAAAAATAAATTTAGAGTACCTAATTCATTTGGCGTCTACATTTAGTTGGGAGATCGGTCTGTAGGACCCGCATAGCTCCAGGTCCTTATTCCGCTTCAGGATCAGTGAGGTAGTGGCCTGCGACATCTTTGGGGGAAGCCCCCCTCTCCCCCTTGCCTCATTGAATGTCCTCATCAGCAGTGATCCCAGCATCCCAGAGAACTTTTTGTAAAACTCCACTGGGTACCTGTCCGGCCCCGGGGCTTTACCCGACTGCATGGCCTTCAGCCCTTCTGCTATCTCTTCCAACCCAATCGGGGCCCCCAGCCCGTCTACCAACTCTTCGTCAACCTTCAGGAACCTCAGCCACCCTAAGAATTGCCTCATCCCCTCTGAGCCAGCTGGGAGTTCCAACTCATACAGCCTGCTGTAAAACTCCTTAAACGCCTTCTTGACCCCAGCTGAATCTCCAACCAGATTCCCATCCCTGTCCCTTACTTTCCCAATCTCCCTGGCTGCCTCCCGCTTTCTAAGCTGCTGTGCAAGCATTCTGCTGGCCTTCTCCCCATATTCATAAATTGCCCCCCTCGCCTTCCTCAGTTGCTCCACCGCCTTCCCTGTAGTTAACAAGCCAAACTCCGCCTGTAGCCTCCGTCGCTCCCTTAGAAGCCCTGCCTCTGGAGCCTCCGCATAACTCCTGTCGACCTGCAGTATTTCCTATATCAATCGGTCCACCTCTGCCCTGTCGACCTTCTCCCTGTGGGCCCGTATCGAGATCAGCTCCCCTCGAATCACCACCTTCAGCGCATCCCAGACCATTGCAGCCGAAGCTTCCCCCTTGTTGTTCTGATTGTTCTGGATACATTTTGTCAGCCGCCCACACACTTCCTCATCCGCTAAAAGTCCCACGTCCAGCCTCCAGTGCGGGCGTTGGCCACCCTCCTTGCTCACCTGTGGGCCAACCCAGTGCGAAGCATGATCTGAGACCATGATCGCTGAATACTCAGTGTCCACTACCCCAGTCAGTAAAGCTCTATTCAGGATTTAAAAATCGATCGAGGAGTACACTTTATGCACGTGTGAGTAGAAGGAAAACTCCCTCACTCTCGGCCGCCAAATCTCCATGGGTCTACCCCCCCCTCCCCATCTGCTCCATAACCCCCCCCCCCCCCCCCCCCCCACCATCTGCTCCACAAACCCCTTCACCTCCTTTGCCATTGCTGGCACCCTTCCTGTCCTTGAGCTATACAGGTGTAGCCCTGGGTTATTGACTGTGGAGTCCCCCCCTATGACCAGCTTATGCGAATCCAGATCAGGGATCTTTCCCAACAGATGCTGTTCTCCCATTTCCTTATAAGCTCCACATCATCCCAATTTGGCACGTACACATTCACGAGCACCACCTGCTGCCCATTCAGCTTCCCACTGACCATGATGTACCGACCCCCCACATCCGAAACTATTCTTCCCGCCTCAAATGACACTCATTTGTTGTTCAGGATCGCGACCCCTCTAGTCTTAAAGTCCAGCCCCAAGTAGAAAACCTGCCCGCCCCATCCCTTCCTTAATCTGACCTGGTTAGTTACTCTAAGGTGCATCTCCTGCAACATTGCCACGTCCGCCTTTAGACCCCTCAAATGCGCGAACACACGTGCCCTTTAACTGACCCATTTAGCCCTCTTACGTTCCATGTGATCAGCCTGGTTGGGGGAGCGTCCCCCCCCCCCCCCCCCCCCCGCCGATCAGCCATCACCTTTCTTGGGCCAGTCTCCAGCCCGCACCCCACGCATCCACAGGCCTGCAGCCTCCTTCCCCAACCTCCATATTGTCCCACAACGAAAGGCCCTCCCCCATCAGCAGAACATTTCCCCCCCCACCCCATCCCCAGTAACAGCACTATACAAACAGCTCCCTTCAACAAGCATAACATCTACTCACCCCCCACTGCGCTTCCGTGAGCTAGCCTGCCCAGCTAGCTTGATGGCCCCCACCCATGGCGCCAGACATTTCCCCACCTATTGTTCCCTCCCTCCCCTTCCCCCCACCCGCTTGGACACACATATGCAAATGTAAACAATCCCAACCCAATTGCCCAAAAGAAACACAAAGGAAATCAAAAAGAAGATCCAACATCTAGCATTCACACTTCAATCCCCATCAGTGCAAATGCAAACTTTAACTCACACAGCTGATGCGCAGACCCCAAATCAGTACAGAAGGCATTACAGATAATGTCCAAAATCATAAACTTTTTAAACATGAATGCTGCAGCAAAGTTCAGTCCAAACATCTCAGTCCGCTACCAGCCTTTTCCTTCTAGTCTGAGTTCCAGCCCTGCAATCGATTCCTTAATCGGGTCCAAGCATTCCTGTTTCTGCTTGGCGAAGCCTTCTGTATGAACTGCACCAGCTGCTCCGTTGACCGCTGGGCCGTCGAGCCAGGACCACGGTCGTCCGCCATGCTTTCTCCCGCTGCAGCCTCAGCCCAAGCCTTCTCTGTTCACCTATTTCTTTCTTTGCGAGCACTCCTGGTCCACCTCTCCATGCACTGATGTAGGATTCCTCGTCACAATTGCATCTGACATCAATTTTCCAAATCAGATCTGACAAAAAATCGGGGGAAAAGATCCACAGTTCCGACCCGAGCGGGAGCCACCAAATGTGCGACATACTCCTTCATAGCCGCCACCGTCTTTGCGCACCTTAGGAGCTTCAAAACGGAGGTGGTCTTTCTGCAGCAGATGCACCTCCGCATAAAGGATCAGGTTAGGCTAAGGAAGGGGTGGGTGGGTCAGGTTCTCCACTCGGGGTTTGATTGAAGGTCGTGGGGGTTGAAATTTTGATGAGTAAGAAAACGGGGTTTAGTGAGCATGAAGGAAGTGAGGGACCCGGGTGGGAGATATGTGATAGTGAGCGCGGTATTAGAAGGGACGCCGGTGGTGTTGGTGAATGTGTATGCACCAAATTGGGATGTTGTAGGTTCTATGAGGGGGTTGTTGGCAGCAATCCTGGACTTGGCCACGCATCAGTTGATTATGGGAGGAGATTTTAATTTTGTCCGAGAGCAGAGGGTGGATAGTTCGAGCCCCTGGCCAATGAGTAGGATACGAATGGCAAAGGAGCTGTGTGGGTTTATGGAGAGGATGGGTATGGTGGACCTGTGGCGCTTCAAGAACCCGGGGGGAGTATTCCTTTTTTTCGCATATGTACAGGGTATATTCCAGAATTGACTTTTTTGTGGTGAGCCGTTGAGTTTCCAAAAGAAGGCCTTCGGTATAAAGATCGGGAGTGTCTCTGGCTTGACATTTGGCTTAGATCAGGATGGGAGCGGAGGCCGGGGTGGGATTTGGGGTTGTTGGCAGATAGAGGGTTTTGTGACAAAGTGCGGGCTTTGATTAAAGATTATGTAGAATTGAACCAAAACGGGGAGGGACTGGTGACCATATTTTGGGAAAGGCTAAAAGCAGTGGTCCGAGGGGTGATTATCCCATTCGAGGCACATGCGGAGAGGAAAAGGAGGGAGGAATATGAACGGTTAATGAAACAGATAGTGGAGGTAGATAGGGAGTACTCGAGGCTGCCCACCACAGAAGATTGGTGAGGAGGAAACAATTACAGGGGTAATTTGATAGGCTGACAATGGGGAGGGCGGTAGGACAACTGCTTAGGGCAAGAGGGGTGCAGTACGGGGTCAAGACGAGTTGAATGTTAGCGCATCAGCTGTGGAGGCAGGCTGCATCCAGGGAAATAGTGAAGATATGGACACGGGCAGGGGATGTGGTGTTGGAGCCGGGGAAGATAAATGAGGCGGTTAGAGATCATTACAAGGAGCTGTACAGGGCGAACCCGGGGGGCGAAGAGGGTGACATGGACGGTTATTATATGAACTAGAAGGGCAGCACGGCGGCGCAGTGGTTAGCACTGCTGCCTCACGGCGCCGAGGTCCCAGGTTCGATCCCGGCTCTGGGTCACTGTCCGTGTGGAGTTTGCACATTCTCCCCGTGTCTGCATGGGTTTCGCCTCACAACCCAAGGATGTGCAGGTTAGGTGGATTGGCCACGTTCAATTGCCCCTTAATTGGAAAAAAATGAATTGGGTACTCTAAATTTTTTTTTAAATTTATATGAACTGGAGTTTCCACAGCTGGAGGGAAAGAAGAGGCAGGTGCTAGAGGAGCCCCTGTGGCTCAGGGAGGTATTAGACTGTCTGAAACCGGGAAAGGCCCAGGGCCTGATGGCTACCTGGCGGAATTTTATAAGGTGTTTACGACGGACCTGGCATTTAATGAGGCGTTGGGGAAGGGGGAGCTGCTGGAGATGATGACGCAGGATTGGTCACACTAAATTGCCCCTTAATTGGAAAAATGAATTGGGTACTCTAAATTTATTAAAAAATATATATAACCACTGAGCCACCCGTGCTTCCTGTTACTAAAAAAAATATGAGTTCTGGGGTTCAGCGGAGGGTTTCGAGGCAAGGTGGGGGATGTTCGTGACCGTGTTTGACGAGTTCATCGTAGAGGGGGGAGGGCCAAAAAGGGGAAAAATTTGTACAAACTGTACAGTTGTGTATTGGGAAGTTTGTTTCCCGAATTGTTTATACGTTGTAACTTTTCATATACGTTTGGAATAAAATACATTTTTAAAAAATCAATGCCTTGGGCAAAGAAAGGTATTAAACACAGCAAAGATTTCTGATTTTCTACCAAGGAACCCCAGCCATAAGGCATGTGTGGACATTGAGTAAGGACAGGATTGGCCGGCTGTGATGCCCTCCCTTAAATTGTCAGCCAACGCTTGCTTCTATAAAACCAGTGAGTGGTTTCTGAAGGAGAGGAGGGAGTGAAAAGAGGAAGGATGAAATATTTCTCACAAAAAGAAGATAAATGGTGAATTTCCAGGAGAGCCGACCACTCTGATTGGGCATATTCCGGGAGGTCTTATCACATGACCTCCATCTGCCCCTCTGCCAATCTTTCCACAGTTGGTGACAGAGCCAATCAAATTTCGTGGCATACTAACTTCCCAGTCTGATGCTTTTAGTGTGTGGGGGGCCCCATTAGCACACAGGAAACCTGGAAGTCTGGGAATTTTAGACTCCATGGTGTGTGATTTTTGTCATTAGCCTGATCATAGGCTTGGCAGTCAGATGGGCGGATTCCAGATGAGACTATAGGACCCTGATTCTGGAGGGGGGAGTGGATTCTGATAATACAGGAACCTGGAGAACCAGGATGTAGCACTTCTGCCACTCCTGGACCACCGCAGCCACTTTCCTTCACCTCAAGGTTGTCCTTGCTTCACTGAATTGATGCGTTTCCCGAAGTGAAGGACCTGGCCAGTCATTGCTAAACATGCTAAGAGTGTTAAATCCCTCACCACATATTTCAAATAGCAACCCATCTCCTGGCAGCCAATTGGCAGCTTGCCTCTTGTCCGGACACAATGAAACCTGGAAGTTGGCACAATTCTACCTTTTTCCCATTTAAAAAAATAAATAAAATTTTTATTCAAATTTTTCAACTACAAATTTTCTCCCAACAATAAAATAAACAGAGTATAAAAATAAACAGAAAGAACCCCCCCAATACAAAGCGATAAATTAATAACAGTACAAAAAAACAAGAAAGTAGCAGACAAACAGTCGCAAAAACAAACCCCCTTAACAGATCCCTAACCCCCCCCCCCCCCCCCCCCCCCCCCCCCCGGGTTGCTGCTGAGATTGACCACCCTTTAACCCTCCGCCAGAAAATCGAGAAAGGGCTGCCACTGCCGGAAGAACCGTTGTACTGACCCCCTCAGGGCAAAATTGACCTTCTCCAGCCTGATGAACCCGGCCATGTCGTTAACCCAAGCCTCCGGGCTCAGGGGCTTCGCGTCCTTCCACTGCAAAAGAATCCTACGCCGGGCTACTAGAGACGCAAAGGCCAGAATGCCGGCCTCTCTCGCCTCCTGCACTCCCGGCTCCGAAGCTACCCCAAAGATCGCGAGCCCCCAGCCTGGTTCCACCCTGGAGCCGACCACCTTGGACAGGGTCCCCGCCACCCCCTTCCAGAACCCCTCCAGCGCCAGACACGCCCAGAACATGTGGGTGTGATTCGCTGGGCTCCCCAAACACCTCCCACATCTGTGCTCACCCCCAAAGAACTGGCTCAGCCTGGTCCCAGTCATGTGCGCCCTATGCAGCACTTTCAGCTGAATCAAACTGAGCCGAGCGCAAGAAGAGGAAGAATTCACCCTCCCCAGTGCGTCCGCCCACGTCCCCTCGTCGATCTCCTCCCCTAGCTCCACCTCCCACTTCGCTTTCAGCTCTTCCACCGAGGCCTCCTCCTCCTCCTGCATCACCTGATAAATAGCCGAGATCCTACCCTCACCGACCCACGTCCCTGAGATGCACCCTATCCTGCACCCCCCTAGGCAGCAGTAACGGAAACTCCGCCACCTGCTGCTTAACAAACGCCCTAATCTCCATATATCTAAAATTGTTCCCGGGGGCAGACCCCACTTCCCCTCCAAATCCTCTAAAGTCGCAAACTTCCCATCGAGGAAAAGCCGTCCCATCCCGTCCCATTCCAACCGTTCCCATCCCAGCCGCCTGATGCCTGCCCTATGCCAACTCAAAAACCCACCATCAATTCTCCCTGGTGCAAACCGGTGATTGCCCCGTATCGGGGCCCACACTGAGGCCTTCACTTCCCCCCTATGCCGCCTCCACTATCCCCAGATTTTGAGGGAAGCCACCACTACTGGACTGGTAGAATACCTTGCCGGAGGGAGTGGGAGCGGGGCCGTCACCAGCGCCTCCAAAGTTGTGCCCACACAGGGCACCGCCTCCATCCTCTTCCATGCGGCACCCTCCCCCTCCATCACCCACCTACGGATCATTGCCACATTTGCAGCCCAGTAGTATCCACACAAGTTGGGCAACGCCAACCCACCTACCTCCCTGCCTACCTTTTTCCCATTTAATGCCCACCATCCACAAGGTACAAGTCAGGAGTGTGGTGAAAAAAAAAAAAATTCTATAAATTTATTCCAGCCAGGGCGTGACTGTTGTGCCAGTCAATTTGCACAATTGATGGGCTCAGAAAAAATGCCTCCTGGAAAAGAGAATGCCAGGAAATAAGGTGGGTAGGCTGTAAGGAAGCAGCTATTTATCGACGCTGGGGAGCTTTTCCAGTGGCCCGCCTTTGCATGTGGTGGGCTACAGCATCTGACCATCGAGTTCAGTGAGAGAGAGAAACACGTGCTTTTGGGAAAAGCAACCGCTTGAAAAGGAAAAATAACATGCTCGTAACTGAGATGAAGCAGAATGACACCTAAAATCTACTGTTTTTAAAATAGATCGGTGTGTTCACAAAAAGAAATCTTAATTTCCAACCAAGATTTTTTGTTGTTGTTGAAAGAAACAACAAAATAAATAATACAAATTAAATTGAATGAGAAAAAAATTCGAGGGGAGGAAAAGTTAAAGAAAGCAACTGCAATGCCAGTAAAAAGGTGGAGCCATGGAACCATTCGAGGAGAATGAGGAACCATGGAGTTCCAACGAAGAGACTTTCCAGTACTACCCTGCTGCAGACAGGACACCAGATGAAATTAAAGTAGCAACTCTCTTGAGTGTAATAGGATGGAAAACCTTCACCCTATTACAAAGTCTGGTGCATCCTGCAAAACCCGGTACAATAACGTACGAGGAATGAACAAAAGCCCTTGAAGAACACTTCCCGCCCAAACCGTTAATTATAGTGGAGAGATTCAGACTTCATTGATGTAGTCAAGGAGAGGGTGAAGATATTTTATCATTTGTAGCTGCACTACGGAATCTAGCAAAGAATTTTGAGTTTGGACTGACTCTTGAGGATATGCTGCGAGACATTGTGTGCGGATTGAGAAATAAGACAATCCAGAGACGATTGCTGACAGGGAACACTCCAGCACTCAAGATTGCTGTTGAAATAGCAGCGTCTATGGAATTAACAGAAAAAGAAGCTTCCGAAGTTGGAATTGGCACCAAAATAAACAAGATGAATTCTGAGAAAAGAAGATCTCTCAACATGCAAGCATGCCACAGGTGTGCTTCGGTGGGGCACTCTCCACAGGATTGTTGGTGTTGAGAAAATAAATGTCGTAATTATGGCAAGAAAGGTCACATAGCAAAGACGTGCTGGGCCTGATAGAATCCTCAAACCTTGAAGATGGGTAAGCGTAAGAACACATACGAACGCACAAGAAGTGTATACAGAATGACTGAAGACAATGAAAATTCCCAAGAAGGCATAATGTCTACGCAGAACAAAGAACTCAAACTCAGTGTATTATTGGTGCAAGGTGAGGGTAGCACAGTGGTGCAGCGGATAGCACTGCTGCCTCACGGCGCCGAGGTCCCAGGTTCGATCCCGGCTCTGGGTCACTGTCCGTGTGGAGTTTGCACATTCTTCCCTTGTTGCGTGGGTTTCGCCCCCACAACCCAAAAAAGGTGTGCTGGGTAGGCGGATTGGCCATGCTAAATTGCCCCTTAATTGGAAAAAATGAATTGGGTACTCTAAATTTTTTTTAAAAATTGGTGCAAGATGATACACAGAAATTTGGGGTTTATCCAAAAAGTAAATGGGAACAAAATTAAAATGGAAGTAGGTACAGGAGCCGCTGTATCTCGGAAAAATTATATCAACTAAAGCTCAGGAATGTACCGTTAAAACCGTCTGATATTTAAAACTTTTTTTAGAGTATTCAATTATTTATTTCTTTTTCAATTAAGGGGAAATTTAGCATGGTCAATCCACCTAACCTGCACATCTTTGGGTTGTGGAGGGGAAACCCACGCAGAAATGGGGAGAATGTGCAAACTCCACATGGACAGTGACCCAGGGCCGAGACTTGAACCCGGGTCCTCAGCGCCGCAGTCCCAGTGCTATCCACTGCTTAACATGCCGCCGAAAACCGTCTGATATAATCTTGAGAATTTACATGGAAGCGGTGATTCAGTGAAGGGTTGTATCTTGGTGCAAGTTGAAGTAAGTGGTCAATCTGAAAAACTGCCGTTACATGAGGTAAGAGGAAATTTCCCTCCTCTTTTCGGAAAAGCATGGTTGAACAAAATCAAACAAAATTGGCAAACTGTGAACCAATTGGATAATGGAAAGAACACATGACAGAAATGCCTAGAAAAGTACAAGAAGGGCAAGTTCGAGGGTGATGCTGATAAGAGAGAATCATGGCTTCAAGCCAGGAAGGATGGATGCAAGTGTTCAGGGGATGGGAGGAGAAAGGGGTAAAAGAGATGAAGGATTTGTTTCTGGAGGGGTGATTCCCAGGTTTGGAAAAGCTGGAGGTGAAGTATGGGCTCCAATGTGAGGAGAGCTTCAGGCATCTGCAGGTGCGGAATTTTGCAAGGAAGGTCTTCCCGAGCTTTCCTGTAGCGCCGCCCTCGATGTTGGAGGATGTACTATCGGTGGAGAGTGGGGTTGTTTCAGCGATCTACAGCAGGATTATGGAGGAGGGCAAGGATTCCATGGAAAGGATTAAGGCCCAAGTGGGGGGAAGAGTTCGGAGGAAGAAAGATTATGGTGCGAAGTTCTGCGAGACCGCAGAATATCTCACAACAGAGATTTTTTTTGAGACTCATCAATTACTATGGAAATTCATTCCAAATCTCACTACCATATTAAAACTACTTCATACAGCACGGTGTGCGGTGGGTTAGCAGTCTGCAGTTAGCGGTCTGCAGCCTCACAGCGCCAAGGTCCCAGGTTCGATCCCGGTTCTGGGTCCGTGTGGAGTTTGCACATTCTCCCTGTGTTTGCGTGGGTTTCATCCCCACAACACAAAGAAGTGCAGGGTAGGTGGATTGGTCACATTAAATTGCCCCTTAATTGGAAAAAAAAATGAATTGGGTACACTAAATTGATTTATAAAAATAAACTACTTCATGCAGTATTATGTGCCAACCAACAATGGACTCGGACAAAAGACTGCAAAGAGGCATGTGCTGTCATCAGAAATGTGCTGAAAGGGCAGCACGGTGGCCTAGTGGCTAGCACAACCGCCTCACGGCGCTGAGGTCCCAGGTTCGATCCCGGCTGTGGGTCACTGTCTGTGTGGAGTTTGCACATTCTCCCCGTGTCTGCGTGGGTTTCGCCCCCACAACCCAAAAATGTGCGGAGTAGGTGGATTGGCCACGCTAAATTGCCCCTTAATTGGAAAAAATAATTGGGTAATCTAAATTTATAAAAAAAAAGAAATGTGCTGAAGAGAGGGGCAGCACGGTGGCGCAGTGGTTAGCACTGCTGTCTCATGGCGCCAAGGACCCAGGTTCGATTCCGGCCCCAGGTCACTGATCATGTGGAGTTTGTACATTCTCCCTGTGCCTGCGTGGGTCTCACCCCCACAACCCAAAAAGATGTGCAGGGTATGTGAATTGGCCTCGCTAAATTGCCTCTTATTTGGAGAAAAAAAGAATTGGGTACTCTAAATTTCTCAAAAAAAAAGAAAATTGCCATCAAAACATGGAAGGACCATTAGCTAAGAGAGTAAACAGGTTTCTCCTACAGAAACATTGCCCATGCCAAAACCCGCCGGCAGTGCTGTTTTTAAAATGGAATTTGAGAACGAAATTTGATTTGCCCTTTATCGCCTGACACGACTACATTGTAGAGCAACGACAACAAAAACAAGTTACTCACTGTGAACAGACATCGAACCCAAGAGATTGTGAGCAAGGAAAAAGAGTTTTAACAAGAAATTACTCTTCAAATGAGAAGTTGGTACCTGCCACACTACACCCAAAGACGGGGAAACCGATGATGAGAGAGTTTGGAGGAGACACACCGATCAAATCAACACTTCGAAAACAGATTCGGCAACTGAAATGCCAATATCTGACACTACAACAGTAGAACCTGTAGAAGCTGAAGAACCAATTTTATCAGATAATGTGCCTGAGCCAAGTGTGGAACGGACGGCCGAGAGTGTGGAAACAAAGACTCCTGAATGACAGATTCTGCCTAAGTGGAAACGAAGTCCACCTGAAAGAGTCTCGTACTAATGTGTATATTTGTATATATGTAATTGTATAATAATAATACTTGGTTCAATCGTCACTATTCACCATGAGTAAAAGTTTAAGTTAATATTTGTTAATAATTGTTGCCGCACTACAGGAGTAAATGGGGAGGCATGTTATGTATTGCAACCAGTGTCTCTCGATGTAGTATGTCACATGATTATATGGTGATGTCATCAGAGGCACTTGGGAGATTCCCTTTTTAGACTGTGAGCAAGCAACACGTCTGCAATAAACTCTGACAACTGGTTAAGTGACATACAGTGTGGTAACCTGGTTAATTTTGTTTATCCTGTCTTTTAAAATAAATTTAGAGTGCCCAATTATTTTTTTCAATTAAAGGGCAATTTAGCGTGGCCAATTCACCTAGTCAGCACACCTTTAGGTTGTGGGGGTGAGACCCATGCAAACGTTTTTTTAATTTAGAATATCTAATTCATTTTTTCCGATTAAGGGGCAATTTAGCGTGGCCAATCCACCTACCCTACACATCTTTGTGTTGTGGGGGGCGAAACCCACGCAAACACGGGGAGAATGTGTAAACTCCATACGGACCCACAGCCGGGATTGAACCTGGGACCTCGGCGCCGTGAGGACTGCAGTGCTAACACTGCACCACCGTGCTGCCCTAGACCCACACAAACATGGGGAGAATGTGCAAACTCCACACGGACAGTGACCCGGGACCGGAATCGAACCTGAGGCCTCAGCACCGTGAGGCAGCAGTGCTAACCACTGCACCACCGTGCTGCCCTAGACCCACGCAAACATGGGGAGAATGTGCAAACTCCACACGGACAGTGACCCGGGACCGGAATCGAACCTGAGGCCTCAGCACCGTGAGGCAGCAGTGCTAACCACTGCACCACCGTGCTGCCCTAGACCCACGCAAACATGGGGAGAATGTGCAAACTCCACACGGACAGTGACCCGGGACCGGAATCGAACCTGAGGCCTCAGCACCGTGAGGCAGCAGTGCTAACCACTGTGCCACCGTGCTGCCCTAATTTATCTCAATCTTGAAAGCTCCAATTGCTCTGCCATCTGCAGCCTTTTTGCGGAAAAGACTTCCAGTTTTTTTACCGCTTTTTCCATGAAAACATGCATCCTGATTTCCCACACAAACAATTGAGCTCTAATTTTTAAGATCATGCCCCTTGCTTTGGATTCCCCCACTGATTGGTTCAGATTTTCCCCATAAAATTATTTGAATAATTTTATACGCTCAATTAGATTACCCCTCAATCTTCACATTCGAGTAAGTGCAAGACTAGTTTGTACAACATGGCCTCCTATTGAAACCCCTTTTGGCCCTGGTACTATTCTGGTGAATCTTCGCTGCACTCCCTCTAAGATTAATACACCGTTCCTTAAGTATGGTGTCCAGAACCAAACCCAATATTCCAAACGGAGTCTGACCACGCTACAACTGAGGGGTTATCGGACAACTCTTGTCCTCCTCACCATGTGCCACTCTACACCTGGGGAGTATACTGCCACATACATTACTATTCCACTGTAGCTCGGTGTTCACACCACAGCCCCTGGGGTCTGCTCCAGAGATGTAAAATAAAATAGTGTGACACTGAGGGGACACTGCACTGTCGGAGGTACCAGCTATCGTGACAAGATGTTAAACTGAGGCCCCATCTTCCCTGTCAGATGGTATTAAAAAATCCAATGCCACTGTTTGAAAAAGAGCAGGGGAATTCTTGCCATGTTATTGCCAGTATCTATCCATTTAAAAAGAATCATTTTTATTTATAAATTTTAGAGTACCCAATTAATTTTTTTTCCAATTAAGGGGCAATTTAGCGTGGCCAGTCCACCTTACCTGCACATCTTTGGGTTGTGGGGGCGAAACCCACGCAAACACGGGGAGAATGTGCAAACTCCACACGGCAGTGAACCAGAGCCGCGATCGAACCTGGGACCTCGGCACCATGGCTAACCCACTGCGCCACCGTGCTGCACTGAAAAATCATCATTAAGAACAGATTCTCTAGTCATTATCACGTTGTTGTTTGTGGAACCTTGCTGTGCACAAAATTGGCTGCCTCATTTCCTGTATTCCAACACTTCGGAACCTTGAAAGGGACGTCCCGAGGTTGTGAAACTCAATATAAATGCAAAGCTTTTCAATACCAGACTCTTTAATCTGTGTTTCTCTGCCCTAAAGCCTTGCTTAATGTCTAATCCACCTTTGTAAAGAACTTTGGGGCATATCAGACAATAACGTAATTGCGAGCTGTTGCTATAGTGAGCTGAGGTGCTTCCACATAAGGTAAGAGTAAAACCTGTTACACTGATTCCTGCAACACGTCCAATGTTCATTTAATCTGCTGCTACTCTTATTTCTGGCAACAGCTGCTGTCAGTTAGTATCAGGTGGTTTTGTGTGACAGCGATTAATCTAGAGATCACTGTCATCAGCAGAAACATGGCTGGTGCAAAGTTTCTGCCCTCCACCCTGAGGTTCAAGCTTTGTCAGTCTTTCGTGGAGTCACAAGGTGGAGCAGTTCACTGTGAATGGAAACCTGGCAATGCATTGCAGGGCAAACTAAGCATTGAAATCCTGGGCCATATGGTGAGCATGGCTCTGGAACACACTGAGCTTTATATTTTATTGACTGGATTTAGAGGACAGGGGGTGGAACCTTCCGCCACCACCCCTCCCCCCTTCTCCTTTTCCTCAATAATGATTGTCCCCATACCTCCTGCCCTGACAATGTTGGCTCCTTGCTGGTTTATGTGTTTAACTCAGGTAATCTCACTCTCCCCAAAAGCGACAACAGCAATTTCTATTTATATATCATTTGTAACATAGTAAAAAAACAAGGGACTTCACAGGAGCATTATAAAGCTCAATTTGGCACTGAGCCACAGATGTTAGGGCAGATGGCCAAAAACTCATGGTCAAAGAGATAGTTTCACGGGCAGCACGGTGGCGCAGTGGGTTAGCCTTGCTGCCTCACAGCGCCGAGGTCCCAGGTTTGACCCCAGCCCTGGTTCACTGTCTGTGTGGAGTTTGCACATTCTCCCCGTGTTTGCGTGGGTCTCGCCCCCACAGCCCAAAGATGTGCAGGTTAGGTGGACTGGCCAAGCTAAATTGCCCCTTAATTGGAAAAAATGAATTGGGTATTCTAAATTTATTTTAAAAAGAGGTAGTTTCAGGAGTGCTTTAAAGAAGAAAAGCAACATTTTAGTCTATTTAAAAAAAAATCAATTTAGAGTACCCAATTCGTTTTTTCAATTAAGGGGCAATTTAGCATGGCCAATCCACCTACCCTGCACATCTTTGGGTTGTGGGAGCGAAACCCACACAAACATGGGGAGAACGTGCAAACTCCACACGGACAGTGAATGAAATGAAAATCGCTTATTGTGACAAGTAGGCTTCAAATGAAGTTACTGTGAAAAGCCCCTAATCGCGCACATTCCAGCGCCTGTTCGGGGAGGCTGGTACGGGAATTGAACCCTGCTGCTGGCCTGCCTTGGTCTGCTTTCAAAGCCAGCGATTTAGCCCAGTGTGCTAAACCAGCCCCTCCCCAATAAAAGCAAAGTTGAGAATTGTATGGAGGGAATCACGGAGCTAGGGCCCAAGCAGCTGAAAACCTGACCACCCGTGACGGAGAAATTAAAATCGGAAATGCACTGAAGGACAGAATTAGAGGAATGCAGATATCTGGGAGGGTTGTGGTGCTGGAGGAGGTGATAGAAATAAGCAGGAGCCAAGCTGGGATTTGTAAACAAGGACAAGAATTTTAATATCGAGGCGCTACTTGACCGGGAGCTAATGTGGGTCAGCAAGCACAGGAGTAATGGGCGAACAGACTCAATGTGAGTAAGGACACAGGTATCAGACTTTTAGATGATCTCAAATTTACAAAGGGGGGGGGCAGCACGGTGGCACAGTGGTTAGCATTGCTGCCTACGGCACTGAGGACCCGGGTTCGAATTCCGGCCCTGGGCCACTGTCCGTGGGGAGTTTGCAAATTCTCCCTGTGTTTGCGTGGGTTTCACCCCCACAACCCAAAGATGTGCAGGTTAGGTGGATTGGCCACGCTAAATTGCCCCTTAATTGGAAAAAAAAGAACTGTGTACTCACAAAAAAAATTTTTTTTTTCAAAGGGTGGAAAATGAGAGATCAGCCAGGCATGCATTGGAATAGTCAAATCTAGAGATAACAAAGAAATCAATGATTCAGGGCTGATTCAGGGGCAATACTGGGCGTTATACCAGAGGTGGAAATAGGCGGTCTTAGTTTGAAGCAATGATGTGGTCAGAAGCACATCTCCAGTTTATATATGACACCAAGATTGCAAACAGTCTTGTTCACCCCCAGAGATCGGCCAAGGGCAATGACGGAGTCAGAGGCGCGGGAACGGAGTTTGTCGCGGGGACTGAAGACAGTGGCTTCCGTTGTCCCAATATTTGATTGCTGGAAATTCCTGCTTTTCCAGGACTGGATGTTGGATAAGCAGTCTGATAATTCAGAGCCAGTGGAGGATTCGAGAGAGGGGCTGATGAGGTAGGGCTGGGTGTTGACAGAGAATATGTTCTGTTGGGTGATGTCACCGAGGGCGAAGGTACAAAATAGGAGGGGGCCAAGGATAGAACCGTATGGGAATGAGAAGAGAAGCAACTGCGATTCTCTGGCTCTGATTAGACATAAGAATAAATTAGGCAAGCGCAGTTCCAACCAACTGGATGAGAGTGGCGAGACATTGGTCAGGAATGATGTTGTCCACGTCAAAGGCTGTAGACAGGTCGAGAAGGATGAGGAGGGAAAGTTTATCTTTAATCAGTCACATAGGATATCTTTTGTGAATTTGATAAGAGCTGTTTTGGTACTGGGGTTGGGGGTGACTCTGGAGGTAAAGGTGGGGTGGTAGTTTGCAAGGTTGGTGGGATCAAGGGTTGTGTGGAAAGGGGTGATGAAAGCATATTTGGATGGAATGGAAAGGAAATGAATGAAATGAAAATCGCTTATTGTCACAAATCGGCTTCAATGAAGTTACCGTGAAAAACCCCTAGTCACCATATTCCGGCGCCTGTTTGGGGAGGCTGGTACGGGAATTGAACCGTGCTGCTGGCCTGTCTTGATCTGCTTTAAAAGCCAGCGATTTAGTGTGCTAAACGAGACAGGACCTTGGAGGGAGCACTGTTAACACTATCAACGAACATAGACCCAACCTGGGCACTTGAGCCCAAACGACTATTGTAAAGTTTGGACAGTGAGGGGCAATTGTAACATTAAAGAGTGGGTGGATTGGGGCCATTAAAATAGTTGAAATTAAGATTAGTGACTGAAACCCGGCTCCAACATACCCATGTTCGGGTTTAATTAACAGCAATGCATTTAGGTGCTGGCGGGTAAGCGACTCACTAAAGTTGGTGCATCAATTAGTGCAGGCAAGGGACTTCCGGTTGTGGCTACACGGAGCTAAGCCGCATGTTCGGCAGCTCACGCCAGGAACGGACTTTTGGGCTCTTTTAAGGGCCCCCAGCGGTACTTGCTCGACGGTTCCCGACGTGGGAAGGTGTCTGCAGCGGATCCCCAGTGGTCTATGGTCTTGACCAGGAGTGGGGCCAGCAAAATAGCGGTGGCAGCGCCTAAGAAAAAACGGGGGAAGAAAATCAAGATGGCAGCCGGCCGAGGCCTCGAGGGGTGGGGGCGGTGGGTGCGGGTGTGGCAGGAGACTCTCCAGCGCTGTTTTCGGGAGCTAAAAATGGAGCTGCTGGACTCGCTGAAGGCGAATACGGACAAGCTGCTGGCGACGCAGACAGCCCAGGGGGTGGAGATCCGGGAGCTCCAAGCTTGGACAACAAGCCTCCGAAAGAGAGGATGAGGCCGCGGCCCTCGCGGTAAAGGTGGAGATGCATGAGGCGCTCCATAAGAAGTGGCGGGGGAGGTTCGGGGAGATGGAGAGCCGGTCGAGGCGTACAAATTTGCGGATCCTGGGCCTCACGGAGGGGCTGGAGGGGTCAGGCATGGGGGCCTATGTGGTCGTTTTGCTGAACTCGCTGATGGGAGCTGGGTCCTTCCAGGGGCCCCTGGAGCTGGAGGGGGCCCACGGAATACTGGCCAGGAGGCCCAAGCCGAATGGGCCGCCACGGGCAGTGCTGGTGCGGTTCCACCGGTTAGTTGGCCGAGAGTGTGTGCTTGGGTGGGCCAAGAGGGAGCGGAGCGGCAAGTGGGAGAACACGGTAGTGCGGATCTACCAGGACTGAGGTGCGGAGGTGGCTGGGCGGGGGGCCGGGTATAGTCGGACGAGGGCGGTGCTCCACAGAAAGAGTGTGAAGTTTGGCATGTTATAGCCGGCGCGTCTGTGGGTCACTTGCAAGGACCGGCACTTTTATTTTGAGTCCCCGGAGGAGGCGTGGGCCTTTGTACAGGCTGAGAAATTGGACTCTGACTGAGGGTCGGGGGTTTGTAAATAACTGTGTGAGGTGGTATGATTAGCATAGCTGCCTGCCATTGGTGCAGAACACCGGCTTACCATTGGCCCTGGTCGGTCATGTGCCTCTCGACCGGTTGGTTGAGACCAGTCATGTGACGGCTCCCCGATTGGTCGAGAGGCTGAGTTAACCCCGCCTCCAGGGCGTTGTATAAATACGCAGTACGCCCGGCGGTCGTCCTTCTACTGTAATCGACCGCAGGGCTAACATCTAGTAGATTAAAGCCATACTTTTGTCCAGCAACCCGTCTCGCGTTCAATTGATGGTACACAACTGTGTTAACTTTTGGTGGGAAGGGTCTCTGTTTTATGCTGTTTCATGCTGTTTTAAGCTGGTTGTGTGTTGTTTCTAGGGCGGGTGGGGTGCTGTCTTTTTTGCGTGGGCGGGGTCGGGCAGGGGGAAAGCGCGGGCTTTTCTTCTGTTTCCCGTGCTGAGGGTGGATGGGGGCGGGGTCGGAGCTGAGAAGCACGGGCTTGTTTCCCGCGTGGGAGGGGGAGGAGGAGGGTCTGCTGATGGGTCTGGGGGAGGAGAAGTAGCCCCACGTTGGGAGGGGTCGGAGGTGTGGCGGGAGCTGCCGGGGTCAGCAGAAGTTAGCTGGCTCACGGAGGGAGTAACGCGGCTAGGAGGGGTCCTAGCCTGAGGGGTGGGGGTACCAGGTTGCTGCTGAAATGGCCAGGAAGGAGCTGGAGTACGCAGGGGGGGCCGGGGTGGGGGTTTGCCGCCGTGGGGAACGGGCCAAGCGGGGGGCGCTGGCCTGGGGCGGGCAGGGGATGGGTTATGACTAGTCGGCAGGGGAGGGGGGGCAGGGAACCCTCTGATCCGGCTGATAACTTGGAATGTGAGGGGGCTGAATGGGCCAGTCAAACGGGCCCGGGTGTTTATGCACCTGAAGGGGCTGAAGGCGGATGTGGCTATGCTCCAGGAGACGCACCTGAAGGTGGCGGACCAGGTTAGACTGAGGAAGGGATGGGTAGGCCAGGTGTTTCATTCGGGGCTGGATGCAAAAAATCGGGGGTTGGCGAATCTGGTGGGAAAAAGGGTGTCGTTTGAGGCGTCAAAGGTGGTGGCTGACAGTGGAGGGAGGTATGTGATGGTGAGCGGCAAGCTGCAAGGGGAGCGGGTGGTGCTGGTGAATGTCTATGCCCCAAACTGGGACGATGCGGGTTTTATGCGGCGCATGTTGGGCCGCATTCCGGATCTAGAGACGGGGGCCTGATACTGGGGGGGGGACTTTAACACAGTGCTGGATCCCCCATTGGATCGATCCATGTCCAGGACGGGCAGGAGGCCCGCGGCGGCTAAGGTGTTGAGGGGGGTTTATGGACCAGATGGGAGGGGTGGATCCGTGGAGGTTCGCGAGGCAGAGGGCCAGGGAGTATTCATTTTTCTCCCACGTGCATAAAGCCTATTCCCGGATCGATTTTTTTGTTCTGAGCAGGGGGCTGATTCCGAGGGTGGAGGATGCCGAGTATTCGGCCATAGTCATTTCGGACCATGCCCCGCACTGGGTAGACCTTGAGCTGGGGGAGGAGAGGGACCAGCGCCCACTCTGGCGCCTGGAGGTGGGACTGCTGGCGGATGAGAAGGTGGGCGGGTGGGTTCGGGGGTGTATCAAGAGGTACTTAGAGGCCAATGATAATGGGGAGGTCCGGGTGGGGACGGTTTGGGAGGCATTGAAGGCGGTGATTAGAGAGGAGTTGATTTCCATCCGAGCCCATAGGGAGAGGGGAGAGCAGAGAGAGAGGGAGAGGTTGGTGGGGGAGATGGTGAGGGTGGACAGGAGATACGCGGAGGGTCCGGAAGAGGGACTGCTGAGGGAGCGACGTAACCTTCAGGCCAAGTTCGACTTGCTGACCACCAGAAAGGCGGAAGCTCAGTGGAGGAAGGCACAGGGAGCGGTGTACGAATATGGGGAGAAGGCGAGTAGGATGCTGGTGCATCAGCTCCGTAAGCGGGATGCGGCCAGGGAGATTGGTGAAGTGAAGGATAGGGGAGGAAATGTGGTGCGAAGGGGGGTGGACATTAATGGGGTCCGGGTTTCCGGTTGAATTTTACAAAATGTACGCAGACCTGCTGGGCCCCCTGTTGGTTAGGACCTTTAACGAGGCAAGGAAGCGGGGGGCTTTGCCCCCCGACCATGTCACGGGCGCTGATTTCCTTGATCCTTAAACGGGACAAGGACCCCCTGCAGTGTGGATCATATAGGCCGATCGCGTCGTTAAATGTGGATGCCAAGCTGTTGGCGAAGATCTTGGCCACAAGGATAGAGGGCTGTGTGCCGGGGGTCATTCATGAGGACCAGACGGGGTTTGTGAAGGGAAGGCAGCTGAACACTAATATACATAGGCTTCTGAATGTTATAATAATGCCGGCGGTAGAAGGGGAGGCGGAGATAGTGGTCGCATTAGACGCGGAGAAGGCATTTGATCGGGTTGAGTGGGGGTACTTGTGGGAGGTGCTGGAAAGGTTTGGGTTCGGGGAGGGGTTTGTCAGGTGGGTGAGGCTGCTTTGAGGCCCCGATGGCGAGCGTAGCCACGAATAGGAGGAGATCGGAGTACTTTTGGTTGTACCGGGGGACGAGACAGGGGTGTCCCCTGTCCCCCTTGTTCTTTGCATTGGCAATTGAGCCCCTGGCCATGGCGTTGAGGGAGTTGAGGAATTGGAGGGGTCTGGTGCGGGGTGGGGAGGAGCACCGAGTGTCATTATACGCAGATGACTTGTTGCTATATGTGGCGGACCCAGTGGGGGGAATGCCGGAGGTGGTGAAGATTCTTAGGGAATTTGGGGGCTTTTCTGGGTACAAGCTCAACTTGGGTAAGAGTGAGCTGTTCGTCGTGCACCCGGGGGATCAAGAGGCGGGGATTGATAGGCTCCCACTGAAAAGGGCAGGGAGGAGCTTTCGGTACCTGGGAGTCCAGGTGGCTAGGAGCTGGGGGGCCCTTCACAAACTTAACCTCACTAGGCTGGTGGAGCAAATGGAGGAGGAGTGTAAAAGATGGGACATGTTGCCGCTGTGGCTGGCGGGCAGGGTGCAATCCGTCAAGATGACGGTGCTCCCGAGGTTTTTGTTCCTGTTCCAGTGCCTCCCCATCCTTATCCCGAAGGCCTTTTTTAGGAGGGTCAACAGGAGTATTACGGGATTTGTATGGGCGCATGGGACTCCGAGGGTGAGAAGGGTGTTTTTGGAGTGGGGCAGGGATAGGGGGGGCTGGCATTGCCCAATCTCTGTGGGTACTATTGGGCTGCCAATTCAGCGATGGTGCGTAAGTGGGTAATGGATGGGGCAGGGGCAGCATGGAAGAGGATGGAGATGGTGTCCTGTGTGGACATGAGCTTGGAGGCGCTGGTAACAGCGCCGTTGCCGCTCCCTCCAACGAGGTATACCACGAGCCCGGTGGTGGCGGCTACCCTCAAAATTTGGGGGCAATGGAGACGGCATAGGGGGGAGGTGGGGGCCTCGATGGAGTCCCCGATACGGGGGAACCACCGGTTTGTACCAGGGAGCATCGATGGCGGGTTTCTTGGCTGGCACAGGGTAGGTATTAGGAGGTTGAGGGACCTGTTTGTGGATGGGAGGTTTGCGAGCCTGGGTGAGTTAGAGGGGAAGTTTGGGCTCCCCCCGGGGAACATGTTTAAGTACAGGCAGGCTAGGGCATTTGCCAGGCGGCAGGTGGAGGGGTTCCCTCTGCTGCCCCCACGTAGGGTACGGGACAGGGTGCTCTCGGGGGTGTGGGTTGGTGGGGGGCGGATTTTGGACGTGTACCACGTCATGCAGGAGGTGGATGAGGCCTCGGTGGAGGAGCTGAAGGGTAAATGGGAGGAGGGGCTGGGTGAGGAGATTGAGGAGGGGACGTGGGCGGATGCCCTGGAAAGGGTGAATTCCTCCTCTTCCTGTGCGAGGCTTAGCCTCATACAGTTCAAGGTGCTGCATAGGGCCCACATGACTGGGACGAGGATGAGTAGGTTTTTCGGGGGCGAAAAAGGTGTGCTAGGTGCTCAGGGAGCCCAGTGAACCACGCCCATATGTTCTGGGCATGCCCAGCGCTGGGGGAGTTTTGGAAGGTGGTAGCAAGGACGGTGTCGAAGGTGGTGGGATCCAGGGTCAAGCCAGGCTGGGGACTCGCACTTTTTGGGGTTGCAGTGGAGCCGGGAGTGCAGGAGGTGAAAGAGGCCGGTGTTCTGGCCTTTGCGTCCCTCGTAGCCCGGCGGAGGATCTTGCTCCAGTGGAAGGATGTGAGGCCCCCAAGCGTGGAGGCCTGGATCAATGATATGGCGGGGTTCATCAAATTGGAGAAGGTGAAATTTGCCCTGAGGGGATCAGTACAGGGGTTCTTTAGGCGTTGGCAGCCTTTCCTGGACTTCCTGGCGGAACGGTAGGGAAATAGGCCGGCAGCAGCAGCAACCCGGGGGGGGGGGGGGGGGGGGGGAGGGGGGGTTTGTTTCGGGGGAGGGGAGAAATGTGTATATGTGTTTATTGAATATGCCGGGTGCTTATCTATTTCTTCTTTTTGTAGTTACTGCGGGGGGGGGGGGGGGGGGGGGGGGGGGTTTGGTTTTCGGGGTTATTGTGTTTTTCTTTTTGTTGTTGTTAATACTGTTTTCTTGTTGTTATTTTCTGTTTTTGATATTTTTTGAAAATCTCAATAAAAATTATTTTTAAAAAAAATTTGTGCGGGCAAAGGGCAGCACAGTGGCGCAGTGGGTTAGCACTGCGGCCTCATGGCGACGAGGTCCCAGGTTCAATCCTGGCTCTGGGTCACTGTCCGTGTGGAGTTTGCACATTCTCCCCGTGTTTGCGTGGGTTTCGTCCCCACAACCCAAAGATGTGAAGGATAGGTGGATTGAACACGCTAAATTACCCCTTAATTGGAAAAAATGAATTGAGTACTTTAAATTTATATTTTTTTAAATTAGTGAAGGCAAGCAGGTGCTTATCGCTGCTATTAATGCCCTCAGGTGTTTTATAACTTGTACTTATGTTTTCAATTTAATGTCTCCAGCATAACCTTTCTGGCGTTTGTGAATCTTACCAGTGAAACAAAGATGAGTTTGAGCAGTGGTTCATCTGTCATTGTCCCATCTGAATAAAAGCTCCATTATTACAGCTGGTATCTCAGTTCCTTCTGGCAAATGATTGGCCGAGAGCACATGTGCTGAAAGAGATTTCTCTCTAAAGTTTGAAATTGACAAGACCAATGGGAGGCAGGTTGGATGTGTCTGACAGCACAGCAGGCGAATGCAACCATCACCATCCCTGTACATCTTTGGTTTCCAACCATATGGCAATGAGGATGTGTTGGATCAACACCCACATGGGGAGAGAGGTTTAGAGTGAGAGAGGTGCAAGGGCAGCACGGTAGCAGGGCAGCACGGTAGCATGGTGGTTAGCATCAATGCTTCACAGCTCCAGGGTCCCAGGTTCGATTCCCGGCTGGGTCACTGTCTGTGCGGAGTCTGCACGCCCTCCCCGTGTGTGCGTGGGTTTCCTCCGGGGGCTCCGGTTTCCTCCCACAGTCCAAAGATGTGCGGGTTAGGTGGATTGGCCAGGCTAAATTGCCCTTAGTGTCCTAAAAAATAAGGTTAATGGGGGTTGTTGGGTTACTGGTATAGGGTGGATACGTGGGCTTGAGTAGGGTGATCATTGCTCGGCACAACATCAAGGGCCGAAGGGCCTGTTCTGTGCTGTACTGTTCTAAAAAAAAAGGGGAGAGAGGTGCTTAGGGAGAGAGGTTCAGGTGGAGAGAGGCACAGGGACAGGTGCAGGGGGCGAGAGGTGTAGGGGAAGAGAGGTGCAAGGGGAGAGAGGTATATGTAGAGAGGGGTGCAGGGGAAGAGAGATGCAGGGGGAGAGAGGTGAATGAGAAGAAGGTGAAGGAGGAGAGAGGCTCGTGAAGAGAGGTGCAGGGGACAAAGATGAAGGAGGCTGAGGGGAAGAGAGGTGCTGGGGCAAAGAGATGCAGGGGGAGAGGTACACAGTGAGAGAGGTTCAGGGGAAGAGGAGCATGAGGAGAGGGTTCATGGGGAGAGAGCTGCACAGAGAGATTATGGCTCATCATCCATCTCAACTTCACCATCCTGCACGATTCCCATATCCATTAGGACCCGAAAATTTACTGACCTCTGCCTTGAACATACTTAATAACTGAGTGTCCACAGCTCTGTGAGAGAAAGAATTCCAAACATTCCCAACCCTTTGAGTGAAGAAGTATTGTTTTATCTCTCTGGCCCTCGAAAGCTTTGAGACAAACCTTAAAATTCCAAAGACAAAGTTTGAGTGAGTCATTACTGCCCCCAGCAGCAACACATACAGCAGGAAGTCCATTAGTCACACTGACCCTTCCCCAGAATCTTCCTGGCAGAATTACTATGTATGAGAACTGCTCAATCCTAACCACCATAAGTCAGTTCTACAAATAAGGAGGAATAATTTGCATTTGTATAGCATCTCTTTGTGGTAGTCACCACTGATGTATATACTGTATATATATATGTTTTACGGTAAGGCCCCTGTACTACAGGTACGGGGGTAGATCCCTGCCTGCTGGCTCCGCCCAGTAGGCGGAGTATAAATATGTGTGCTCCCCGTACAGCAGCCATTTCTTCAGCTGCTGTAGGAAGCCACACATCTCTGTATAATAAAGCCTCGATTACATTCTACTCTCGTCTCGTCGTAATTGATAGTGCATCAATTTATTACACAGAAGATGTTCAGAGATGGACCTCCGCATCAAGCCGGATCGCCTGCAGCTGCATCCTCAAGCAGACAATGCCAAAAAGCACTTTGAACATTGGTTAGCCTGTTTTGAAGCGTACATCGGGTCTGCGCCAGACACAATCCCAGAAGCACAGAAGCTCCAGATTCTGTACATGCAGCTGAGCTCCAACGTTTTTCCCATTGTCCAGGACACACCAACCTACGCAGAGGGGCCATGGCGCTACTGAAGGAAAACTTAGCTCAGCGTACTAACAAAATCTACGCCAGGCATCTCCTCGCCACACGGCGCCAACGTCCCGGTGAGTCAGTGGAAGATTTCTGGCGTGCCCTGCTCGCCCTAGTTAGAGACTGTGACTGCCGGGCAGTTTCGGCCACTGAACATTCGAACCTCCTAATGAGAGACGCATTCGTTACGGGCATAGGGTCTGATTACATCCGCCAGCGCCTCTTAGAGAGGGCCACGCTTGACCTCGCGGCGACTAAAAAACTAGCGCTCTCACTTACGGTCGGCTCACACAACGTCAGGCCTATGCCCCCGACCGCGCGGCCCACCCCTCCTGTGCATCGTGGACCCCGCCGACGGCCACCCCAAATTGGACCCCATCAGCAACAGTCCCCAGC
The DNA here is from genome assembly GCF_902713615.1 of Scyliorhinus canicula. NCBI lineage: Eukaryota > Metazoa > Chordata > Chondrichthyes > Carcharhiniformes > Scyliorhinidae > Scyliorhinus > Scyliorhinus canicula. The sequence continues at coordinate 64,956,835 of NC_052146.1, forward strand.
CAGCCCCACGTCTGTGCCGCGTGGCAGCCAACTAACCCCGGGGGGCCCAAATGCTACTTCTGTGGACAGTCAAAACACCCCCAGCAGCACTGCCCGGTGCGGAGCGCACTCTGCAAGGCCTGTGGCAAGAAAGGGCATTTCGCTGCAGTGTGCCAGGCCCGCTCAATCGCTGCTATTGTCCCGGCACCCCCCACGTGCGGCCAGTGGGCGCCGCCATCTTCCCCTCCTCGGACCACATGCGGCCCATCGGCGCCGCCATCTTGCTCTACTCACAACACGTGTGGCCCGTGGGCACCGCCATCTTGCCTACCTCAGAACCAATGGGCGCCGCCATCTTGCCTGCCCAAGGACACGTGCGGCCCATGGGCGCTGCCATCTTACCCGCCTCAGGACTCTGGCACCTCATCAGGCCACTCACCGCATGCAACCGCCGACGACCAGCCGCGTCTCGCCTCGGTCACGATTGACCTGTCTCGCCCGCACAACCTCGCGACCGCTTCAACAAAGGTGAAGGTCGACGGGCACGAGATCTCCTGCCTGCTGGACTCTTGGAGCACTGAGAGCCGATACGGTAAGGCGCTGCTCCCTCGCGGTACACCCTGTTAACCAGAGAATCTCCCTGGCCTCCGGATCCCACTCCGTGGCGATCCAGGGGTACTGCATAGCCACCCTCACCGTCCAGGGTGTGGAGTTCAGCGGCTTCCGGCTCTACGTCCTCCCCAACCTCTGCGCTGCCTTGCTACTCGGCCTAGACTCCCAGTGCAACCTCCAGAGCCTAACCCTGAAATTTGGCCTACCACCCCTTACCGTTTGCAGCCTCGCGACTCTTAAGGTCGATCCCCCTTCCCTTTTTGCAAACCTAACCCCGGATTGAAAACCCGTCGCCACCAGGAACAGATGGTACAGCGCCCAGGACAGGACCTTCATCAGGTCTGAAGTCCAGTGGCTGCTTCGGGAGGGTAGCATCAAGGCCAGCAACAGCCTCTGGAGAGCCCAAGTAGTAGTGGTGAATACCAGGGAGAAAAACAGAATGGTCTTTGACTACAGTCAGACCATCAATCGATACACACAGCTCGACGCGTACCCCTTCCCACGCATATCTGATATGGTCAAGCAGATTGCACAGTACCGGGTCTTCTCGACAGTGGACCTGAAATCTGCTGACCACCAGCTCCCCATCCGTAAGGCGGACCGCCCATACACGGCGTTCGAAGCAGACGGCCGCCTTTACCACTTTCTTAGGGTTCCCTTCGGCGTTACCAACGGGGTCTCGGTCTTCCAACGGGAGATGGACCGAATGGTTGACCAGTACGGACTGCGGGCCACTTTCCCGTACCTGGACAATGCCACCATCTGCGACCATGATCAGCAGAACCATGACACCAACCTTTCCAAATTCCTCCACATCGCCACTCTCCTCAACCTCACGTATAACAAGGAGAAGTACGTGTTCAGCACGAACCGCTTAGCCATCCTTGGCTATGTGGTCCAGAACGGAGTTCTGGGGCCTGACCCCGATCACATGCGCCCCCTCGTGGAACACCCCCTCCCCCACTGCCCCAAGGCCCTCAAACAGTGTCTGGGGTTCTTTTTGTATTACGCCCAGTGGGTCCCGAACTATGCGGACAAGGCCCGCCCACTCACTTACTCCACCGTTTTCCCCCTGATGGCCGAGGCTCACCAGGCCTCCAACCGTATCAAGGCCGACATCGCCAAGGCCGCGATGCACGTGGTCAACGGGACGCTCCCCTTCCAAGTCGAGAACAATGCATCAGACGTCGCTCTGGCCGCCACCCTCAACCAGGCAGGCAGGCCCGTGGCATTCTTTTCACGCACCCTCCATGCCTCCGAAATTTGGCACTCCTCCGTCAAAAAGGAGGCCCAAGCCACGTTGAAGCTGTACGGCATTGGAGGCATTACCTGGCCGGCAGGAGATTCACTCTCCTCACTGACCAACGGTCGGTTGCCTTCATGTTCAATAACACACAGCGGGGCAAGATCAAAAACGATAGAATCTTGAGGTGGAGAAGCGAGCTCTCCACCTACAACTACGAGGTTTTGTATCACCCCAGTAAGCTCAATGAGCCCCCTGATGGCCTATACTGAGATACATGTGCCAGCGCACAAGTGGACCGACTCCGGACCCTGCACGACAATCTCTGTCACCCAGGGGTCACCCGTTTTTACCACTTCATCAAGGCCCGCAACCTGCCCTACTCCATTGAGGAAGTCAGGGCAATCACCAGAGACTGCCAGGTCTGCGCGGAGTGTAACCCGCACTTCTACCGGCCAGACCGTGCGCGCCTGGTGAAGGCCTCCCGCCCCTTTGAACGCTTCAGCGTGGACTTCAAAGGGCCCCTCCCCTCCACCGACTGAAACATGTACTTCCTCAGTGTGGTTGACGAATATTCCCGATTCCCCTTTGCCGTCCCATGCCCCGACATGACGTCTGCCACCGACATCAAAGCCCTCAACACCATCTTCGCTCTGTTTGGTTTCCCCGCCTCCGTCCACAGCGACCGGGGATCCTCACATATGAGTGATGAGCTGCGCCCGTTCCTGCTCAACAGGGGCATTGCCTCAAGCAGGCCGACCAGCTACAACCCCCGGGGAAACGGGCAGGTGGAGAGGGAGAATGGGACGGTCTGGAAGGCCATCCAGCTGGCCCTACGGTCCAGAAATCTCCCGGCTTCCCGCTGGCAGGAGGTCCTCCCCGACACACTCCACCCCATTCGGTCGCTCCTGTGCACCACGACTAACGAAACCCCCCATGAACGTCTCTTTGCTTTCCCCAGGAAGTCCACCTCCGGGGTTTCTCTCCCGACATGGCTGGCAGCTCCAGGACCCTTTCTCCTCCGTAAACCCGTGCGACTCCACAAGGCGGACCCGTTGGTTGAGAGGTACAGCTACTCAACGACAACCCGCAATACGCTTACGTGTCGTACCCCGACGGCCGCCAAGACACAGTCTCCCTCAGGGACCTGGCGCCAGCTGGTTCCACACACACCCCCCCTTCTACCCCGGCGCCACTCTCCCTTCCCCCAGCGCCCCCCATTGCAGCCCCCGCTCCGGGACAATCCGTCCTCCCCTTGCTCACACCCGGGGATGAAAAGGATTTTCGACACCCTCCCGGAGTCACCAAAGACCAAGCCGACGCCTGAGTCGCCACCAGCACTGCAGCGCTCTCAACGACAGATCAAGGCACCGGACTGCCTGAATTTGTAATATTCTCTGTGATTTAAATGCATCTTGTCTGTATATAGTTCTCCACCACCCCCGCTGGACTCATTTTTTAACAGGGGGTGAATGTGGTAGTCACCACTGATGTATACACTGTATATATATATATATATATATATATATATGTGTGTTTTACGGTAAGGCCCCTGTACTACAGGTACGGGGGTAGATCCCTGCCTGCTGGCTCCGCCCAGTAGGTGGAGTATAAATATGTGTGCTCATCGTACAGCAGCCATTTCGTCAGCTGCTGTAGGAGGCCACACATCTCTGTGGAATAAAGCTTCGATTACATTCTACTCTCGTCTCGTCATAATTGATAGTGCATCACTCTTGTCCTGTTTCAAAGCACTTGAGGCACAGTGCGTTACTTTGGAGTGCAGTGTCCACAGCTTTATGCAAGGGCAACTATTTGAACACACTCCTAGGCTGAAGGCTCTTTGAAAGAGCACCCTACCTCGGCCCACTTCCCTGTCCAATCCCTGTAACCTCACAACCCCACTTAACCTTCCACTCTGGGAGATCACTGGCAAACCCAGCAGGTTTTACTGGATGGCCTTCTGAGAGCGTGGGAGACCTGTGCGGCCGCCATTTAACCCTTGAACCACCATTAACTTGAGATGGGCGGAGGGATAGTGGGTTTCAATTGGACATTAATTAGACCCTGCCTCCAGTGGTCAGAGACCCAGTGTCAGTCCCTTCCACCCTTCAAATTCATCGGGGAGGTTTTCCTGTCACCGGGAGACTGATGCAGGACCCCTCTGCAATGGCTGCATCAAACTAAGTCCAGACTTTATTTCAAATGTAATTCATTGGATGTGAAACACTTTGGATGTCCTGAGGATGTGAAAAGTGCATTTTTTGATTTTTGTCTGTACTTGTTACTTAAAGGTGTTGTGGTACCAAATTTGGGGGGGGGGGGGGGGGGGGGGGGGGATAATCTGCGTGTATTCTGGACTCATTGATAGAGATGATGGTTATGATTAGCCAACGACTCCCATTATTGTTGTATGATGTGATCTCCAGCATAGAACTTGGTCAGCTGGCAACTTCTATAGGAGAGGAAATCACCTTTGTCATGACAAATAATAGAGCCCTGACTGTACATATATTTGTGTCTGTATATCAATTTTTTAAAAAACATTTAGTGTACCCAATTCATTTTTTTGAATTACAGAGGAATTTAGCGTGGCCAATCCACCTACCCTGCACATCTTTTGGGTTGTGGGGGCTCAACCCACGCAAACATGGGGAGAATGTGCAAACTCCACTCGGACAGTGACCCAGAGCCGGGATCGAACCCGGGATCTCACAGGACATTGTGATCTGAGTCCCGCCGATTGTGGGCGGGTGACTATTTTGAAAATCTGCAGCTAATCTCACTCTAATATATCTACCCAAGGCGTTGGAATCTAACCCCTTTGTCTTGAGAACTTGGGTGAGCGCCATTCAGTGCTGGTCTCCACAAACGGGTACAAGACGGAACACCTGGGCTTCCAGGGGATCGGAAGCCCCAGGTGCTTGCCCTCTGGGCAGGGTGGCACCATGGCACTGCTGGTGCTCCCGGGCACCCTGGCAGTACCACTTGGGTGCCACCCCGGTGCTACCATGGTGCCCAGGTGGTACTGACAGGCTGGCAGTGCCAAAGTGCCAAGCTGGCATTTTCCCACGACGGGGTTCGAGCTCGGGGGTGACCAGCACGGGTAAGGCCGGGTGCAGGGAGGGCTTGAGGGCCCTCTTGTGGATGAGTTGGGGCTTTGGAGGGGGTTTCAGGGGTCGCACCAGTGGGGTCTAGAGATCGGGACGCCATTTTTAAATGGTGTCCCGATTTCCTTATGCACTGAGGATTCCAGCGAGTGGAGCCCCTCAATGCAGGAAATGGGACTAAGTGTGGACTCAGCAGGGGCGTCACCCGCTGAGGCCCCAAATAGAACCAGAATCCAGATAGATAGTGAGGTGTTTCTCTTTCGCTTTGAGTGCCGGGAAACACCCGGCTAAACATGCTCGTTATGGAATTCTGTTCTCATCCAGTTAGACCACGCCCTCTCTCTTTTTGCCATTTCCTTTGAAAATTTCTCTTTACCAGATATAAAGATATTGAAAATATGGAAAGAAAAGGTTGTTTGGTTGACAGTCAAGCATCATCCGGTTGGGCAATGAGTATTTTGCTTTCCAATTGATGTAGGAAGACCGTGCGTCACAAGGACGGGTGTGGTGGCTGTCTAATGGCTGGAGTATATGTGGCAGCGACAAATCATGTGGTGAAACCTCCAGGAATACATTTAAAAAAATAAAAATAAATTTAGAGTACCCAATTATTTTTTCCAATTAAGGGGCAATTTAACGTGGCCAATCCACCTACCCTGCACATCTTTTGGGTTGTGGGGGCGAAACCCACGCAGACACGGGGAGAATGTGCAAACTCCTCACAGACAGTGACCCAGGGCCGGGATTCGAACCCAGGTCCTCAGCGCCGTAGGCAGCAATGCTAACCACTGTGCCACCGTGCTGCCCCTCCAGGAATACATTTAATCACAGTTAGCAACCCTAACCCGAGGGGTCAGATGGGGCCTCGGTTTAACATCTCGTCCGAAAGACAGATGAAAATCTAAACACATGGAGCTTGTTTTATTCACTTAATGCCTGTGAGCCACGAATTATGGGCTGGAAATGACCAAAAAGAAGGTGAGGGGAAGAGAGAGCAGCAGCTGGCAGAGGCTGCAGGTCACCATCAGCTGTCCCAGGGGAAAATGCTGGGGGTAGGCCAGGGCCTAGCTGGGAGTAGACGTTCAGGCCAAATAGAGGATAAAATGTATTACAGCCAAAACAAATAAATGGGGCAGACGAGGAGAAACAAACCCGCGAGCTGGGAAGAGTGCAAGGGAGTGTGGTCATTCTCTTTAATTTTACACCTGATTATTTCTCGATTCTGATTCGATCCAGTTCAAAGTCCCAGTGCAGATGGGCTGGAACTAAGTAAAAAGGATCATTCTTTGAGCTCGGTAAGGCCTTTTTCAAAGCCCTGCTGCTTACAAAGGCTTTGCTCCTTTCTTCATTGTGTGATTCAAGGGGCCGGACTCGTCCTGAAAGAGAAAAGGTCCCCATCTCTTATTTCATGTGTAAATGAGGTGGGTCTCGCTGGTCAAAGGTCATCCAGAGGAGTACTTTGTGCTTAATTATGTCAACGGGAGAAAGGAAAAGAGGGAGCGGAATCTCATTAAAAATCTGTTTTAAAGAAACACACAGCCTGGGCCTCAAGGATACTGTTGAGAACGGGTTTGGAAGTTTTGACAAAACACCTCTGTTTTCACTCTGCAAAATAAGCAGAGTTAAAGGGGCCTCAGACCCAAACAATCCACCTAATCTTTGTAGTTCCAATGCAAGGCCCTTCTTTTTTTCAAAACCTCCCCTCTCACCTCTCCCCTGTGTTTGTTAGCTGGCAGACAGGCTGTTCCCAGCATAGCAACCCCAGTAATTGGATTCACTACTGCACCAAGGGAAAAGAGGTGAGGTAAATTGCGGAATGTACAGACACTTTGAACGTGTTTCAGATGTCACATTGGTGGCAGAATACGGTTCTCTCACCAAGTGCAGAGAGCCACATCTTTGTGAGCTTCACAAGCTCCCATGATCTCCGAAAGGTCAGATTTATTGCAGGATCAATGGTAGCAACAAACAGAAATGGTGGTGGGGGGGGGGAGGGGGATGGCACATGAAGGTGAGGGTCTCCAATTGCATTTGACAAGAATCAGTTTGTTCAATTGAATATTGGGGAGAAGCCAGTGGGCGGGTTTCTCCGTCCCGCCGCGCCAGATTTCTGATGCGGCACGCTGTTGGGAGTCTCCATTTCGCCGGATGGTCAATGGGGTTTCCAGTGTGGGGCAGCCCCACGCCGTCGGGAAACTCCCGGGCTGCCGGCAAAACAGAGCATTCCGATGGCGGACAATTCAGGCCCGTGTCTTTGGAAGTTTAACATTTTTCAGCGTTGTTCTCAAGTCCCTCCGTGGCCTCATCCCTCCTTATCTCAACCCACAGCTCTGTGAGATCTATAGTCCGTGCTACTCCAATTCTTTTTCTAATTATACATTTAGAGTACCCAATTATATATTTTTTCTAATTAAGAGGCAATTTAGTGAGCCCAATCCACCTAACCTGCACATCTTTGGGTTGTGGGGATGAAACCCACGCAGACACGGGGAGAATGTGAAAACTCCACACGGACCGTGGTCCAGGGCTGGGATCGAACCCTGGTCCTCAGTGCCATAGCAGCAGTGCTAACCACTGCGCCACCGTGCTGCCCCATGCTACTCCAATTCTGACCTCTTTGACTCCACTCCCCAGCCACTGAGTCAATAACCAGGGAGCATGGACTGAAAGTAAAGAGCAGGAGATTTATAGACAATGTAAGGAAAACCATTTTTACCCATAGGGTGGTCAGAATCTGGAACTCACTGCCTGAAAAGGTGGCAGACGTGTGAGTCCTCACAACATTTAAGAAGTATTTAGATATCGGTGGCGCGGTGGTTAGCACTGCTGCTTCACGATGCCGAGGACCCAGGTTCGATCCCGGCCCTGGGTCACTGTCCGTGTGGAGTTTGCACATTCTCCCTGTGTCTGCGTGGGTTTCATCCCCACACCCAAAGATATGCAGGGTAGGTGAATTGGCAATGCTAAATTGCCCCTTGATTGGGAAAAAAGAATTGTGTACTCTAAACTTATATTTTAAAAAGTATTTAGATGAGCACTTGAAATTAGAGCATATAAGGTCAAGTACTGGAAAATGGGATTAGAGTAGATGCGGGCTTGATGGCCAGCGCAGACAGAATGGGCCGAAGGGTCTCTTTCCGTGCTGTAAAAATTCTATGACTATTCTGGTGAAGTGGAATATTGGAGTAATACTCCCTACAGTTCAGAAAAATGAGAGGTGACCTCATTGAAATATTTAAATTCTTAATGGGCTTGACTGGATGGGTGGTGGGAGGTTGATTCGTCTGATTGGAGAGTCTCTATTGATGGTCATAGTCTCATGCAACGGCCCAGGCCATTTAGGGTCGCGGTGGGGAGACATGTCTTTGCTCGCAGGGTTGTGAATCATTGGAATTCTGTACCGCAGAGAGTTGTGAGTGCACAGTCATTGAATATATTCAAGATTGATGCATTTTTGGGAATGGAGGGAATACCTGAGGGATCTTATTGAACGACAGAGCAGACTTGAGGGTCCATACGCCTCAAGATTATATAAGAACATGTTTTGGTTTGACCCTGAGCTGACCTTCGGACCTCATAGGTTCTTCATCACCAGGGCCAAAGATGTGCAGGGGCGGATTGGCTATGCTAAATTGCCCCTAGGTGGGGTTACAGGGATAGGGTGAAGGATTGGGCCTAGGTAGGGTGCTCTTTTGGAGGGTCCGTGCGGTTTCGACAGGCCAAAAGGCCTCCTTTTGCACTGTAGAGATTATATTCTATGATTCTGTTCTAATCTGTGAAGACTGCCTATTTCCACCAATGGAATAAAAGGTGAGATTTTCAGGTCCAGTTCACCGTTGGGCCAAAAATTCCACTCAAAATCAACTGACTTTTGGTTGGTCCGTCAAATTTTCCGTCCCTGCTGTGACAATTCCCCCGGCTGATGCAACATGGATAACCATGCCAATCGTCCGTCTCTGCCCTGTCTTAGTTCATCTGCTGCTGGAACCCTCATCATTTGTTACCTCTGAAGCCGACTGTTCCTCGACTCTTCAATCCGGCCTCCACCCTGCATTCTACATGACCTTGGACTCATCTGAAGCTCTGCTGTCCGCCCTCCTAACTTGTAACAGATTGTATTCCTCTATCACCCCTATGCTGACCCACATTGACTCCGGATCCAGCAATGCTGAAGTTTAACATTTTTCATTGTTGTTCTCAAATCCCTGCATTGCCTCACCCCTCTTTATCTCAGTCCACAGCTCTGTGCGATCCATAGGGCGAGATTGTCACAAAAGGGAACAGTGTCCCCTAGCGAGCGCATTTAACCGCGTGTTTCCCGGCACTCACATAAATGAGAAACACATGGCTGTTCAACCCGACCCGTGTTGAATAAAGGGCCTGAATGGGGAACGTGCAGCCGAGGCTGCATATAGCCCCGTTTTGTACAGTTGGGAGCTCCACTTGCCGGAACTCCCCATTGTAGTGAGAAATCGGGACACCGTTTTTAAATAGCTTCCCGATCTCCAAAGCCCCCAAAACAATCCCCGGCCTCCCCCCCCAGCCCAAATGCAATGTTGGAGGGTCCCCAGCCCTCCCCTGAACACTCCCCCAACACTCACGCCAGGCAACCCTAGCATGCAAAAAATGCCAGCTTGGCAGTGCCACCTGGCAGTGCTACCCAAGCATCTTGGCAGTGCCAAGCTGGTACCCAGGTGGCACCAGAATTGCCAGGGCACCACCCTGCCCAAAGGGCATGCGGGCCCTGGGAGACCCTCACGAGTGCCGTTCTGTCTAGTCCATGTTTGTGGGAACCACCCAAGGTCTCTGAGGCAAAGGGGTTGAAACCCAAAGCCTCGGGTACCTCAGGAACCTGCACATTACAGTGACGCTTACTGCCTCGCTCCAAGATGCAGATTTGCTAAAAGGTGATCCTGGCCATTGTGGGTGGGATTTATATTGCAACGTCTCATGAGATTACATTGAATCCCGCGAGGCATTGCGAGCTGGGTAGACCCGGGAATGGGATCTCCTGGCTTTATGCGGCCACGCTGTGCCACAGCGAGCTGCTTTTCCAGCTCAGCGTGGCCGTAGGATCTGGTCCATTGTCTGTGCTATTCCAATCCTGACCACTTTCTCATGCCTGATTTCCCCCCATCTGCCATTACAGGTCCTAACCATAAGGAATGTTTTCCCTGGGAGGGCCGGCTGAAGCGGCAGTGTGCACGAGAAGGCAATGGCGGTGAAATCCATCCGGGAGAAGCGAGGGGCATCACCGGCACCAGATCGAGGAATGCCCTCCGGAATTGTCTCGCCGGCACAAACAGATGCCTACTTATATTTTTATATATATCATATCCTGTGTACATAACGGCAAATATACTCTGTTCAAAATCCAATAAAAAACATTGATATAAAAAAAGAATGTTTTCCCTAAGCCTGTGTGAATGTCTACTCCTGTTTCCTTTTTAAAAATAAATTTAGAGTACCCAGTTCATTTTTCTAATTAAGGGGCAATTTAGTGTGGCCAATCCACCCACCCTGCACATCTTTGGGTTGTGGGGGCGAAACCCACGCAAACACGGGGAGAATGAGCAAACTCCACCCAGACAGTGATCCAGGGCTGGAATCGAACCTGGGACCTCGGCGCCGTGAGGCAGCAGTGCTAACCCCTGCACCACCGTGCTGCCCTTCTGCTCCCTTAAAACCAACCTCTTTAACCAAACTCTAGGTCATCTGATCTAATATCTCCTTCTACAGCTTTTATATCATGTTTGATAGCACTATGCCAAAAGCGCTATGTAAATGCAGATTCTTGTTGTTGCCCTCTTCCAGGGGTTTGTCGCGCCTTCGTTTAGCACCACTAGCCAGCCCCCTGTGAAGGTGCTGTTAAATTCATTGCAGCAGTCTTGATAAACAGACTGATTTGCAATGGCAGTTCAGAGGGCAGCTTCTGTGAGTCACGCAAAGGCTAGACCAGACGTTGCAAGTTGGATTTTTAACTATTGTGCAACAAGCTCATGGTCACTTTTACTGATGCTAACTTTTGAATTCAAACAACTTGCAATGGTGAGATTTGAACTGATAGGAACAGCAGGAGCAGGCCACTCGGCCCATCGAGCCTGCTCTTCCATGCAATATGAGCATGGCTGATATTGGGCTTCAATTCCATTTACCCACCAGCTCCCCATAAACCTTAATTCCCCAAGAGGTCCAGCTCAGCCTTAAACGTATTCAACGATGAAACGTCCACAACTCCCTGGGGCAGGGGCAGAGGCGGCATGGTGGCGCAGTGGTTAGCACTGCTGCCTCACGGCACTGAGGACCCTGGTTCGATCTTGGCCCTGGGCACTGTCCGTGTGGAGTTTGCACATTCTCCCCGTGTCTGCGTGGGTCTCACCCCCACAACCCAAAGATGCAGTAGGTGGATTGGCCATGCTAAATTGCCCCTTAACTGGAAAAAAATAATTGATTATTCTAAATTTATAAAAGAAAAAAAATCCCTCTGGGGTAGAGAATTCCAAAGGTTCACAACCCCCTGAATGAGGATATTTCTCCTCATTCCAGTCCTAAATGATCTAGCTCCTTGAGTCTGTGCCCTTGACCAGTGGAAACAATCCCTCAGCGCCCTCCCTAACTCCCTAACAAGCCCCTTCAGAAACTTGGAGGATGCAAGGAGATCGCCTCTCATTCTATAAAACTCTATAGGATAATCATTCTCTGGATTACTCTCTAGTGTCCAGACTGTAAGCATTTAAGAGAATTGTTTTGTGAATAAATAGATTCTTGCTCTCCTGGAGTGGAAAGGTATGGTTTTGTTTGCCGATGCTTGTGTAGAACGATTCCACATAAACTGATTGCACCACTGTTGTTTCTAAACTTTTCTCCAACTTGCTGTTCCTGTTCAAGAAAAAAAGCACATTGCATTTATGTAGCAACTTTCGCAGGGCAGCACGGTGGCGCAGTGGGTTAGCACTGCGGCCTCCGGGCGCCGAGGTCCCAGGTTCGATCCTGGCTCTGGGTCACTGTCCGTTTGCACATTCTCCCCATGTTCGTGTGGGTTTTGCCCCCACAACCCAAAGATGTGCAGGGTAGGTGGATTGGTCACGCTAAATTGCCCCTTAATTGGAAAAAATGAATTGGGTGTACTAAATTTATAAAAAACACTTTCACAAAACTCAGGAAGTCCCAAAGCACTTTTCAGCCAAGGAAGTACTTTTTGAAGTGTTGAAATGTAGGCGACGAACAGCCTCTTTGGGCACAGCAAGCCATCACAAGCAAACGCATAAGGCTGGATTTTCCGGCCCACCCTGTAGCAGGGTCTTCCGGTCCCGCCAAAGGCTCGCAGCCACGGCGGTTCACCGACAGAGCAGCTGGAGAGCAACACAACTGGTCACTGACTTCGGCGGGACCTGAAACTCCCATCGGCAGCCAAAGATGACAGCCAAATCCATCTGTTGCAGTGAAGTTGGTTGAGGAATAAATATTGGCCATGAATCTGGGAGAACTCCCCTGCTCTTCTTTACAATGGGCAGCACAGTGTTTAGCACTGTTGCTTCACGGCTCCAGGGTCCCAGGTTCGATTCCCGGCTTGGGTCACTGTCTGTGCGGAGTCTGCACGTTCTCCCCGTGCCTGCGTGGGTTTCCTCCGGGTGCTCCGGGTTCCTCCCACAGTCCAAAGATGTGCAGGTTAGGTGGATTGGCCATGCTAAATTGCCCCTTAGTGTCCAAACAGGTTGGGGGCGATTCTCCGAGCCCCGCGCTGGGCCGGAGAATCGCCGCAACCGCACCACGACGCCCCGACGCCGGCGCACGATTCTCCGAGGTGCGGAGAATCGGCGGCATTTGCGGCGGTGCGGTTGGCGCGGTACCGGCTGCGGGCCACAGGAATCGGCGGGGCCGCTGATTCTCCAGCCCGGATGGGCTGAGCGGCTGCGCCGATATGACAAAGTCCCGCCGGCGCCGTTCACCCCTGGTCACTGCCAGCAGGAACTCTGTGGGAATGGTCGGGGGGTGGGGGGGGGGGGGGGGGGGGGGGGAGCCTGTCCGAGGGGGGGGCCTGTCCGGGGGTGGGGGGGTGGAAGGGGGCCTCCTTCACCAGGGGGGGCCAGAATCGGTCGTACCAGGGCCCGGTTCACGCCATCGTGAAACGCGACAGCGTTCAAGACGGTGCGAACACTCGGGCTCCATATCAGAGAAGCGCGCCCGTTAGATTGGGTTGGTGGATGATGGGGATAGGGTGGAGGCTTAAATAGGGTGCTCTTTCCAAGGGCCAATGCAGCCTTGATGGGCTGAATGACATCATTCTGCTCTGTAAATTCCATGAACATAGTGCAGTGGGATCTTATACATCTACCAGCGACAACATAAAGGGCCTCAGTTTAATGTCTCACCCACAAGATGGCCCCTCTGGCAGTGCTGCACTCAGTACTGCACTAGAGAGGAAGTTCATGTTCAAATTTTGAGGCCTGAGGCCTGAGGTTCCTCCCAATAAAATATCCCATTGCAGGGCAGCTCGGTGGCGCAGTGGTTAGCACTGCTGCCTCATGGCACCGAGGATCCGGGTTTGATCCCGGCCCCGGGGCACTGTCCATGTGGAGTTGGCACATTTTCCCAATGTCTGCGTGCGTCTAACCCCCACCTCCCAAAACGATGTGCAGGGTAGATGGACTAATGAAGCAAAATTGCACTATAACTGGAAAAAAAGAAGAATTGAGTACTCTGGGCAGGATTCTCCAATGCTGCGCCGAATGGGAGAATCGCCGTCCGCGCAATTTTGTCTGCGGATTCGGTCCGACGCCTGCAGGCGGTTCTCCGGGGAGCAGAGAATCAGCGGCATTTGCACCAGCGCGTTTGGTGCGGCGCCGGTTGTGGGCCGCTGTCTGCGACTGGGCCGCCGATTCTCCGACCTTGATGGGCCGAGCGGCCACATGGAAACGGCAGAGTCCCGCCGGCGCCGTTCACACCTGCTCGCAGCCGGCAGGAACTCTGCATGTAGAGTCAGGGGGCGGCCTGTGGGGTGGGGAGAGGCGCTCCTTCACCGGGGGGTCGGCCCTCCGATGGGGTCTGGCCCGCGATCGCGGCCCACCAATCGGTGGGCCGGCCTCTGCAGCCCCGACTCTATTTTGTTACGCGGCCGGCCCCTGAACCCCGTGCCATGTTGCGTCGGGGCTGGCACATTGAGGAAGTCCCACGTGCACTCGCTGGTTGGTGTGGCCCAACTGCGCATGCGCGGGTTGGCGCGGCGCCCAGTTGGCACCGGGAAGGGAGGCTGGAGCGGCGTGAATTGCTCCAGTGCCGTGCTGGTGCCCTGTGTGGGCCAGAATCGGTAGTGTCGGCGCCCGTTTCGCGCAGTCGTGGAACGCGACAGTGTTCACGATGGTACGAGCACTCTGGGTGGGATTCTCCCATACCAGGCGGGGCGGGGGGTCCCAGCGGGACGGAGTGGCGTGAACCACTCCGGCGTCGGCCCGCCCCAAAGGTGCGGGATCCTCCACACATTCAGGGGCTAGGCCGGCGCCGGAGTGGTTTGCGCCCCGCCGGCGGCGTGGAAGGCCTTTGGCGCTACACCAGCTGGGGCCGAAGGGACTCTGCTGGCCGGCGCGTGTCCGCGCATGCGCGGGACTGTCAGTGGCTGCTGACGTCAACCCCGCGCATGCGCAGGAGGGGGTTGACATACGCATTGGCCATCACGGAGTCTGACATGGCCGGCGCCTAGGAAAGGAGTGCCCTTACGGCACAAGCCCGCCCGTAGATTGGTGGGCCCCGATCGTGGGCCAGGCCACCGTGGGGGCACCCCCCGGGGCCAGATCGTCCCGCGCCCCCCCTCCCCCAGATCCCGGAGCCTGCCCGCGCCGCCCCCCCCCCCGGACCCCGGAGCCTGCCCGCGCCGCCAGGTCCCGCCGGTAAACGACCTAGTCTAATTTACGCCAGCGGGACTGGCAAAGAACCAGCGGGACTTCAGCCCATCGTGGGCCGGAGAATCACCAGGGGGGGCCACTGCAAGCGGCCGCCGACCAGCGTGGCGCAATTCCTGCCCCCGCTGAATCTTCGGTGCCGGAGAATTCGGCGGCCGGCCCCACAGCGATTCTCCGACCTGGTGGGGGGGGGGGGGGTCAGAGAATCCCGCCCTAAGCCTCCATTTCGGAGAATTACGCCCTCTAAATTTACAAAATTAAAGTAAACAAAATCCCACTGCACCACCATCACTGAGTGAACTACACTTGATTAAATTATTTTCAAATCGACCAGAAATGTATTGTTCTGGCCTCCATACTTAAGGATCGGTATACTTGGATTGGAAACAGTTCAGAGAAGGTTGATTCGACCGATTCCTGGGATAAAGGAATTGCCTTATGAGGAAATGTTCAACAAGGGGGCCTGTACTCATTGGAGTTCAGAAGAATGAGAAGGGATCTTATAGAAACAGACAAGATTCTGAGGAGGTTTAGATACCTCGAGGATGCTTCCTCTCGTTGGGGAATCTGGAACTCGGGGGTAGTTTCAAAATAAGGGCTTAAGCCGGAGATAAGGAGGAATTTCTTCTCTTTTGGGGTCATTAGTGTTTGGAATTCTGTTTCCCAGTGAGCACTGGAAGCTGGGTCATTTGAATTATTTAAGGCTGGGTTAGACAGATTTTTTTGATCTACAAGGGAATCAAGGGTTATGAGAGCTGAGGCGTTAAAATGGAATTAAGGCCATAATCAGATCAACAGTGATCTTATTGAATAACACAGCAGGCTCAAAGGGCCGAATGGCCTCCTCCCATTCCTATTTCTTATAATCTTTACGTGATTACATTTTCACTTTTGGACAACAATTCTATTTTAGTTTCTGCCGCTTTTTTCTCACTTCCCCTTTTCACATTTCATTTGTTGAAGACAGCACCTCCAACAATGCCAGCCCTCTCTCCGTACTGTGCTAGTGTCAGCATAGATTGCACACCAAAATCTCCAGGACCTGAACCCACAACCGTCTGATTTAGAGATTAACACGCTACCAACTGAAGAACACTTGACACTAGTGCGAGGATTAGTGTTGCAGGTGGGGTACATTTTCAACTTGCTGCCCAGGCATGGGTAGGTCAGTTGCTAAGGAAACCAACACACCCCTCACCCCCTCAAACCCCCCCCCCCCCCCCATTGTTTGTTTACAAAGGGAAGTTGCCAAGGTAGCAGATTGAAAATCCATTCCACCATTATAAGGACAGTAGGGACAAAAACACCTGGGGGAAAAACCACAAGAGAAGTCCACTCACTAAAATGTTGGTCTCACTTATATAGAATGACCCCCATCGCTTACTGAGGAACATTCTAGGAGGGAAAAGTAATGAGCAGCTCTGAAGATGAAAGATTAATGTGCCCCGCTCTCTTTGGAACAAACCACACAGTACTCAGCAAAGAAACACCGTCAGGTGTGAATGACATGTTCCATTGTCAAACCAACCCTTGTTACATTGTCAAGAATGGTGTGAAAGAGCAGCAGCCGTGCCTTAAAGAATTGCTTATCCAGGGAATATCCTGACCCCTTGCCGAGTTTCAATCCACATTGTTCAGGAGAGTGAGGGAGGCTGGCCTTTATGGCCTGTGTTCCAATTGCCTTTTTGTTGCCCGCAGTAACGCCACTGGGATGTGTCAGTGTAAGCGAAGGAGCCTGGCAGTGGGGGAGGTTCTGGTGATCGAGTTTAATTTACTGGGCCATGCTGTCAATGACGTCCTTTTCCCCCTGGCCTTCAGAGGTCAAGTGACCGTTTTTCTACAATTTTGAGCGAAGCCTCTGAGTTCTAGTTAGTCCACGTAATGCTGCACCACAATTAACAGCAGCTTACATTAAATCGCATCGTTAACATAATCAAACGCCCCCAAGACACCTCAGAGGAGAAGTAAAACAAAGTATAACACTGAGCCACATGCGGGACATTAGATCAGATGCCCAAATGCTTAGTCATAGAGGTAGTTTTAAGGATTATCTCCGAGGAGGAAAGCAAGGTAGGGAGGCGCAGTGGTTAGCACTCCCGTCTTACGGCGCTGAGGACCTGGGTTCGATCCCGGCTCTGGGTCACTGTCTAGTGGTGTTTGCACAATCTCCTGTGTCTGCGTGGGTCTCACCCCCACAACCCAAAGATGTGCAGGGTAAGTGAATTGGCCACGTTAAATTGCCCCTTAATTGGAAAAAAAATGAATTGGGTACTCGAAAAAAAAAATTTTTTTAAGCGAGGCGCAGATATTGGGGGTGGGGGAAGGGGGGGGGTACTCCAGAGCTTGGGGGCTGAGGCATCAGAAGGCATGGCCCCATGAACATTGCTGCCTCACTGTGCCAGGGACCCGGGTTCAATTCTGGCCGTAGGTGACTGTGTGGAATTTGCACTTTCTCCCCCCCCCCCGTCTGTTTCCTCCAGGTGCTCTGGTTTCCTCCCACCATCCAATTGGCCATGCTAAATTGCCCCATAGTGTCCAAATATGTGCAGGTCAGGTGGGGTTACAAGGTTACAGGGATAGGGAGGGGGAGTGGGCCTAGATAGAGTGCTTTTTCGGAGGGTCAGTGTCGACTCGATGGGCCAAGTGGCCTCCTCTGCACTGTAAGGTTTCTATGGATTCCGTTAGTGGAAGAAATATAATTGGGAATGCATGAGATGCCAGAATTAGAGGCGCACTGATATATCAGAGAGTTGTGGGACTGAAGGAATTGCAGAGATGGGATTCTCTGATCCTGAGGCTAAGTGTTTACGTCGTCGTAAACGCGTCGCGTTTCCCAACGGCATCAACATGGCTTCAGGAGCAGCAATTCTGACCCTGACAGGGGGCCAGCACGGCACTGGAGCGACCCACGCTTCTCCAGCTGCCGATCCCGGAGTCAGCTGGGCGCCATGGGTCTGAGTGTGCGCAGTGGGACCGGCGCGATTTCCACGCATGCGCGGTGTCTCCCTTCACTGCGCCGGCCCCGACGCAACATGGCGTAGGGTACAGGGGCCGGCACGGAACAAAGGAGGCCTCCAGCACGAGAGGCCGGCCCGTCGATCGGTGGGCCCCGATTGCAGGCCAGGCCACAGCGGAGTCCCCCCTTGGGTCGGACCCCCCCCCCCCCCCCCCCCCCCCCCCCCCCCGAGGTTTCTTCCACGCCGAGGTACCGCCGGGAATGACCAGGTTTAGAACGGCAGCGGCGGGACTCGGCCCATTCCGGGCGGAGAATCGGTGGGGGTGGTCCCGTAGAGCAGCCCCCGACTGGCACCTTGCCGACTGCGCCGGTGCCGATTCTCGACTCTCTGGAGAATTGCGTCCTGGCGTCGGGGCGGCGTGGTGCGATTCGCGCCGGGCGTGGCGATTCTCCGGCCCGGCCCCGGGGTGAGAGAATCCCGCTCGTGATTGGGGGGGGGGGGGGGGGGGTTGAGAACAAGAATTAGAATTTTAAAATCAGGGTGTTGCTTGACCAGGCATCAGTGTTGGTCAGCAATGACAGGAGTGATAGGGGAAAAGGGGGCTGGATTCTCTGTCGATGGGATGCTCCTTTTTGCTGGTAGCTGGGGAGTTTCTTGATGGCGTTGGGCTGCCCCACAATGGGAAACCCCATTGACTGGCTGACGTAATGGAGAATCCTGACGGCGTGCTGAAACAGAATAGTGGCACGGCGGGATGGAGAATCCAGCCCAGGATTTCCTGTGTGTTAAGATGGGGGATGGGGACAGCAGAGTTTTGGATGGCCTTGGGTTTACAATTGGTAAAATATGGGAGACCTGCCAGAAGTGCATTGGAATAGTTGTGACGAGAGGAAGCAAAGGTGTGAGTTAGGGTTTCAGCATCAGATGTGATGAGTGTGGTAAACCACTGTTACACCTGTATTAGGTGATGTAAGGTAGGACCTGTACTACAGGTACGTCGGTAGTCCCTGCCTGCTGGCTCCACCCAGTAGGTGGAGTATAAATGTGTGTGTGTCCTCCATGCAGCAGCCATTTCGCCAGCTGCTGTGGGAGGCCACACATCTTAGAGCAATAAAGCCTCAGTTGTATCCAACTCTCGTCTTTGTGCAATTGATCGTGCATCAATTTATTGCTCTAAGATTTTCAACAGATGGACTTCCGTATCAAGCTGGATCGCCTGCAGCTGGATCTGCAATCAAGCGACGCCAAAAGGGACTTTCAGCACTGGCTAGCTTGTTTCGAGACATACTTCAATTCGGCGCCAAGCCCTGTCTCGGAGGCTCAGAAAATACAGATCCTGTACTCAAGGTTGAGCTCCAACATATTTCCACTGATCCAGGACGCGCCAAACTACGCTGAAGCCATGCCGCTTCTCAAAGAAAATTACGCTCAGAAGACGAACACGCTCTTCGCCAGGCACGTAAGGGGGGGGGACTCCGCTGTGGCCTGGCCTGCAATCGGGGCCCACCGATCGACGGGCCGGCCTCTCGTGCTGGAGGCCTCCTTTGTTCCGTGAGTCCATAGAAAACTTCTGGTGGGCCCTAATCCCACTAGTCCGGGACTGTGACTGTCAGGCCGTTACGGCCACTGAACATTCAAACCTCCTTACGCAGGACGCTTTTGTTACAGGGATTGGGTCGGACCTCATACGCCAGCGACTGTTAGAAGGGGCCACGCTCAATCTCGCAGAGACAGGGCAGCACGGTGGCCTAGTGGTTAGCACAGCTCACGGTGCTGAGGTCTCCGGTTCGATCCCGGCTCTGGGTCACTGTCGGTGTGGAGTTTGCATATTCTCCCTGTGTCTGCGTGGGTTTCGCCCCACAACCCAAAAATGTGCAGAGTAGGTGAATTGGCCACGCTAAATTGCCCCTTAATTGGAAAATATCATTGGGTAATCTAAATTTATAAAAAAAAGTCTTGCAGAGACAAAGAAGCTAGCGCTCTCTATGACGGTCGCCTGGCGCAACATTCAGGCCTACACCCCCAGCCGCACGGCCCACCCCTCCTATGCATCGTGGACCCCACAGACGGCCGCTCCAGCGGGGGCCTTACCCAGCCAATACGCCTGCGCCACGCGCCAGCCAGCGAACCCCGGGGGTCCCCAATGTTACTTTTGCAGCCAGCAGAAACACCCCCGCCAACGCTGCCTGGCCCGCGCTGCCCTTTGTAAGGCTTGCGGCAAGAAGGGGCACTTCGCTGCGGCCTGCCAGGCCCGCGCAGTCGCCGCTATCGCCCCCACCCCCCTTGTTTACGGACAGTGGGCGCCGCCATCTTCTCCCCCTCAGACCACGTGCGGCCAGTGGGCGCCGCCGTCTTCTCTCCCTCAGACGAAGCGCAGCCAATGGGCGCCGCCGTCTTCTCTCCCTCAGACCACGCGCGGCCAGTGGGCGCCGCCATCTTCTCTCCCTCAGACCACGCGCGGCCAGTGGTCGCCGCCGTCTTCTCTCCCTCAGACCACGCGCGGCCAGTGGGCGCCGCCATCTTCTCTCCCTCAGACCACGCGCGGCCAGTGGTCGCCGCCGTCTTCTCTCCCTCAGACCACGCGCGGCCAGTGGGCGCCGCCATCTTCTCCCCCTCAGACCAAGCACGGCGAGTGGGCGCCGCCACCTTCCCTCCGCGCAACACGTGCGGCCCATGAGCGCCACCATCTTGTTCAAACCCCGTCACGTGCAGCCTATGGGCGCCGCCATTTTGTTCTCCTCAAGACATTCAGGCGCCGCCATCTTGTCTCCCCCACGGCACCGCCAGCATTGCAGGACCTGTGCCCCCCGGGCTCCCCATTATCCGACACCAGCGACGACCGACCATGACTCGCCTCAGTGACCATCGACCAGTCTCGTCCGCACAACCTGGCCACCGCATCGACCAGCGTGAAAATCAACGGACATGTGACCTCTTGCCTGTTGGACTTCGGGAGTACTGAAAGCTTCATCCACCCGGATACGGTAAGGCGCTGCTCCCTTGTGGTACACCACGCCAACCAAAAAAATCATCCTGGCCTCCGGATTCCATTCCGTGGTGATCCGGGGGTACTGTACGGTCACACTCACAGTCCAGAGCGTAGAATTCAGCGGCTTCCGCCTCTACATCCTCCCCAACCTCTGCGCTGCCCTACTACTCGGCCTGGACTTCCAGTGCAACCTCCAGAGCCTAACCCTGAAATTCGGCGGGCCCCTACCCCTACCCTTACTGTGTGCGGCCTCGCGACCCTAAAGGTCGATCTGCCTTCGCTCTTCACAAATCTAACCCCGGATTGCAAACCCATCGCCACCAGGAGCATAGAACATAGAACATAGAACGTAGAACATAGAAAAATACAGCACAGAACAGGCCCTTCGGCCCACGGTGTTGTGCCGAACTTTTGTCCTAGATTAAGAACAAATTAATCTACACCCCATCATTCTACCATAGTCCATGTACCTATCCAATAGCTGCTTGAAGGTCCCTAATGTTTCTGACTCAACTACTTCCACAGGCAGTGCATTCCATGCAGATGGTACAGCACCCAGGACAGGACCTTCGTCAGGTCCGAGGTCCAGCGGTTGCATCAGGAAGGCATCATCAAGGCCAGCAACAGCCCCTGGAGACCCCAGGTAGTAGTTAAAACTGGGAAGAAACACAGAATGGTCGTTGACTACAGCCAGACCATCAATCGGTACATGCAGCTCGACGCGTACCCCATCCCACGCATATCTGATATGGTCAATCAGATTGCACAGTACCGGGCCTTCTCAATGGTAGAACTCATATCCGCCTACCACCAGCTCCCCATCCGTAAAGCGGACCGTCCATATACTGCCTTCGAGGCAGACAGTCGTCTCTATCACTTCCTCAGGGTTCCTTTTGGCGTCACCAACAGGGTCTCGGTCTTCCAAAGGGAGATGGACCGAATGGTTGACCGGTACGGTTTGCGGGCCATCTTCCCGTACCTAGACAACGTCACCATCTGCGGCCATGATCAGCAGGATCACGATGCCAACCGTGCCAAATTTCTCCACACCGCCACTCTCCTAAACTTCACCTACAACAAGGAGAAGTGCATGTTTAGCACGATCCGCTTAGCCATCCTCGGCTATGTGGTCCAGAACGGAGTTCTGGGGCCCGATCCCGACCACATGCACCCCCTCATGGAACTCCCCCTCCTCCGCTGCCCCAAGGCCCTCAAACGCTGCCCAAGGTTCTTTTCATGCTGCACCCAGTTGGTCCCAAACTATGCTGACAAGGCCCGCCCACTCATACAGTCCACCCATTTTTCCCTGACGGCCGAGGCAGAACAGGCCTTCGCCCGTATCAGAGCCGATATCGCCAAGGCCGGGATGCACGCGGTAGACGAGTCACTGCCCTTTCAAGTCGAGTGCGACGCATCAGACGTCGCCCTAGCCGCCACCCTCAATCAGGCAGGCAGACCCGTGGCATTCTTTTCCCGCACCCTTCATGCCTCAGACATTCGGCACTCATCTGTCGAAAAAGAGGCCCAAGCTATCGTTGAAGCTGTGCGGCATTGGAGGCATTACCTGGCCGGCAGGAGATTCACTCTCCTCACTGACCAACGGTCGGTAGCCTTCATGTTCAACAACACGCAGCGGGGCAAAATCAAAAACGATAAAATCTTGCGGTGGAGAATCGAGCTCTCCACCTATAATTACGAGATTTTGTATCGCCCCGGCAAGCTCAACGAGCCCCCAGACGCCCTCTCCCGAGGTACATGGGCCAGCGCACAAGTAGACCGACTCCGGGTCCTGCACGACAGCCTTTGTCACCCGGGTGTCACACGGTTGTACCATTTCATTAAGGCACGAAATCTGCCCCACTCCGTCGAGGAAGTATGGACAATCACCAGGGACTGCCAGGTCTGTGCGGAGTGCAAGCCGCACTTCTACCGGCCGGACCGTGCGCGCCTGGTGAATGCCTCCCGCCCCTTTGAACGCCTCAGCGTGGATTTCAAAGGGCCCCTCCACTCCGCCAACCGTAACACATATTTTCTCAGTGTGGTCGATGAGTACTCCAGATTCCCCTTCGCCATCCCATGCCCCGACATGACGTCTGCCACCGTCATCAAAGCCCTAAACACAATCTTCGCTCTGTTCGATTTCCCCGCCTACATCCACAGTGACAGGGGATCCTCATTCATGAGTGATGAGCTACGTCAGTTCCTGCTCAGCCTCCAGTAGGACGACCAGCTACAACCCCCGAGGAAACGGACAGGTAGAGAGGGAGAATGGGATGGTATGGAGGGCCGTCCAGCTGGCCCTATGGTCCAGGAACCTCCTGACCGCTCGCTAACAGGAGGTCCTCCCTGATGCACTACACTCCATTCGGTCACTACTGTGCACCACCACTAACAACACACCCCATAAATGTCTTTTTGCCTTCCCCAGGAAGTCCACATCCAGGGTGTCTCTCCTTGGCTCGCAGCTCCAGGACCCGTCCTACTCCGTAGGCACGTCCAACTCCACAAGGCGGACCCGTTGGTGGAGAGGGTGCAATTGCTCCATGCTAACCCCCAGTATGCCTACGTGGCATACCCCGACGGCCGCCAGGATACTGTCTCCCTCAGGGACCTGGCACCAGCAGGTTCCACACACACACACCCCTCCGGCCCGGTGCCACCCTCCCCTCCCCCGGCGCTCCCAGCAGCAACCCCCCCAGGACCATCCCTCCTCCCCCTGCCCATGCCCGAGGATGAAGAGGATTTTGGCACGCTCCCGGAGTCACCGAAGATCAGACCAGCATCGGCATCGCCGCCACCATTGTGTCGCTCCCAGCGGCACATCAAGGCCCCGGACTGGTTAAACCTCTAACTGGTACACTGGACTTCAAAAGACATTTTTGTTCTCTCCAATATTGTAAATGTATAACTCATTTGTTGTATATAGTTCTCCACCATCCCCGTCGGACTCAATTTTAACAGGGGGTGAATGTGGTAAACCACTGTTACACCTGTATTAGGTGATGTAAGGTAGGACCTGTACTACAGGTACGTTGGTAGTCCCTACCTGCTGGCTCCGCCCAGTAGGTGGAGTATAAATGTGTGTGTGTCCTCCATGCTGCAGTCATTTCGCCAGCTGCTGTGGGAGGCCACACACCTTAGAACAATAAAGCCTCAGTTGCATCCAACTCTCGTCTTTGTGCAATTGATCGTCCATCAGTGAGGCAGTGGTGAAGGTGGTTGATGTCAGGGAGGTGGAAATTGGCACGAATGCAAGGTCGGAATGCTTATTCCAGGACCAAATATACCGACACCAAGGTGGCGATCAGACTGGCTTGATCTGATTGTTGTCAGGGAGAGGGATGGAGTCGATAGCTCGGTGATGGAGTTTGGAGCAGGCACTGAAAACAATGGCCTCCATCTTCCCAACATTTAATTGGAAGCTCATTATAAAATATTAATCCTAAAAAATTGATGGGTGGTATCTAACCAAATAGTACAGGCCAGAATGCGTGCCAGGCTTGATGCCCATCCCACGCTGAATTCCTTGATCCCAGCTTGGGGCAAAGACAGGGCTGTGACAGTCGATCTCACGGCCCCACCAGAGTAAGCTGTTGCTCAGAGTGTGGCTGTCAGGATTGCAGGAGAGGAGACTTGGTTATAATAATAATTAATAATCTTTATTGTCACAAGTAGGCTGACATTAACACTGCAATGAAGTTACTGTGAAAAGCCCCTCGTCGCCACATTCCAGCACCTGTTTGGGTACACTGAGGGAGAATTCAGAATGTCCAAATTACCTAACAGCACGTCTTTCGGGACTTGTGGGAGGAAACTGGTGCACCTGGAGAAAACCCAAGCTGACACTTTTTAAAAATGCATTTAGAGTACCCAAATATTTCTTTCAATTAAGGGGTATTTTTTTAATGTGGCCAATCGACCTATCCTGCAATCTTTGGGTTGTAGGGGTGAAACCCATGCACACACGGGGAGAATGTGCAAACTCCACACGGACAGTGACCCAGGGCAGGGATTCGAACCCAGGTCCTCAGCGCCATAGGCAGCAGTGCTAACCATTGTGCCACCGTGCTGCCCTTTCCCAAGCAGACACATGGCGAACGTGTGGACTCTGCACGGACAGTCACCCAAGCCGGGAATCGAACCTGGGACCCAGTCGTTGTGAAGCAACAGTGCTAACCACTGTGCTACCGTGCCACCCAAGACTTGCATTCCAGAACACTTTAGTGACCCCCATGGCATCACAAATCGCTTTACAGCCAAAGAGGTATTTTTGAAGTATTACCACTCTAACGTGGGGAAGTGTGACAGCCAGATTGTGCACAGCAAATGGCAATGAAATAAATAACCGGATAACCTGTTTTTAGATGGTGGTTGAGGGATAAATGTTGGCCAGGACAAGGAAAGTTCCTTTGCTATTCTTCAAATAGTTCCACAGGATTTTTTCCATCTACCTGAGAGGTCAGGTTGAGGGCAGCATGGTGGTACAGTGGTTAGCACTGCTGCCTCACGGCGCTGAGGACCCGGATTCGATCCCGGCCCCGGGTCACTGTCCGTGTGGAGTTTACACATTCTCCTCATGTCTGCGTGGGTTTCACCCCCCCAACCCAAAGATGTGCAGGGTAGATGGATTGGCCGTGCTAAATTGTCCCTTAATTGGGAAAAAAAAAAGAATTGGGTACTCTAAATTTTAAAAAAAAGGAAAAAACAAGGTTTTAATTGTTTTAACTATTGATCTACATGACAGCACCTCTGACAGTTCAGCACTCCCATCTAACTATACTGGAGTGTTACAGCCAAGATGATGTGCTCAAGTCTCTACAAGGTGGGGCTTTTCACAGTAACTTCATTGCAGTGTTTATGTAAGCCTACTTGTGACAATAAAGATTATTCTATTCTCAGTGAGTGTGCTTCCAACACCCGCAGTCACACAGACCCTCACCAATCTCACTCTGGGTGAACATCCTCCTAACCCTATCACTCCTCACAGAGCGAACATCCTCCTGACCCTCATCCTCCTCACAGAGCGAACATCCTCCTGACCCTCACCTCACAGAGCGAACATCCTCCTGACCCTCACCTCCTCACAGAGTGAACATCCTCCTGACCCTCACCCTCCTCACAGAGCGAACATCCTCCTGACCCTCACCTCACAGAGCGAACATCCTCCTGACCCTCACCTCCTCACAGAGCGAACATCCTCCTGACCCTCATCTCCTCACAGAGCGAACATCCTCCTGACCCTCACCTCCTCACAGAGCGAACATCCTCCTGACCCTCACCCTCCTCACAATGAACATCCTCCTGACCCTCACCTCCTCACAGAGCGAACATCCTCCTGACCCTCATCCTCCTCACAGTGAACATCCTCCTGACCCTCACCTCCTCACAGAGCGAACATCCTCCTGACCCTCACCCTCCTCACAGAGTGAACATCCTCCTCACCCTCACCCTCCTCACAGAGTGAACATCCTCCTGACCCTCACCCTCCTCACAGAGTGAACATCCTCCTGACCCTCACCTCCTCACAGAGCGAACATCCTCCTGACCCTCATCTCCTCACAGAGCGAACATCCTCCTGACCCTCACCCTCCTCACAGAGCGAACATCCTCCTGACCCTCACCCTCCTCACAATGAACATCCTCCTGACCCTCACCTCCTCACAGAGCGAACATCCTCCTGACCCTCACCCTCCTCACAGAGCGAACATCCTCCTGACCCTCACCCTCCTCACAATGAACATCCTCCTGACCTCACCTCCTCACAGAGCGAATATCCTCCTGATCCTCACCCTCCTCACAGAGCGAACATCCTCCTGACCCTCACCTCCTCACAGAGCGAACATCCTCCTGACCCTCACCCTCCTCACAGAGCGAACACCCTCCTGACCCTCACCCTCCTCACAGAGCGAACATCCTCCTGACCCTCACCCTCCTCACAGAGCGAACATCCTCCTGACCCTCACCTCCTCACAGAGTGAACATCCTCCTGACCCTCACCCTCCTCACAATGAACATCCTCCTGACCCTCACCCTCCTCACAATGAACATCCTCCTGACCCTCACCTCCTCACAATGAACATCCTCCTGACCCTCACCCTCCTCACAATGAACATCCTCCTGACCCTCACCTCCTCACAGAGCGAACATCCTCCTGACCCTCACCCTCCTCACAGAGCGAACATCCTCCTGACCCTCACCTCCTCACAGAGCGAACATCCTCCTGACCCTCACCCTCCTCACAGAGTGAACATCCTCCTGACCCTCACCTCCTCACAGAGCGAACATCCTCCTGACCCTCACCCTCCTCACAGAGCGAACATCCTCCTGACCCTCACCCTCCTCACAGAGCGAACATCCTCCTGACCCTCACCCTCCTCACAGAGCGAACATCCTCCTGACCCTCACCCTCCTCACAGAGCGAACATCCTCCTGACCCTCACCCTCCTCACAGAGCGAACATCCTCCTGACCCTCACCCTCCTCACAGAGCGAACATCCTCCTGACCCTCACCCTCCTCACAATGAACATCCTCCTGACCCTCACCCTCCTCACAGAGCGAACATCCTCCTGACCCTCACCCTCCTCACAGAGCGAACATCCTCCTGACCCTCACCTCCTCACAGAGCGAACATCCTCCTGACCCTCATCTCCTCACAGAGCGAACATCCTCCTGACCCTCACCCTCCTCACAGAGCGAACATCCTCCTGACCCTCACCCTCCTCACAGAGCGAACATCCTCCTGACCCTCACCCTCCTCACAATGAACAACCTCCTGACCCTCACCCTCCTCACAGAGCGAACATCCTCCTGACCCTCACCTCCTCACAGAGCGAACATCCTCCTGACCCTCACCCTCCTCACAGAGTGAACATCCTCCTGACCCTCACCTCCTCACAGAGCGAACATCCTCCTGACCCTCACCCTCCTCACAGAGCGAACATCCTCCTGCCCCTCACCCTCCTCACAGAGCGAACATCCTCCTGACCCTCACCCTCCTCACACAGAGCGAACATCCTCCTGACCCTCACCCTCCTCACAGAGCGAACATCCTCCTGACCCTCACCCTCCTCACAGAGTGAACACCCTCCTGACCCTCACCCTCCTCACAGAGCGAACATCCTCCTGACCCTCACCTCCTCACAGAGCGAACATCCTCCTGACCCTCACCCTCCTCACAGAGCGAACATCCTCCTGACCCTCACCTCCTCACAGAGCGAACATCCTCCTGACCCCCACCCTCCTCACCCCACAGAGCGAACATCCTCCTGACCCTCACCCTCCTCACAGAGCGAACATCCTCCTGACCCTCACCCTCCTCACAGAGCGAACATCCTCCTGACCCTCACCCTCCTCACAGAGCGAACATCCTCCTGACCCTCACCCTCCTCACAGAGCGAACATCCTCCTGACCCTCACCTCCTCACAGAGCGAACATCCTCCTGACCCTCACCCTCCTCACAGAGCGAACATCCTCCTGACCCTCACCTCCTCACAGAGCGAACATCCTCCTGACCCCCACCCTCCTCACAGAGCGAACATCCTCCTGACCCTCACCCTCCTCACAGAGCGAACATCCTCCTGACCCTCACCCTCCTCACAGAGCGAACATCCTCCTGACCCCCCCCTCCTCACAGAGCGAACATCCTCCTGACCCTCACCCTCCTCACAGAGCGAACATCCTCCTGACCCTCACCCTCCTCACAGAGCGAACATCCTCCTGACCCTCACCCTCCTCACAGAGTGAACATCCTCCTGACCCTCACCCTCCTCACAGAGCGAACATCCTCCTGACCTCACCTCCTCACAGAGCGAACATCCTCCTGACCCTCACCTCCTCACAGAGTGAACATCCTCCTGACCCTCACCTCCTCACAGAGCGAACATCCTCCTGACCCTCACCTCCTCACAGAGCGAACATCCTCCTGACCCTCACCCTCCTCACAGAGCGAACATCCTCCTGACCCTCACCCTCCTCACAGAGCGAACATCCTCCTGACCCTCACCTCCTCACAGAGTGAACATCCTCCTGACCCTCACCCTCCTCACAGAGCGAACATCCTCCTGACCCTCACCCTCCTCACAGTGAACATCCTCCTGACCCTCACCTCCTCACAATGAACATCCTCCTGACCCTCACCTCCTCACAGAGCGAACATCCTCCTGACCCTCACCTCCTCACAGAGCGAACATCCTCCTGACCTATTCATAGTTTTCCGGATATGAAGAATGGTTGCCCTGTTTGATGAACTTGACGCTCCCACTCCACCCCCCCCCCCACCCCACCCACCCCTGCTGACATTACGAACTCGTGAAGAAGATGAACAGCTTCCACCTTGAGTAGAACCCCTGATCCGAACCCTTAATGGCAAACTACTTTTTAAATAAAATTTATTGTACCCAATTGATTTTATCCAATTAAGGGGCAATTTAGCATGGCCAATCCACCTACCCTGCACATCTTTTGGGTTGTGGGGGCGAAACCCACGCAAACACGGGGAGAATGTGCAAACTCCACACGGACAGTGACCCAGAGCTGGGATCAAACCTGGGACCTCGGCGCCGTGATGCATCAGGGCTAACCCACTGCGCCACCGTGCTGCCTACTTAATGGCGAACTGTATCTTCTCCGAATGTAAAACATCTGCAAGGTCTCCCACCCATCCGCTGCCGTTGGCAACTCCGGAGCCTGCCACCCTAACAAGATCCTCTTCCGGGCTATCAGGGAGGCAAAGGCCAACACATCAGCTTCTCTCCTCTCCTGCACTCACGATACCCCAAATATCGCCACCCACGGGCTCGGGACCACCTCTACCCCTAAAATTCCCAACATTGTCCACAAAAAGGGCTCTCATAATCCCTCCAATTTCGGACAGGACCAGAACATGTATGCGTGGTTCACTGGCCCCCTTACACACCGCTCACATCTGTTCTCCATCTCCGGGAATAAACTATTACCGTTGATGTCCACCTTTTTCATATGTGCCCTGTGTGCCATTTTAAATTGAATTAAGAACAAAGAACAAAGAAAAGTGCAGCACAGAGACAGACCCTTCGGCCCTCTAGCCTATGCCGACTATGCTACCTGTCTAACCTTTATTATTTTAAATTTAGAGTACCCAGTTTTTCTCCAATTAAGGGGCAATTTAGAGTGGCCAATTCACCTACTGTTCACATCTTTAGGCTGAGGGGGTGAGACCCACACAGAGGTGGGGAGAATGTGCAAACTCCACACTGACAGTGACCTGAGGCCAGGATCGAACCCGGGTCCACGCTGCCGTGAGACAGCAGTGCTAACCACTGCGCCACCGTGCTGCCCCTGCTCGTCTGACCTGTTCTCGTGCGGGGCACAGTGGTTGCTGGTTAAGTGTTTTATTTTCACCTATATTTAAGTTGGGCGGTTCCTAAACCCTAGACACTACACTTGTAGTGTCCCTCACCCTTCCACCTCCTCTCGCCTAAGGGGTAGAGTGAATAACAGGTATGCTCTTTCTCTCTTTTTCTTAAAGTCCAACATGTTTGTTTCAAACACTAGCTTTCGGAGCACTGCTCCTTCCTCAGGTGAATGAAGAGGTGAGGAAGGAGCAGTGCTCCGAAAGCTAGTGTTTGAAACAAACATGTTGGACTTTAACCTGGTGTTGTAAGACTTCTTACTGTGCTCACTCCAGTCCAACGCCGGCATCTCCACATCATTTCTTTTTCTTGTTTTATCTCGAGGGGATGGTAGGGAAGGCAGTGCAATGTTCCTCCAGCAGAATGTTTGAGGTGAGGGACGCCGTCAGTGTCCCTGCTGATTTCACCTGTGGGAAGTGCACCCATCTCCAGCTCCTCAGAAACCGCGTTAGGGAACTGGAGCTGGAGCTGGATGAACTTCGGATCACTCGGGAGGCAGAGGTGGTCATAGATAGTAGATTCAGGGATGTAGTTACTCTGAAGAATAAAGATAGATGGGTGATGGTGAGAGGGGCTGGGTGGAAGCAGTCAGTGCAGGGATCCTCTGTGGTCGTTCCCTTCAGTAACAAGTATACCGCTTTGGATACTGTTGAGGGGTACGACCTACCAGGGGTAAGCCACGGTGAACGGATCCCAAGCACTGTGTCCGTCTCTGTGGCTCAGAAGGGAAGGAGGGGAAGCAGGAGAGCAATAGTTATTGGGAACTCAATAGTTAGAGGGACAGATAGACGGTTCTGTGGCAACGAAAGAGACTCACGGATGGCATGTTGCCTTCCGGGTGCCCGGGTCCGTGACGTCTCGGACCGTGTTTTCAGAATCCTTAAGGGGGAGGGGGAACAGTCACAAGTTGTGGTATACATTGGTACCAACGACATAGGTAAGAGAAGGGACGGGAATTTAAAACAGGAATTTAGGGAGCTAGGGTGGAAGCTGAGAGCCAGGACAAACCATGTTGTCATCTCTTGTTTGTTGCCGGTGCCACGTGCTAGCGAGGTGAGGAACAAGGAGAGAGTGCAGATAAACACGTGGCTACAGGGATGGTGTAGGAGGGAGGGTTTCAGTTACGTGGAAAATTCGAACACATTTTGGGGAAGGAGGGACCTGTATAGACAGAACAGTTTGCACCTGAACCAGAGGGGCACCAATATCCTGGGAGGGAAATTTGCTACGGCTCTTCGGGGGGGGGGGGGGGGGGGGGGGGGGGTTTAAACTAATTTGTCAGGGGGCTGGGAAAACGAGCTGTAGTCCAGAAGCCAGTGTTGGGAGTAGTGAGGTACTGAGGAGGGTATCAAGGTCGCAGGAGTGTACCGGCAGACAGAAAGGTGGGTTGAAGTGTGTCTATTTCAATGCAAGGAGCATCTCCCGGAATAAGGCAGGTGAACTTGGAGCGTGGATTGGTACTTGGGACTGTTGTGGCCATTATGGAGACATGGTTAGAACAGGGACAGGAATGGTTGTTGGAAGTTACAGGGTATAAATGTTTCAGTAAGAGTAGGGAAGGTGGTAAAAGAGGTGGAGGAGTAGCATTGTTAATCAAGGATAGTTTAATGGCTGCAGAAAGGCAGTTCGAAGGGGTTCTGCCTACTGAGGTAATATGGGCCGAAGTTAGAAATAGGAAAGGAGCGGTCACATTGTTAGGAGTTTTCTATAGGCCCCCAAATAGTAATAGAGATGTGGAGGAAGAAATTGCAAAACAGATTATGGATAGGTGTGGAGGTCTCAGGGTAGTTGTCATGGGTGACTTTAATTTTCCAAATATTGATTGGAACCTCTATAGGTCAAACAGTTCAGATGGGGCAGTTTTTGTACAGTGTGTGCAGGAGAGTTTCCTGACACAATATGTGGATAGGCTGACAAGAGGTGGGTGTGGGGGGGGGGGGGGGGGGGGGGCGCACATTGGATTTGGTATTGGGTAATGAACTTGGCCAAGTGTTAGATTTGTTTGTGGGAGAGCACTTTGGAGATAGTGACCACAATTCGGTGTCTTTCACTATTGCAATGGAGAGGGATTGGGCCATACGGCAGGGCAAGGTTTATAATTGGGGGAGGGGTAATTTTGATGCGATTAGGCAAGAATTAGGGAGCATAAGATGGGAACAGAAACTGTCAGGGAAAGGCACAAATGAAAAGTGGAGCTTGTTCAAGGAACAAATACTGCGTGTCCCTGATAGGTATGTCCCTGTCGGGCAGGGAGGAAATGGCCGTGTGAGGGAACCATGGTTCACAAAAGAGGTTGAATGTCTTGTCAAGAGGAAAAAGGAAGAGTATGTAAGGATGAGAAAACAAGATTCAGTTGGGTAGCTTGAGGGTTACAAGGTAGCAAGGAATGAGCTAAAAAAAAAGGCTTAGGAGAGCTAGGAGGGGGCATGAGAAGTCCTTGGTGGGTCAGATCAAGGAAAACCCCAAGGCTTTTTACTCTTATGTGAGAAATAAAAAATAACCAGGGTGAGGTCAGGGCCGGTCAAGGACAGTAGTGGGAATTTGTGCATGGAGTCAGAAGAAATAGGAGAGGTATTGAAGGAATACTTTTCTTCAGAGTTCACCAAGGAGAGGGGCCATGTTTTTGAGGATGAGAGTGTGATACAGGTGGGTAGGCCGGAGGAGGTAGATATTCTGAGGAAGGATGTATTAGCAATCTTGAAAAACCTTAGGGTCAACAGATCCCCTGGGTCAGCTGGGATATATCCAAGGATTCTTTGGGAGGCCAGGGATGAGATTGCAGAGCCTTTGGCTTTGATCTTTGGGTCCTCACTGTCCACGGGGAAAGTGCCAGAGGACTGGAGAGTGGCAAATATTCTTCCTCTGTTCAAGAAAGGGAATAGGAATGACCCTGGTAATTATAGGCCGGTTAGTCTTACTTCGGTGGTCGGTACGTTAATGGAAAAGGTCCTGAAGGATAGGATTTATGACCTTTTGGAAAGATGCAGCTTAATCCGGGATAGTCAACACGGATTCATGAAGGGTAAGTCTTGATTGCATTCTTTGAGGAGATAACTAAGTGTGTAGATGAAGGTAGAGCAGTTGATGTCGTATACATGGATTTTAGTAAGGCGTTTGATAAGGTTCCCCATGGTTGGCTTACGAAGAAAGTAAGAAGGTGTGGGATAGAGGGAAATTTAGCCAATTGGATAAGTAACTGGCTATCACATAGAAGACAGAGGGTGGTGGTGGACGGAAAAGTTTCAGACTGGAGACCAGTTACCAGCGGTGTACCACAGGGATCAGTGCTGGGTCCTCTGGTATTTGTGATTTTTATCAATGACTTGGAGGAGGGGGCTGAAGGGTGGGTCAGTACATTTGCTGATGACACCAAGATTGGTGGAGTAGTGGATGAGGTGGAGGACTGTTGTAGGCTGCAAAGAGACATTGATAGGATGCAGAGCTGGGCCGAAAAATGGCAGATGGAGTTTAACACTGATAAGTGCGAGGTGATTCATTTTGGTAGAAAAAATTTGAATGCAGATTACAGGGTCAACGGCAGGGTTCTGAGGAATGTGGAGGAACAGAGAGATCTTGGGGTTCATGTCCACAGATCTCTGAAGTTTGCCACTCAAGTGGATAGAGCCGTGAAGAAGGCCTATAGTGTGTACACACCTGGAGTATTGTGTTCAGTTTTGGTCTCCTTACTTGAGAAAGGACGTACTAGCACTGGAGGGTGTGCATAGGAGATTCACTAGGTTAATCCTAGAGCTGAAGGGGTTGGATTACGAGGAGAGGTTGAGTAGACTGGGACTGTACTCGTTGGAATTTAGAAGGATGAGGGGGGATCTTATAGAAACATATAAAATTATGAAGGGAATAGATAGGATAGATGCGGGCAGGGTGTTTCCACTGGTGGGTGAAAGCGGAACTAGGGGGCATAGCCTCAAAATAAGGGGAAGTGGATTTAGGACTGAGTTTAGGAGGAACTTCTTCACCCAAAGGGTTGTGAATCTATGGAATTCCTTGCCCAGTGAAGCAGTTGAGGCTCCCTCATTAAATGTTTTTAAGGTAAAGATAGATAGTTTTTTGAAGAATAAAGGGATTAAGGGTTATGGTGTTCGGGCCGGAAAGTGGCGCTGAGTTCACAAAAGATCAGCCATGATCTAATTGAATGGTGGAGCAGGATCGAGGGGCCAGATGGCCTACTCCTGCTCCTAGTTCTTATGTTAGCGTTTATTAACGGGGGCTTGAGTTTAAGAGCCGCGGGGCTATGCTGCAACTGTACATGACCCTGGTGAGACCACATTTGGAGTATTGTGTGCAGTTCTGGTCACCTCACGGGGCAGCACGGTGGCACAGTGGTTAGCATTGCTGCCTACGGCGCTGAGGACCTGGGTTCGAATCCCAGCCCTGGGTCACTGTCTGTGAGGAGTTTGCACATTCTCCCCGTGTCTGCGTGGGTTTCGCCCCCACAGCCCAAAGATGTGCAGGTTAGGTGGCTTGGCCACATTAAATTGCCCCTTAATTGGAAAAAAATTATTGGGTAATCTAAATTTATAAAAAAATAAAAATAAAAAAAAAAGTTCTGGTCACCTCACTCTTGGAAGGATGTGGAAACATCGGAAAGGGTGCAAAGGAGATTTATCAGGATGCTGCCTGGTTTGCAGGATAGGTCTTATGAGGAAAGGTTGAGGGAGCTAGGGCTTTTCTCTTTGGAGCGGAGGAGGATGAGAGGCGACGTAATAGAGGTTTATAAGATGATGTGGGGGATAGATAGAGTGGATGCTCAGAGACAATTTCCTCAGGTGGATGTCGCTGTTACAAGGGGGCATAACTATAAGGTTCAGGGTGGGAAATATAGGAGGGATGTCCGAGGTAGGTTCCTTACTCAGAGAGTGCTTAGGGTGTGGAATGGACTGCCTGCTGTGATAGTGGAGTCGGACACTTTTAGAACTTTCAAGCGGTTATTGGATAGGTACATGGAGCACACCAGAATGACAGGGAGTGGGTTAGCTTGATCTTGGTTTCGGACAATGCTCGGCACAACATCGAGGGCCGAAGGGCCTGTTCTGTGCTGTACTATTCTATGTTCTATGTTCTAACCTAAAATCTTTTACACTCCTGGGGCCTGCATCCCTCTATTCCCATGCTATTCATGTATTTGTCAAGACGTCCTTTAAACGTCACTATCGTACCTGCTTCCATCACGTCCTCCAGCAGCAAGCTCCAGGCAGCCACTACCCTCTGTGTAAAGAACCTCCCTCGCACAAACCCTCTAAACTTTGCCCCTCGCTCCTTAAACCTATGTGCCCTAGTAATTGACTCCTCCACCCTGGGAAAAAGCTTCTGACTATCCACTCTGTCCATCCCCCTCATAATTTTGTAACTTCTATCAGGTCACCCCTCAACCTGCTTTATTCTAGTGAGAACAAACCAAGTTTATCCAACCTCTCCTCATAGCTAATGCCCCTCATACCAGGCAACATCCTGGTAAACCTCTTCTTTGCCCTCTCCAAAGCCTCCACATCCTTTGGGTAGTGGGCGACCAGAATTGAACACTATATTCCCAGTGTCGCTCAATCACGTACATGAGGAGGTTGAATTTATTCTAAATAATGCCTCACTCCATACGCCTCTCTCAAATGCCCCACACAGTTCCTCCTCCCACTTCCTCTTTATCTCCACCAGTGAGGCCCTCTTCTCTTAGAACATAGAACATAGAACAGTACAGCACAGAACAGGCCCTTCGGCCCTCGATGTTGTGCCGAACAATGATCACCCCACTTAAACCCATGTAACCCGTATACCCGTAACCCAACAATCCCCCCATTAACCTTACACTACGGGCAATTTAGCATGGCCAATCCACCTAACCCGCACATCTTTGGACTCTTCTCTCCATTAAGTGCCCACATATATCAGATACCCCATTGGAATTCTTTGAGGATGTAACTAATAGAATTGATGAAGGATGCGGTGCATTTGGACTTTCAGAAGGCTTTTGCTAAAGCCCCGCATAAAAGATTAACGTGTAAGATTAAAGTGCATGGGATTGGGCTAGTGTATTGCGATGGATAGAAAACTGGTTGGCAAATACGGCAGCAAAGAGTAGGAGTTAATGGATCCTTTTCAAATTGGCAGGCAGTGACTAGTGGGGTACCGCAGGGATGGGTGCTGGGACCCCAGCTGTTCACAATATATATTACTGATTTAGATGAGGAACAAAATGTCAAAATCGTGTTCGGCAACAGGATGGAGAATACTCCATGACGGCAAAATCGGGGCGGCGCCAACTTCGCGATGCTCCGCCCCCTGAAAAGCAGCGTATTTACAGAGTACGCCGCAAGCCGTATCCATGGCCTCCGTACATTGGTTGAGGCCCGTCCCGCGATGCTTTGTCCCCAACCGGCCGAGTTCCGAAGGCGTGGGACTCTCACCCGTCGGGAACTCAGTGTGGCGGCTGTGGACTCAGTCCAGCGCCACCACAGTCGGGTGAGGGCTGATCCATGGGCAGGGGTTGACTTATTCGGGGCTGGGGGCATTGTGCTGGAACGGCCCAGGGTGCTCAAGCTGGCTGAAGGGGGGGACTATTTTGTGGGCCTGGTTCACGAGCGGCTTCCACCATGAATCACGACGCGGCCATTGCCGTGTGCATGTGCGGCTACGGACCCGGCAATTCTCCAGGCCGCATTGGCAGCTAGAGCCGGGTGCTCTATGCTGCCTCCCTGCTCGCCCCCAGCAAAACAGGGAATTGGTGGCCAACCAGTGTTCTATCCATCGCAATACACTACCCCCAATCCCATGCACTTTAGTTTTACACGCTAATCTTTTATGCAGGACTTTGCCAAAAGCCTTCTGAAAGTCCAAATACACCACATACTTCATCAACTGTATTAGTTACATCCTCAAAAGAATTCCAGTAGATTTCTCAAGGATGATTTCCCTTCATAAATCCATGCTGACTCTGTCTGATCCTGCCACTGCTTTCTAAGTGCTCTGCTATAAAATCTTTGATAATGGATTCTAGTATTTTCCTCATTACTGACATCAGGCTGACTGGTCTATAATTCCCTGCTTTCTCTCTACCTCCCTTTTTAAATAGTGGAGTTACATTAGCCACCTTCCAATCTGCTGGTGCTAATCCGCAGTCCGCAATCTCCAGCTTAAAATGTTGCCTAAACTGAATACAATTATTTAAAAATTATTTAAAAATTTTAGAGTACCCAATTAATTTTTCCAATTAAGGAGCAATTTAGCGTGGCCAATCCACCTACCCTGCACATCTTTGGGTTGTGGGGGTGAAACCCTCGCAAACACGGGGAGAATGTGCAAACTTCACACGGACAGTGACCCAGAGCCGGGATCGAACCTGGAACCTCGGCGGCGTGAGGCAGCAGTGCTGACCACTGTGCCACTGTGCTACCATTTCCAAACTCCTAACGAGGCAACCACCACCAGACTCTGAAAGGAGTCTAGGCAGGAAAATCAGGGCATCTCCAGTGCCCTCAGACTCCACCCTATATGTGAAGTTTCCTCTATCCGCTCCCAAATCGATCCTCCCTCCATGTCCCATTCCTGAACTGTCTTAACATTTGCTGCTCAATCATACCTCATCAAATGCAGCAACGCCACCCCCTTCCCCACCGCCCCCCCCCCCCCCCCCACCCCCCACCTATCTCTGTGCAAAAAAGCTCTCTGGATCAGAGGCACCTTACCTGCCCATACTTAAGGTGAAATCATCATTTTTACCCTCCCATAAAAATATTTAGGCAGGAAAATCAGAAGATTCTGGAAAATAAATAAAAATTTCGGAAGAATCATCATTTTCGAGGTTTGAACCCATCCTGCCAGCGATAATGGGAGAAGTTCCTGATGTACCGTCAATTACCACGAGACTAGAATGGTGAAACAATCGAGGCTTTATTGCACAAGATGTTGTGCCTCCTGCAGCTGGAACCAGAATGGAAGCAGCGCAGGAGAGCAGACACTTTTGTATGCCGCCTGCTGAGAGGAGCCAGCAGGCAGGGATTTACCATGGTACCTGTAATACAGGGACAGTACCGTAATACATGCAATGTGTTACCAGTGGTGTTTACCACATTCACCTCCTGTTTAAAAAAGAGTCCGGCGGGGGTGAAGAAAAACATTACAGATTGAGTCTGTCGCGGGATCTGACCCTCCGCTGCGGTCGCCTCAGTCCAGGTGGTGATGTGGGCGCCGATGTGGTCAACTGCGACTCCGGGTTCGCTGGTGGAAGGGTGGGTGGCGCAGGGGTGAACCAGGCAACCAGGGGGGGAGGAGCGGTGTCAGGTCGGGGGCTGTAGGTGGGGACCCAGCGGGTGCCAGGTCCCGGAGGGAGACTGTGTCCTGTCGCCCGTCGGGGTGTGCCACGGAGGTGGAATTTCTCAATCAAGGGATCCGATCTATGGCTCCGCACATGCTTCCAGAGGAGGACGGGTCCAGGAACTGTCAGCCATGTTGGGAGTGAGACCCCGGAGGTGGACTTTCTAGAGAAGGCAAACACACGTTCGTCAGAGGTCTCATTAGTGGCGGTGCACAGGAGCGACCGGTTGGAGTGGGGCGTGTTGGGGAGGACCTCCTGCCAGTGGGAGACCGGGAGATTTCTAGACCGAAGGACCAGCAGGATGGCCTTCCAGTCCGTCCCATTCTCCCTCTCCACCTGCCCGTTTCCCCGGGCGTTGTAGCTGGTCGTCCTGCTCGAGGCGGTGCTCTTGCTGAGCAGGAACTGATGCAGCTCATCACTCATGCAGGAGGATCCCCAGTCGCTGTGGATGTAGGTGGGGAAACCGAACAGAGTGAAGATGCTGTGCAGGGCCTTGATAACCGTGGCAGAAATCATGTCAGGACATGGGATGGTGCAAGGGAACCAGGGGTACTCATCAATTATGTTGAGGAAGTACACGTTGCGGTCGGTGGAGGGGAGGGGCCCTTTGAAGTCCATGCTGAGGCGCTCAAAGGGGGGGGAGGCCTTCACCAGGTGCGCTCTATCTGGCCGGTAGAAGTGCGGCTTGCACTCTGCGCAGACTTGGCAGTCTCTGGTTACGGTCCTGACCTCCTCAATGGAGTAGGGCAGAATGCCGGCCTTGACAAAATGGAAGAACCGGGTGACCCCCGGGTGGCAGAGGTCATTGTGGAGAGCCTGGAGTCGGTCCACTTGTGCGCTGGCACATGTATCGCGGGATAGGGCATCTGTGGGCTCATTGAGCTTCCCCAGGCAATACAAGATCTCATAGTTATAGGTGGAGAGCTCGATCCTCCACCTCAAGATCTTGTCATTTTTGATCTTGCCCCGCTGCGTATTGTTAAACATGAAGGCAACCGACCGTTGGTCAGTGAGGAGAGTGAATCTCCAGCCGGCCAGATAATGCCGCCAATGTCGCACAGCTTCCACAATGGCTTGGGCCTCCTTTTCAACAGAGGAGTGCCAAATTTCGGAGACAAGGAGCGTGCGGGAAAAGAAAGCCACGGGTCTGCCCGCCTGGTTGAGGGTGGCGGCCAGAGCTACGTCTGATGCATCGCTCTCCACCTGAAAGGGGAGGGTCTCGCCGACCGCGTGCATCGTGGCTTTGCCGATGTCCGCCTTGATGTGGTTGAAGGCCCGGCGGGCCTCAGCCATCGGGGGGAAAACTGTGGACTTGATGAGTGGGCGGGCCTTGTCCGCATAATTAGGGACACACTGGGTGTAATATGAGAAAAACCCCAGGCATCGTTTCAGGGCCTTGGGGCAGTGGGGAAGAGGGAGTTCCAGGAGGGGGCGCATGCAGTCGGGGTCGGGCCCTAGGACTCAATTTTCCGCAACGTAGCCAATGATGGCTAAGCGGTTGGTGCGGAACACGCATTTCTCCTTCTTGTCGGTGAGGTTAAGGAGTTTGGCAGTATGGAGGAATTTTCGGAGGTTTGCGTCGTGGTCCTGCTGATCGAGACCGCAGATGGTGACATTATCTGGGTACGGGAAGGTGGGCCGCAGCCCATACTAGTCAACCATTCAGTCCATCTCTCGTTGGAAGACCGAGACCTCATTGGTGACGCCGAAGGGAACTCTGAGGAAGTGATAGAGGGGGCCATCTGCTTCGAACGCACTGTATTGGCGATCCTCCGGGCGGATAGGGAGCTGGGGGTAGGCGGACTTCAAGTCTACTGTGGAGAAGTCTCAACACTGCGCAATCTGATTGACCAGGTCAGATATGCGTGGGAGGGGTCAAGCTGCGTGTACCGGTTGATGGTCTGACTGTAGTCAATGACCATCCTGTGCTTCTCCCCAGTCTTCACTACCACCACTTGAGCTCTCCAGGGGCTGTTACTGGCCTCAATGATCCCCTCCCGCAGAAACCATTGGACCTACGACTTGATAAAGGTTCTGTCCTGCGCACTGTACCGTCTGCTCCTAGTGGTGACGGGCTTGCAGTCCGGGGTGAGGTTTGCAAACAGTGAAGGTGGATTGACCTTGAGGGTCGTGAGGCCGCAGACGGTGAGGGAGGGCAGGGGTCCGCCGAATTTCAAAGTAAGGCTTTGGAGGTGGTATTGGAAATCAAGGCATAGTAGCAAGGCAGCGCAGAGGTGGGGGAGGACGTAGAACCTGAAGTTGCTGAACTCTATGACCTGAACGGTGAGGGTCGCGATGCAGTACCCCCGTATTTCCACGGAATGGGATCCGGAGGCCAGGGAGATTTTCTGGGAGACGGGGAGTACCGGGACGGAGCAGCACCTTACTGTAGCAGGGTGGATGAAACTCTCTGTGCTCCCAGAGTCAAAGAGGCAGGTCGTTTCGTTGATCTTCACCGTCGTCGTAGCGGTCACGTGGTTGCGGGGCCGAGACTGATCCAGGGTGATGGAGGCGAGCTGCGGAAGATGTTGGGAGGTCCCGGGCTGGTCAGCGGTGGCAGAGGTATCAGTGGGCAGCGAACGGCCAGACGAGCAGGGGTCCTGAGATGCGGTCCAAAGTGGCACCGAAGATGGCGCACATGGCGGGCGGCATCAAAGATGGCGGCACCCACAGGCTGCTCGTGGCTTGTGGTAGAGAAGATGGCGGCGCCCCTGGATCGCACGCGGGGGGTGTAGCAATGCCGGGCCGGGAAACAGTCGACCGACCGGGCCTGGCAAACGGAAAGAAAGTGTCCCTTCTTCCCGCACCCATTGCAGGTCGTGCTCCGCGCCGGGCAGCACTGCCTAGGATGTTTGCTCTGTCCACAAAAATAACACTTGGCCCCCCCCGGAGTTGGGTGGCTGCCGCGTGGCGCAGGCTTGCGGTGAGCTGGAGTCAGCAGCTGGTGGGGCCCACGATGCCCACGAGGGTGCTGCGCGGTTGGGGGTGTAGGCCTGCAGATTACAGGAGGCCACTTCTAGTGAATTAGAAAACTGCCTAGTCTCTGCAAGATCGAGCGTACCCCCTTCCAATAGTCACTGGCGAATGTACGTAAACTTCATGCCCGTGAATAAGCCTCTCTGATTAGTAGTTCGGTGTGTTGGATTGCCGAAACTGCCTGGCAGCCACAGTTCCTACCGAGAATCTGTAGAGCCCGCAAGAAATCGTCCAGAGTCTCCCCCGGGAGTTGCCGTCTTGTGGCCAGGAGGTGC
This sequence comes from Scyliorhinus canicula, assembly GCF_902713615.1. Lineage (NCBI taxonomy): Eukaryota > Metazoa > Chordata > Chondrichthyes > Carcharhiniformes > Scyliorhinidae > Scyliorhinus > Scyliorhinus canicula. The sequence goes on from NC_052146.1 coordinate 64,998,589, forward strand.
CTGGCGTACACTTGATTCATCGACTTAATATCCTGTCCCTTTAGTGGCGTCATCGTTTCTGTGTAGGTGGGCGCATCCCGGATGAGGGGAAAATTTTAGGGCTCGCCCGTGAGTAGAGGACTTAGAGCTTCTGTGGGTCCGAGAGTTCTTCAGTGGCTGAGATAGCCTTCGAAGCAGGCTAGCCAGTGGTCAAAGGTGGACGTGGCGTTGGCTGCATGAGGGCTCAGCTGCAAGCGATCAGGCTTGATTAGTAAGTCCATCTTTTAAAACCTTGTGCAATAAATTGATGTACCTTCAATTACCACGGGACGAGAATGGTGAAACAATCGAGGCTTTATTGCACAAGATGTTGTGCCTCCTGCAGTTGGAACCAGAATGGGAGCAGCGCAGGAGAGCTTACACTTTTATACATCGCCTGCTGGGAGGAGCCAACAGGCAGGGATTTACTGTGGTACCAGTAATATAATGGTAGTACCGTAATACATGCAATGTGTTACTAGTGGTGTTTACCACAGTTCCCACCTCTTTAAATCCTCCTTCACCTCCTCTACCAAGTTGGCCACATTGAACTTGGTGTGGCAGAGCTCAGCTATGTGCCACCCGTATTCCCAGATACCGAAGACCTGATCTGACCAGCCAAAATGGCAAGTTCTCCAGGCCCCTACCTTGTCCCTGGGAATTCACCGGGAACACCTCACTCTTCCCCACATACTCAGTGTCTCCATAATCCTGCTTGCACTGAACTTAGAACATTACAGTACAGTACAGGCCCTTCAGCCCTCGATGTTGTGCCAACCTGTGAAACCATTCTAAAGCCCATCTACACTATTCCGTCCATATGTCTATCCAATGACCATTTAAATGCCCTTAATGTTGGCGAGTCCACTAGTGTTGCAGGCAGGACATTCCACGCCCTTACTACTCTCTGAATAAAGAACCTACCTCTGACATCTGTCCTATATCTATCTCCACTCAGTTTAAAGCTATGTTCCCTCATGTTAGCCATCACCATCCAAGGAAAAAGGCTCTCACTGTCCACCCTATCTAATCCTCTGATCATCTTGTATGCCTCTATTAAGTCACCTCTTAACGTTCTTCTAACGAAAATAGCCTCAAGTCCCTCAGCCTTTCCTCATAAGATCTTCCCTCCATACCAGGCAACATTCTGGTAAATCTCCTCTGCACCCTTTCCAAGATCGGGTCTGTCACATATAACAATAAGTCATCTGCATATAGGGACATTCGATGTTCCATACCCCCCTCTATCCCCCTCCACTCCATCAATGCCCGAAGCACAATCGTCAGCGGCTCAATCACCAGCGCAAAAATGGCTTGTACACCATGTGCAGACAAAAATACCCCAAACTTCGGGGCCTTGGACAACAACCTAATCCAGTCAATGAACATTGGTCCAAACCCAAACTGTCCCAATACCTCAAAAAGGTACGCCCACTTAACCTGGTCGAACGCCTTCTCTGTGTCCATGGAAATTATTACTTCCGTTTCCTGACCAGTCGGGGGCATCATCACTACATTCAATAACTTGCTTTGATTGGCCAATAATTGGTGCTCCTTCACAAACTCTGTCTGGTCATCAGTTATCACCCCATGCAAACAAACCTTCAAGCGTGTTGACAGCACATGATCAACACCTCGCATCTGCATTTAATAATATATGTCGATAGTACCCACACTCCACTGGATTCAGGGTCGGGATTTTCCCGAACCCCCGCGATGGCCTGACGCCGGCGTAAAAAGCGACGCGTACCACTCCGGCGGCGGGCCTTCCTGAAGTTGCGGAATCCCCACGGCACAGGCCCGGCCGCAGATTGGTGGGCCTCGATGGCGGGCCAGGCCACCGTGGGCCCCCCCCCCACCCCCCGAGGCCGGATCGCCCCGCCCCCCCCTCCCCCGACGACTGCACCAGACGGCCTACCAGTCAGGTCCCCGCCGTGTGGAACCATGTCCAATCCACGCCGGCGGGACTGGCCAGAAACCGATGGCCGCTCAGCCCATCGTTGCCCGGAGAATTGCCGGGCGGGCCGCTGCCAACGGCCCCCGATCAGCACGGCGTGTTTCCCGCCCCCGCCCAAATACTGGTGCTGGAGAATACGGCAGCCGGCGTCGGACCGGCGGGGCGGGATTCACGCCGCACCCCGGGGGTTCTCCAACCCGGCAGGGGGTCGGAGAATCCCGCCCAATATCTTTTTTCAAAATGCACGAAATCGAAGCTTATGCCAATGTGTGTGGAAACTGCCCCGAGTCATTGAACATTTCCATTAGATGAGGCCCAAGCAGACTTCCGGTGGCGGCCATGGTGTGAGTAGTCGCACATTTGGCAGCTCCTTCTCAAGGAGGTTTTTTTTGGTCCCTTTCCCCGGTTGCCGGTTGGATGTTTTGGAGGGAAAAGGATTCAGAGGTGGTGGAGGAAAGCTATACTCCACTGGTGAGGTCAGTGAATAGATCCGCGGACCAGAAGTGGGAAGAAAGGAGCTGCAGGAGCTAGAAACACTTTGTGCGACACAATGGAAGATGGTGGAGGGTAAAGGGTCGGCCCTACCAACCTTTTTTTTTTTTTTTTTTTTTTTTTTTATAAATTTAGATTACCCAATTATTTTTTCCAATTAAGGGGCAATTTAGCGAGGCCAATCCACCTACTCTGCACATTTTTGGGTTGTGGGGGCGAAACCCACGCAGACACGGGGAGAATGTGCAAACTCCACACAGACAGTGACCCAGAGCCGGGATCGAACCTGGGACCTCAGCGCCGTGAGGCGGTTATGCTAACCACTTGGCCACCGTGCTGCCCTGGCCCTACCAACCTAATGGTCAACGGAGCAGTTGGTTGACTTTCTCAATGAAAAGTTCAGCCAACAGAGGAAGGAGGCTCAGGAGGACCTGGCGAAGGTGGGGGACCCGCTGAAAGCGGGAATTGACCTTGTGGAGCTGCACCTGGAGACCCAGAGCCAGGCGATCCAGAAGGTGGAGGAGGCGGTGGGGGAATGCGTGGAGCAGCTATCTCATTGGTGGCTGACGTTATAGATTCAGAAGGAGACTCAGAAGTGACTCAAGGAGAAAGTGGAGGATTAAAAAAACAATCTAGAGTACCCAATTCATTTTTTCCAATTAAAGGGTCAGATGGAATGTGAGGGGGGGGTGAATGTGCCAGTCAAATGGTCGCGCGCGTTCGCACATCTGAGGGGTTTAAAAGTGGATGTGGCATTTCTACAGGAAACACATTTGAAGATTTGGGACCAGTCTTCACCTGAAGAACGGGTGGGTTGGACAGGTTTTTCATTCGGGGTTGGATTTCAAGATGCGGGCATGGCGGTGAAGATAAATAAACGGGTAGCGTTTAAGGTGGGGAACATAGTGGCAGACCTGGGGGGGAAGGTTCGTGATGGTGAGCGGGAAATTGGAGAGACTTGCCAATGGTCTTGGTGAATGTTTATGCCCCAAATTGGGATGATGTTGAATTTATGAGGCGGGTTTTTAATTTAATAATCTTTATTGTCACAAGTAGGCTTACATTAACACTGCAATGAAGTTACTGGGGAAAGCCCCTAGTCGCCACATTCCAGCGCCTGTTGGGGAAGATCCCGGACCTGGACTTGCACCGGTTGATTATGTGAGGGGGGGAACTTTAATACGGTCATCGAGCCGAGATTGGACTGGTCTGGTCAGCGATCGGGGAGGGTATTGGTGGTGGCGAAAGAGCTAAAGGGGTGCATGGAATGCATGGGGGGGGGGGGGGATTAGATGTGGGATAGTTAAGGGCGGCATGTGGCACAGTGGATAGGACTGGGACTGTGGCGCTGAGGACCTGGGTTCGAATCCCAGCCCTGGGTCACTGTCCGTGTGGGGTTTGCACATTCTCCCCGTGTTTGCATGGGTTTTGCCCCCACAACCCAAAGATATGCAGGGTAGGTGGATTGGCCACGCTCATTGACATCAATTGGAAAAAATGAATTGAGCACTCTAAATTTATATTAAAAAAAAGAGATGGCAAGACTGGTAGAGGAGATCCTGCGGATAGACAGGAGATATTCAGAAGCCCCGGAGGCAGGCTTAATCCAGGAGCGGCATAAACTCCACATTATGTTTGGGTTGGTGTCCATGGGGAAGGCAATGGGGCAGTTAAGGAGAACATGGGGGCAGTGTAGGAATATGGGGAGAAGGCGAGCAGGATATTGGCTCGCCAATTTAGGAAGCAGGAGGCGGCAAGGGAGATCAGAAAGGTGAAACATGGAAGGGGAAGGGTGGTTTTGGAGCCAGTGGGGGTGAATGGGGCGTTCGAGGAAATTTCTAGGAGGTTATATGAATCAGAGCCCTCGGTGAGGGGGGAGGGAATGTGGCGTTTCTTTTGGATGGGCTGGAATTTCCAAAGTGGAGGAGGTTTTGGTAGAGGGGTTGGGGGCACCCATTGGACTGGTGGAGATGCTGGGGGGCATGGGGACGATGCAGGCATGGAAGGCCCCTGGTCTGGATGGGTACCCGGTGGAATTTTAGAAGATATATTCCGGGTCCTGAGGCCCCTTCTGAATCGACCCTGTCTAATCCTGTTAGAATTTGATAAGTTTCTATGAGATCTCCCTCACGTTTCTAAACTCCAATGAATATAATCCTAGTAGTCTCTCCTCATAGTCCCACCTTCCCAGGAAATAGCCTGGTGAACCTTTCCTGCACTCCTCCATAGCAAGAATATCGGCCGGGATTCTCCCTTCTGGGGACTAAATCCCCACGCCGGCGGGAGAATCGGTGCCAACCACTCCGGCGTCAACAGCCCCCGAAAGTGCGGAATTCTCCACACTTTCAGGGGCTAGGTGGACACCGGAGGGGTTGGCGCCGCTCTAGCCGGCGCCGAAGGGACGGCGCGAGTTCGCGCATGCGCCAAAGGGCTGGCATGATCTCGCGCATGCACAGACCGGCCAGCGTATTTTAGCACATGCGCGGGGGATATCATCTCCGCACCGGCCATGGCGGAGCCCTACAGGGGCCGGCGCGGAAGGAAGAAGTGCCGCCACGGAAACAGCCCGCCCGCAGGATCGATGGGCCCCGATTGTGGGCCAGGCCACCGTGGGGGACCCCCGGGGTCGGATCCCCCCACGCCCCCCCCCCCCAGAGGACCGCCCCAGCCAACTTACCTGCCTGGTCCTGCCGGTACCTGAGCTGAGTGATTCACACCAATGGGACTGACCAGAAACGGACGGCTGCTCGGCCCATCGGGGCCCGGAGAATTGCTGGGGGGGGCCGCTGCCAACGGCCCCCAATCGACGTGGCGTGAATCCCGCTCCTGCCTGAAAAACAGCGCCAGAGAATACGGCAGCCGGTGTTGGGGCGGCAGGGCGGGATTCGCGCCTCCCCCCGGGGATTCTCCAACCCGGCGGGCGATCGGAGAATCCCGCCCATCCTTCCTCAGATAACGACACAAAAACTGCACACAATACTCCAGGTGCGGCCTCACCAATGTCCTATACAATTGTCGCAAAACATACCTGTTCCTATACTCAAATCCTCTCGCTATGAAGGCCAACATACCATTTGCCTTCTTTACTGCCTGCTGTACCTGTGCGCTTACTTTCAACGACTGATGTACGAGGACATCAACGTCTCGCTGAGTATCCACCTCTCTCGGTTTACACCCTTTCAAATAATAATCTGTCTTCCTACTTTTTCTCCCGAAGTGGATAACCTCACATTTATCCACGTTATGCTACATCTGCCATGCATATGCCCACTCACTCAGCCTGTCCAAATCCTATTGAAGCATCTCTGCATCCTCCTCACAGCTCACCCTCCCACCCAACTTTGTATCATCTGCAAATTTGGAGATACTACATTTAGTTCCCTCATCCAAATCATTCATATATAATGTGAACAGTTGGGATCCTAGCACAGATCCCTCCAGTACCCCACTAATCACTGCCTGCCAATCAGAAAAAGAACCATGTATTCCAACGTTTTGCTTCCTGTCTGCTAGCCTGCTTTCTATCCATCTCAAAACACTACCCACACTCCCATGCGCTTTAACTTTATATATTAATCGGGGCTGCACGTGGCGCAGTGGTTAGCACTGGGACTGCGGCGCTCAGGACCCAGATTCGAATCCCGGCCTTGGGTTACTGTCCGTGTGGAGTTTGCACATTCTCTCCATGTCTGCGTGGGTTTCACCCCCACAACCCAAAGGTGTGCAGATTAGGTGGATTGGCCACACTAAATTGCTCCTTCATTGGAAAAAATAAATAAATAATTGGGTACTCTAAATTTAAATTTTTTTTTTACATATTAATCTGCTGCGTGAGACCTTGTCGAAAGCCTTCTGAAAGTATAAATAAACCACATCCACCGGCTCTCCCTGGTAAATTCTGCTAGTTAAACCTTCAAAGAATTCCAGTAGATTTGTCAAGCATGATTTCCCGTTCATAAATCCATGCTGACGACTTCTGGTTGCGACATGTAGGAGAAGTTTGCATGTTTGGTGGCTCCAGCTAGAGTAGTCCTTTGTAGGCACTTTACACCCAGTTTGGGGGGAAATTCTCTTGTGAGAAGCTGTGGGAAGGTCTTGGGCATTTATAGAATGTCAAAAATTGGAATGAATAATCCAGGGAAAATGGGAGTGAGCGATCGGCGAGTGCGTGGTGAGGGATACAGCGGGAGAATAGATGGCGGGAGAGAGCCCGTTGGGTGGCCCCACCCTGTCCCACCCCACCCTGCCCATCACGGTGGAGGAGATTGCTGAAGTAATGGCTGGAGAGTTAAATGGTTGTTTTCGATCCATTTTGAAAGGTATCGGACGGAGATGATGACCTCGCTTAAGGAGTGGGTGGGTGAGACCCTTGTTCCGATGATAGAGGAGTTGGCGAGGACTTTTTAAAACAATGTATTTTATTACCAACATGTACCAAAACAGGTTACAACACATAAACACCCCGGGAAACATACTTCCCAGCAATCAGCTATATAGTCTGTACAAATCTTTTCCCCTTTTTCACCCTCCCCCCTTTACCCCTACGACGACCAGCTCCTCAAACACGGTCACGAACATCCTCTACCTCTTCTCAAACCCCTTTGCAGAGCCCCTTAACTCATATTTTATCTTCTCCAACCGCAGGAAGTTGGTGAGGACTTTGACGGCGGTGCGGGAGCAGATGGAGAAAATGAAGGGGGTGCACAGGACCTTGTCGTGGCACAGCGACCAGTTCGCCTCAATGGGTGAGAAGCTGTGGAGGGTGGCAGAGATCAACAAAGGGCTGAGAGCCAAGGCACGGAGAACAGGCACAAAGACAGAACTTTATCATAGTGGGTGTGCACGAGAGGGTGGAGGACTGGAGGCCTATGGGGTACTTTGCAACATGCTGGCGAAGTTGCTGGGGGAAGGGGAGGATCCCTCGCAGTATGAAGTGGACAGGGCCCACTGGTCGCTCCATCCGAAACTGAGAATGGATGAACCACCGAGAGCTGTCATCGCCTGTTTTCACAATTTTCACGTGAAGGAGAAGGTGCTGAGGTTGGCGAAGCAGAAGTGGGAGGATGAGTGGATTGCAACAGAATACTCATAACCAAGACCTTTTTAAATAAATTTAGAGTACCCAATTTATTTTTTCCAATTAAGGGGCAATTTAGCGTGGCCAATCCACCTACCCTGCACATCTTTGGGTTGTGGGGGCGAAACCCACGCAGACACGGGGAGAATGTGCAAACTCCACACAGACAGTGACCCAGAGCCAGGATTGAACCTGGGACCTCAACGCCATTAGGCAGTAGTGCTAACCACTGCGCCACCGTGCTGCCTTCATTTTGTTTTATAAATTTAGAGTACCCAATTAATTTTTTCAAATTAAGGGGCAATTTAGCGTGGCCAATCCACCTACCCTGCACATCTTTGGGTTGTGGGGGCGAAACCCACGCAGACACGGGGAGACTGTGTGAACGCCACACAGACAGTGACCCAGAGCTGGATTGAACCTGGGACCTCTGCACCATGAGGCAGCAGTGCTAACCACTGCGCCACCGTGCTGTCCCTGTGCTGCCTTCATAAACCAAGATTTATGGTTTAGCCCTGCTGCCTCATGGTGCCGAGGACCCAGGTTCGATCCCGGCTCTGGGTCACTGTCCGCATGGAGTTTGCACATTTTCCCCTTGTTTGCATTGGTTTTGCCCCCACAACCCAAAGATGTGCTGGGTAGGTGGATTGGCCACGCTAAATTGCCCCTTAAATGGAAAAAATGAATTGGGCACTCTAAATTTAAAAAAATTTGAAAAAAATAAACCAAGACTTGGCGACGGAACTGGCAAGGAGACGGGCGGCCTTTGGCCGATCTAAGGTGACATTGTGTAAACGCAACATGCGGTTTGATGTTGTTGACTCAGGGAAGCTGCGGGTTACGCACAATGGCAGGACTACTACGTCGGGATTGCGGCAGAAACGTTCGTGAAGGCAGAAGGCCTGGAACTGAACTGAATTTGGACTTTGATGGTTTTTGACTGAGGTTTTCCTTTTTGTTGTTCTTTCCTTTTATGGGTGTTATGGTTAACCGTTGTGTATAATAAATGTTAGGACTGGGGTGGTTTGGGATTTATGGTTGTTTGCGTTTTGGGGTTTGTTGGGACGTAGGGGCCGGAGAATCAACGTCGTGGCAAAATCGGGGGCAGTTTCGCAACGCTCCGTTCCCTCCAAACGCCCTACTCTAGAAGTGCACTGCATGCCGTATCAACGGCCTCAGGACATTCCCTGAGGGCCTCCCCCCCCGATGCTCCGTCCCCGACCGGACGAGTTCCTGACGGCGTGGGTCTCTCATGCTATTATTTGTCGTGAACTCGGTGTGGCTGCTGCGGACTCAGTTCAGAGCCCCCACAGTCGGGGAAGAGCCGATCCATGGGCAGGGGGGACTTTGGCAGGAGCTGGGGGCACTCTTGGGGTGTGGCACGGGGGTCGCAAGCTGGCCAAAGGGGGGGCACGATTTGGCAGGCCAGGTTCACGTGCGGCTGCGCCATGTTGCATGGTGCTCTATGTTGCCTGCCTGCTGGCTCCCCACCAGACGGAGGATCGGTGGCCGTTTGGCACCGAATTTTCGGTCGTAAAAGGCCACCGCTCCCACACCGGCATCAGGACATAGCATTAAAATTGGAGAATCCAGCCCAGTGTATTTGGAAGGGGTGGCTGTGGGGGGCTTTGGTGTCGGTGTGTTTTCTTGCTGTGGAAGAGGGGGCTCTGGCAGGGGCCACCACGCTAGCAAGCATAATGTTGGCTATAAGACGGGAGCGAGGTGGGGGAGGGGCCTCGATCATTAGAACCTGTATGGGCAGGTTTCGATGAGCTTGAGAGGTGTGAATGGTGGGAGAATGGGGACGATACCATATGAGGTATTTTCAAGAGGAAATGGCAGCGGGGTTGCTGGGAACGGGGAAGAGGTGCGGGGGTAACGGTGACTAGGGTTGGGGCTGGGTCTCGCAAGCTAGGCCGGGCCTGGGAAAATGGTCATGGCGGGTAGGAAGAGCGGGTGGGTGAGAGACCGCCCAGTCAGAGGGGTGAAGTGGAACATGCGAGGGGTCGGGGAACCGGTGAAGAGAGTGCGAGTTTTCTCAGAAGGCCAGAAAGTGGACGTGGTCCTGTTCCAGGAGACCCATCTGAGGGTAAAGGACCAGATAAGGCAAAGGAAGGGCTGAGTGAGCCAAGAGTTCCATTTGGGCTTCGACAGTAGGGTCCGGCAAAGGGGGTGGGCCGGGTTGGGGGGGGGGGGGGTGTGATAATACTGGTGGGAAATAGGTGGTGGCGGACCGGGGGACAGGTACGTGATATTGTCTGGGGCGTTTGAAGGGAGGCTAGTGGAGTCGGTTAGCGTGTATGACCCAAATTAGGATAATGCTGGGTTTATGAGGAAAATGTTGGCGGCCACACTGGACCTTGATATTCACCAGTTGATGTTAAGGGGGGACTGGAATAGGGTGTTGGACTGGAAGGGACAGATCCCGACCGCGCTCTCTGGTCCCTTCGGGGGGGGAGGGGCACAAAGGTGTTGGCCGGGTTTATGATGGAGATGGGGGGCTGGTGGATCCGTGGAGGTTTTTGCATCTGCGTGATAGGGAGTATTCATTCTTCTCACTGATGCATAAGGTGTACTCAAGGATCAACATTTTTGTGGTGGCGATGGCACAGCTAGCTAGGGTGAGGAAGGCAGAGTATTAGGCGATCGTGATATCGGACCATGCTCTGCACTGGATGGATGTGGTCTTGATGAAGGGTCCGGCCCAGAGGCCGGCGTGGAGGCTAGATGTGGGGTTGTTGGCGGACCCGGATTTCTGCATTAGGATGGGGAAGGTGATTGGGGAGTATGTGGAATTTAACTGAAATTGGGAGGTTTCACCATCGGTGGTTTGGGGGAGGTGTTGAAGGTGGCAGGGAGGGCTGTAGTTTCATTCAAGACGCAGGTGGACAGGGAGGCATGGGAGGAGTGGCAGCGGTGATAGAGGAGATTTTGGAGGTTGATGGACGGCGTGCGGAGGACCTGGAACCGGGACTTTTGGTGAGGAGGAAGGAGTTACAGGCAGAGTTTGATCTTCTGTCCACGGGGAGGGCGGTTTGGCAGCTGAGGCGAGTGAGGGGGGTTGTTTATGGGTACGGAGAGAAGGCTAGTCGATTGCTGGTGAGCCAGCTCCGTCGGCAGGCAGCAGCGAGGGAGATTGTGCCAATTAGAGCTGGGACGGGCGGACTGGTAGTGGCATCGGAGCCGGTGAATAAGGTGTTTGTGGATTTTTATAGGGGCTTGTATAAGTCAGAGCCACCGGAGGACGAGTTGGAGGTGAGATAAATTTCTGGAGTGATTGAAGTGTCCAGATGTGGGAGATAAGGAGGGGGCCAGCTTGGAGGAAACATTGAGGGTGGAGGAAGTCTAGGCAGCCATAGGGAAGATGCAGTCGGGCAAGACACTGGGGATGGATGAGTTCCTGGTGGAGTTTAAAAAAAAAAATTATAGCACCCAATTTATTTTTTCCAGTGAAGGGGCAATTTAGCATGGCCGATCCACCTGCCCTGCACATCTTGGGGTTGTGGGGGTGAGACCCACGCAGACGGGGAGAATGTGCAAACTCCACATGGACAGTGACCCGGAGCCGGGATCGAACCCGGGTCCTCGACGCGGTGAGACAGCAGTGTTTTTTTTCTCGCTTTTTAAAATAAATTTAGATTACCCAATTATTTTTTTCAATTAAGGGGCAATTTAGCATGGCCAATCCACCTACAGTGCACATTTTTGGGTTGTGGGGGCGAAACCCACGCAGACACGGGGAGAATGTGCAAACTCCACACGGACAGTGACCCAGAGCCGGGATCGAACCTGGGACCTCGGCGCCGTGAGGCAGCTGTGCTAACCATTAAACCGTCTGCGTGGGTTTCACCCCCACAACCCAAATATGTGTAGGATAGGTGGATTGGCCACGCTAAATTGCCCCTTAATTGGAAAAAATAATTGGGTACTCTAAATTTTTTTTTTTTTAAATCATGTCCATATGTTCTGGTCCTGCCTGAAGTTGGAGAAATTTTGGGGTTTTGTTCAGCACCATGTCTGAGGCTCTGCAGGTGGATTTGGAGCGGGGTCCCCTGGAGGCCATATTCCAGGTGTCAGACCTGCCGGAGTTGCAGGGTCATACATTTTAGCCTTTTCCTCATTGATTGTAGAGTATCCAAATATTCTTTTTCCAATTAAGGGGTAATTTAGCATGGCCAATCCATCTAACCTGCACATCTCTGGGTTGTGGGGGTGAAACCCATGCAGAAATAGGGAGAATGTGCAAACTCCACACGGACGGTGACCCAGGGCCGGGATTTGAACCCGGGTCCTCAGCGTCACAGTCCAAGTGCTAACCACTGCGCCACATGCCACCCCTTCATCTGATGTATTCTGCTATTTCTACTCTGACTAAGACATGGCACTGGTAGTAATCCTGACATCACCTTCTTTGAGGTCCGACTTCTGAACTTTCTTCCTAACTCCCTCAATTTTTCTTTCAGGACCTCATCCCTTTTTTTGCTGATGTCATATTTTGCTGATGCCATTTTTAAAAACTTTTATTTGTACCAATGTGCACCATGACCACTACCTGCTCGCCTTCCCCCTCCAGAATTTCCTGTAACTGCTCCGAGACATCCTTGACTCTAGCACCAGGGAGGCAACACACCATCCTGGAGTGTTGTTAAGTAGGCCTTGGATAGAAATAAGAACAAAGAACAAAGAAAATTACCGCACAGGAACAAGCCCTTCGGCCCTCCCAGCCTGCGCCGATCCAGATCCTTTATCTAAACCTGTTGCCGTTTTCCAAGGGTTTACTTCCCTCTGTTCCCCGCCAGTTCATATATCTGTCTAGATGCATCTTAAATGATGCTATCATGCCCGCCTCTACCACCTCCGCTGGCAAAGCATTCCAGGCACCCACCACCCTCTGCGTAAAAAACCTTCCACGCACATCTCCCTTAAACTTTCCCCCTCTTACCTTGAAATCGTGACCCCTTGTAACTGACAACCCCAATCTTGGAAAAAGCTTGTTGCTATCCACCCTGTCCATACCTCTCATAATTTTGTAGACCTCAATCAGGTCCCCCCTCAATCTCCGTCTTTCCAACGAAAACAATCCTAATCTACTCAACCTTTCTTCATAGCTAGCACCCTCCATACCAGGCAACATCCTGGTGAACCTCCTCTGCACCCTCTCTAAAGCATCCACATCCTTCTGGTAATGTGGCGACCAGAACTGCATGCAGTATTCCAAATGTGGCCTAACCAAAGTCCGATACAACTGTAACATGACCTGTTGACTGTTGTACTCAATACCCTGTCCGATGAAGGTAAGCATGATGTATGCCTTCTTGACCACTCTATCAATCTGCATTGCCACCTTCAGGGTACAATGGACCTGAACTCCCAGATCTCTCTGTACATCAATTTTCCCCAGGACTCTTCCATTGACCATATAGTCCGCTCTTGAATTTGATATTCCAAAATGCATCACCTCGCATTTGCCTGGATTGAACTCCATCTGCCATTTCTCTGCCTAACTCTCCAATTTATATTTTGCTGTATTCTCTGACAGTCCTCCTCGCTATCTGCAACTCCACCAATCTTAGTATCATCTGCAAACTTCCTAATCAGACCACCTATACCTTCCTCCAGCTCATTTATGTATATCACAAACAGCAGTGGTCCGAGCACGGATCCCTGTGGAACACCACTAGTCACCCTTCTCCATTTTGAGACACTCCCTTCCACCATTACTCTCTGTCTCCTGTTGCCCAGCCAGTTCTTTATCCATCTAGCTAGTACACCCTGAACCCGATGCAACTTCACTTTTTCCATCAACCTGCCATGGGAAACCTTATCAAACGCCTTACTGAAGTCCATGTATATGACATCTACAGCCCTTCCCTCATCAATTAACTTTGTCACTTCCTCAAAGAATTCTATTAGGTTTGTAAGACATGACCTTCCCTGCACAAAACCATGCTGCCTATCACTAATAAGTCTATTTTCTTCCAAATGTGAATAGATCCTATCCTTCAGTATCTTCTCCAACAGTTTGCCTACCACTGACGTCAAGCTCACAGGTCTATAATTCCCTGGATTATCCCTGCTACCCTTCTTAAACAAAGGGACAACATTAGCAATTCTCCAGTCCTCCGGGACCTTTTTTAAAAAATAAATTTAGAGTACCCAATTATTTTTTTTTCCAATCAAGGGGCAATTTAGTGTGGCCAATCCACCTAGCTTGCACATCTTTGTGTTGTGGGGGCGAAACCCACGCAAATACGGGGAGAATGTGCAAACTCCACACCGACAGTGACCCAGAACTGGGATCGAACCTGGGACCTTGGCGCTGTGAGGCTGCAGGGCTAACCCACTGCGCCACCGTGTTGCCTCAGGGGATCAATCCTGGCAGCCCTGGTTCACTGAAGAGTGCAGGAAAGCATTCCAGGAACAGGACTAGAAAAATGGGGTGTCAACCGGGTGAAGCTGCAACACAGGACGACTTGTGTGACAAACAGCATTAGCAGCATGTAATAGACAGAGCTAAGCAATCCCACAAGTAACTGATCAGATCTAAACTCTGTAGTCCTGCCATGAATGGTGGTGGACAATTAAACAACTCACTGACGAGGAGGCTCCACAAATAAACCCATCCTCAATGATGGGGGAGCCAAGCACATCAGTACAAAAGATAAAGCTGAAGCATTCGCATCAATCTTTAGCCAGAAATGCAGATGGATGATCCTTGTCAGTCTCCTCCAGAAGTCCCCAGCACAACAGATGTCAGTCTTCAGCCAATACGATTCACTCCACGTGATATCAGAATTCCAGAACTTGTCGTGCTCCGAGCCAAGCTGTTCCAGTTGAGCTACAACACTGGGATTGGGGAGTCAGGATGTAGTTCCTCACTGTAGGATTCATAGCCTCTGACCTACTCTTGTATCCACAGTATTTCTTTGGCTAGTCCAGTTCAGTTTCTGGTCAATGGTAATCCCCAGGATAGTGAGAGAGGGGGATTCAGCGATGGTAATGCCATTGAATGTCAAGGGGTGATTGTTAGATTCTCTCTTATTGAGGATGGTCCGCAACTGTTACTTGCCACTTGTCAGCCCAGGCCTAGATATTGTCCATGACTTGCTGCATTTGGACATGGACTGCTTCAGTACCTGAGGGGAAGGCTATGATGCTGAACATTGTGCAGTCATCCGCAAACATCTCCACTTCTGACCTTATGATGGCAGAGAGGTCACTGATGAAGCAGCTGAAGATGGTTGGGCCTAGGACACTACCCTGAGGAGCTCCTGCAGTGATATCCTGGAACTGAGAAAATTGACCTCCAACAGCTACAACCATCTTCCTTTGTGCTCGAACCAGAGGAGAGATTTCCCTCCTGATTCCAATTGACTCCAGTTTATTTCGGGCTCCTTAATGCCACACTCGGTCAAATGCTTGCCTTGATGTCAAGGACAGTCACTCTCACTTCACCTCACCTTGGGAGTTCAGTTCTTTTGTCCATGTTTGGATCAAGGCTGTAATGAGGTCAGGAGCTGAGTGACCCTGATGGAACCCAAACTGAGCGTCAGTGAGAAGGTTATTGCTAAGCAAGTGCAGCTTGATAGCACTGTTGATGACCCCTTCCATTACTTTGCTGATGATCAAGAATAGACTGCTGGGACGGGAACTGTCCGAGTTGGATTTGTCTTGCATGTTGTGTACAGGACATACCTGGGCAATTTTCCACATTGACAGGTTGTTTCCAGTGTTCTGGCTGTACTGGAGCACCTTGGCTAGGGGCACGGCAGGTTCTGGGTCACAGGACTTCAGTACTATTGCCGGGCTCATTACTAACGAAACACAGAAACATAGAAAATAAAAGCAGGAGGACTCCATTCGGCCCTTCGAGCCTGCTTTGCCATTCATGGTTGACCATCAAGTTCAATACCCTGATCCCACCTTCCTCCCATATCCCTTGATCCCTTTAGCTCCAAGAGCTATATCTAATTTCTTTTTGAAATTCCACAACGTTTTGGCCTCAACTACTTTCCGTGGTAGGGAATTCCACAGATTCACCACTCTCTGGGTGAAGAAATTTCTCCTCACCTAAGGTTGACCCCTTCTCCTCAAACTATGACCCCTAGTTTTGGACTCCCCCACCATGGGGAACATTCTTTCTGAAATAATAAAGAAATAAATAATCGCTTATTGTCACAAGTAGGCTTCAATGAAGTTACTGTGAAAAGCCCCTAGTCGCCACATTCCGGCGCCTGTTCGGGGAGGCCGGTAAGGGAATTGAACCCGCGCTGTTGGCATTGTCCTGCATTACAAGCCAGCTGTTCATCTAGCCTGTCAAATCCTGTTAGAATTTTGTATGTTTCTATGAGATCCCCTCTCACTCTTCTAAACTCAAATGAATATAATTCTAACCGATTTAATCTCACCTCATATGACAATCCCGTCTTTCCAAGAATCAGCCTGATAAACCTTTGCTGCACTCCCTCCATAGCAAGAACATCCTTCCACAGATAAGGATACCAAAACTGCACACAGGTAAGGACACCAAAACTGGTCAAAGAGGGCAAACTGGAATTTTCCAATTGTGAGAGCGCTCCGGTTCTTGCTGTCTCTATCTGTATCAAAGTGGACATAATTGACAGCCCTGACCAATGTAGCCTCATTCACCTGAGAGGTGCTCTTGTGAACAGCAGATTGTGAAATTCTGGGGCTGGCAGCAGCAGACAGCTGGAAGCAGCTGGTGGTTCAAAACAGGTCTGAGGTGACCCTGACCACCACTGGCTATAGGAAACCACCAGGCCCACTTGGCTGGAGGCCTTGTTCCTGGAGTCTTCAGATGTTTGTAAAAACCTACCATGAGAATCAGATATTCCTGAGGCACGGTTATGTTCAGGAAGCTGATCCTCCTTCGAGCTAGATCTTTGTGCCTATTTCTTCTGTGCTGTTGAACGACATATAGCTGATGAGAAGGCAGCTGTTGCTGCTCCTGCTGGAGTTGCGGCTGGTCCAGTTGGTTTTGGCACCCGTGTCACTGATCCTCTTGGTCCTCATCAGAGGTCTGAGGTTGAGCTACCACCATGCTGCAATGAAAGCTGACAGCTAGAGATGTGCAGATAAAGGTGAGCAAATTTCAAAATAGGTAAAATGACTTGCAAAAAGTTGGAGATCACCCTGTACCAGCAGTGTAAGCACACTCTTAGAACTCGGCCTATCTTTCACTTAGGCGAGGAAGCAGCTATGCAGTTTCACTCTTAAAAGTCTGTTTCAAGGGCAGCACGGTGGCCTAGTGGTTAGCACAACCGCCTCATGGCGCTGAGGTCCCAGGTTCGATCCCGGCTCTGGGTCACTGTCTGTGTGGAGTTTGCACATTCTCCCCGTGTCTGCGTGGGTTTCACCCCCACAACCCAAAGATGTGCAGAGTAGGTGGATTGGCCACGCTAAATTGCCCCTTAATTGGAAAAAATAATTGGGTAATCTAAATTTTTTTAAAAAAAGTCTGTTTCAAAGAGCAATCACTTCACAACCGTTCCTGTCTTGCTGACCTTGGTGAATTTTACACAATCTGGGAGAGCCATGCAAAGGCTGTTAACGCCAAAACGCCGGGTTACCATCTTCATTTTAAAAAAAATTTGTGTACCCAATTAATTTTTTCCAATTAAGGGGCAATTTAGGGTGCACATCTATGGGTTGTGGGGGCAAAACCCACGCAAACACGGGGAGAATGTGCAAACTCCACATGGACAGTGACCCAGAGCAGGGATCAAACCTGGGACCTCGACACCATGAGGCTGCAGTGCTAACCACTGCATCACCGTGCTGCCCTTGGGTTACTGCCTTCATTGTTTGGTTCTTAGCATTTGAAATTGCAGACTTAAATTTTTTTTTTTAAAGTACTCAATTCATTTTTTGTTTCCAATTAAGGGGCAATTTAGCGCGACCAATCCACCTGCCCCGCACATCTTTGGGTTGTGGGGGTGAGACCTACGCAGACACGGGGAGCATGTGCAAACTCCACACGGACAGTGACCCGGAGCTGGGATCGAACCTGGATGCATGGCGCCGTGAGGCAGCAGTGCTAAGCACTGAGCCACCATGTTGCCTTGGACCTGACTTCTCCATACGGGTCTGTTGCATGGCCTAGTAAAAGCTGGAGGTGAGTGGGTATTATGTTGGCTTTCCTACACAGTGTCCTTTTGGAGGGAATTTTGTTCTCAGCTCTTCCTCCTCCTCCTCCTCTTTAGCACCCCCCACCCCCCAGCAACCTCTCCTCCCCCACCTTCACCCAAACTTACTCCCTCTTGTCAGTTGAAGTCCTGGGACAAGTTTCCAAACTGAAAATTCACCGTACGTATTCAGTGGTCTCCATGCCATTTGAGGGATACTGAAGGCAGTGCTGGAGATAAAGGAAGCACTGGTGGGTCTCAACCAAGGCATTCCAGCTCATTTCGAGCTTTAAGTGCAGCCTGTGGCAGGAGAACCGTGTGTATGTAGCCCATTGTGAAACTTCTGTAATTAGAATGTCTGTCAAATGCAGGTTACTCAATGCAACTCTTGGGTGCTTGAGTGAGCAAGAACAAAGTTTATCGGTTAACCGCCCGAGGAAACTCCCATATGTGTCCTGTGAAAGTTGTCATATCAATTTATTCTCACCATTTGTAAATTGGCCTTGGTCTCATTCAGGTGGTTATGTGACTACAGGCTGCAGTCGACTAATATGGGAGGCAGCAGGGCAACAAGGTCAACGCAGTTCAATTTAAACGTCCTTTTGTGTGAACCTTTTTTAGTTTGATCCCAGGGGTTGGTTTCTCAGGAGCCTCATCCAGTTGGATTTGATTTTGGAGCAACAGCAATAGGCTAAAACTGCTTCCGTCCAGGAGCTGACTAGACTGGATCTGCCAGTCGGTCAAGTCTAGAGGAAGAGTTGAAGGTTTGAAAAATCCACCAACCGAGTGACTTCCACCTCTTTACAGTTGCTGCCCGGCCTTCTGAGTATTTCCAGTTTTTTGCTCTCCTTTTTACTGACTGTCTGCCACTAGTCAATGGAAGCCAGAGCAGATAATCACCTACAACGCAGGAAGAAGGATGCCATAAAGGCAGCTTATATTAGTGCTCCCAACTCCCAGTCACTTCCATAATTCAGCTTTCTCTTCTCTTTGCTAGAAAATGTCCACTCAAACTGGGCAATGGTTCCACTGGCACTCACTCAATGTCCTTTAGTATCTCCTTTTAAAAAGAATTCAGAGTATCCAATTCTTTTTTTTTCCCCAATTAAGGGGAATTTAGCGTGGGCAATTCACCTACCCTGCACAATGTTTTGGGTTGTGGTGGTGAAACCCACGCAAACACAGGGAGAATGTGCAAACTCCACATGGACAGTGACCCAGAGCAGGGATCGAACCTGGGATCTTGGCGGCATGAGGCAGCAGTGCTATCCACTGCGCCACCGTGCTGCCTTTCATTCATTGTTCAATTCCCCCTCAGTGTCTAACTGGTCTTTGATGCAGCATAGTTACATTAACCAGATATAAGTAAACTCAATGTGTGACTTGCCAAGAGGAAACATCATTGCGCCCCATTGCCACTGCATCCTGGGGTTGCCATGTTGAAGATGGCATTAGGTCTTGGGACATGGTGGCAAAGGCTACCAGATTCCTCGGTGGAGGGATAAAGCCTTGCTGCCATCTCGGGGTTGTAGTTTATCCATTAAAGTCTGTCTTAGCACCTCCTGGCATTACACTGGCCATGGTGCCACTAGTCAGAGTCGGTCAACTGCTGAACTCTGCAAATGGCCCCAAACTAGGGAAGTGGATTATGGTGAGCTGGACTTGGAGGGATGGATGGAAGTCCCACTTCACTGGGCTATTCCTTTAAAGAGGATGATTCCAGCCTCACTCCCTAATGTATGAAAAATGGTCACTTGTGTGAAGTGCCAGGGAGCTGTCGGCATTCACAATGACATCCCCAAACATGGTTCAATGCCATCAGGATGGTGTTGATGCCAGGTGCTCAATCCCTGTAGACTTAATTATTTTAAATGGAGAACTGGGAGGGGAAAGCAGCCAAAGGAAAATGACTTCAAAGTAAATGTATTGGGCCTTACGTGGCATTGAAGACAAATCAGAACATGGAGCTAAGGTGCCTCATCAGTACTGAGACCCTCACTGAACCGGTCACTTTGAGTTTACACAGCAGGTGCTACTTGTTGCTCGCTAAGTTTCAAAGATTCTTGTTAATTAGTGTTTAAAAAAGAAGAATTATTTGAAAGATGGCCTTTGGCCAAGGTGCCTTGAAGCAGATGGTGAGGTTTTATTCACAATCTTTTCTTTCTTTGCCAATTTCTTCCCTTCAGGCAAACTCGCCTGTAATGTTGAATCTCGCAGGTTCCAACATGGCATCGGGCCCACAGCAGCTGCACAGAAAGCTCCACCCAGCCGAGGCCTGGCCTGCCTGGATTACTTGTTCTGCAAGCCAGACTGGATGAATTGCTGAGATTATCTCGCAAAGGAAAATAATAAGCCTTCACACAACAAAAAAAGATGTGATTACTCAGAAAACATTTGTCTGTACGATGCTTTGGCTTTATCCCTCGAGGTTCAGAGAAAAGCATTTGTGAGGAGCTGAGTCTCTTCAAACTGCGGGAATTATCAAAGGACTGCTGTGCAGGGTCCTGTCTGTGTGGAATGCAGCACTTTGATGAGCAGAGCATTGTCCCATTTTACCTGCACCAGGTGTAATGTGTCTCCCATCACTGCCACATTGGCTCCTCGTGCCGTCCTGTTTCGCAGCTAGAAATGGTACTCTGCTCCCTACAGTGGCCCAGTGATGGACTGAGCAAAACAGAGCACAAAAACATCGAGACGCTTAGCACTGACTTTGTTTTATGCAGTCAGGGCCATATAAATGGTGCTGAGGCTAGGGAAGAGTACATGCCAAAAAGCAAAAGAAACAACCAAAGGTACTTTACAATCAATGAAGTATTTGTGATGTAAGGAACATGGCAGCCAATTTGAATAAAGTAAGATTGGACCAAACAGATACACCTGGTACCTTCCCACTGCTCCTGCCAAAAGGTGGTGTCAACTGTCGAGGGCATTACAGTTGAGTCTAATCCTCTCCTGAACCAAGGGGGGCACACTTCCCAGCAGAAAGGCCCAGTTCCTGATCAGGGGCCGGCATCCGTGCCTGATATTTTTCTCTCCCTAAGTCAGAGGTACTGAGGCCAACTGGAGGCACACCATTATTTGTCAGTGCAGGGTTGTCACATTCTGCCAATTTCTGTCCGCGTAGTTTTTTTTCTTCTGGTATGACTGAAGTGATTTGCACATAAAGCAAGGGCAAGTGAAGTGAGGTGTGTGCTGATTGCTCACAACATTGACTGCGAGAGCCGTGCGCTCCCTCTGCGTCCAATCAAGCATGGATTTATTTTTTTCTTTAATAAATTTAGAGTACCCAATTCATTTTTTCCAATTAAGGGGCAATTTAGCATGGCCAATCCACCTACACTGCACATCTTTTTTTTAAAAATTTAGATTACCCAATTATTTTTTCCAATTTAGGGGCAATTTAGCGTGGCCAATCCACCTACTCTGCACATTTTTGGGTTGTGGGGGCGAAACCCACACAAACACGGGGAGAATGTGCAAACTCCACACGGACAGTGACCCAGAGACGGGATCGAACCTGGGACCTCAGTGCCGTGAGGCAGCTGTGCTAACCAGTAGGCCACCGTGCTGCCCTTACACTGCACATCTTTGGGTTGTGGAGGCGAAACCCACGCAAACATGGGGAGAATGTACAAACGCCACACGGACAGTGACCCAGAGCCGGGACCTCGGCGCCCTGAGGCTGCAGTGCTAACCCACTGCGCCACCGTGCTGCCCTCAGTTCTATTAATATATGAATGATTAAGTACTCTCTATAACTTGTCATGAAATATTTGGCGTGTATTAAATGTACTCAACCTCATTCAAGGGTCATAGTCCGTGAACATGCCTGCTTTCAATCTTGTGGCCCACTGAGATGAAGGAGGGCCACTCATGCGGCAAATTCACTAGTCTAGGCTGCCTATCACTGGTCTATAAAGTCTGTGTCTTTACAGCAAAGGTTATAGTGGTGTGCAACAATAACTTGTAGTGTGCAGTATTACAACAACAGCTTGTGATGGTGCAGTACTACAACAATGATTGCGATGGTGTGGTGTTACAACAACAACTTTTAGTGGTGTGCTGTTACAACAACAGCTTGTGGCGGTGCAGCTTTACAACAACAACTTGTTTTTAGTGGTGCGTTGTTACAACAACAACTAGTTTTTAGTGGTGTGTTGTTAAAACAACAACTTGTAGTGGTGCAGCATCATTACACCAACCTGAGTGGTACGGTGTTTCAACAACTTATTGTGGTGTATTACAACAGCAATGTTTAGTGGTGTGCAGTTAGAACAACAACACCTGTAGTGATGTGTCACAACAACAGCATATTGTGGTGTGGTGCTCCTCCAGTCCAGTTAAGATGCTCGCGTGACTACAGCAGAGACATAAACAAGGAAAGGGAAAACTGGAAGGGAAAAGGGAAAACCTAAGAAACTGATGGTAGCAGCAACACTTCACATTTTACTCTAACTTAGTTTACTAATCCACTTGTGCCTCTGTTCTGTTCTTCATTTCTCTTTCATAAATTTAAGAGTACCCAATTATTTTTTTCCAATTTAGGGGCAATTTAGCGTGACCAATCCACCTAAGCTGCACATCTTTGGGTTGTGGGGGCGAAACCCACGCAGACACGAGGAGAATGTGCAAACTCCACACGGACAGTGACCCAGAGCCGGGATTCAAACCCGGGTCCTCAGCGCTGTGGGCAGCTGTGCTAACCACTGTGCCGGGTGCCGCCCTTCGTGGTTCATTTCTGAAGGCAGCTAACATGCAGGTTTCTCTGAACTCTTCAAAAATAAACCAGATGCAACCCCTCTCACTTTACCTTGCTCTGAATAATTAATCGGTGACAAAACTCAAGTGAAAGGCGGCATATTATCCCTTCAATTCTTTTTGGTGTAATTGCAGATTTATCAGAAAAGACAAAAGTGTATTCAAACCATGTACACATGAAGACAGCCAGATTTAATTAACAAAGCGCTGATAAAGAAAGTGAATGTTTAAGGCATTGTCTGGTCTCTTTTTACACTTGATTGAACCAGATTGAAATGATGTTTGGTGTTGCTGGAATGGCTCCAACATGGCACAGGTGTGGCATTGCTTCTGTTAAAATATAAAGAAATATGGTTTCCAGTTTCATTCCATCTCCAGTATGCCAATCTCCTTCCCAGCTGTGGCCACACTGTCCATACTTCAGGTAAACTATCAAGCAGGGTAGCACGGTGACGCAGTGGGTTAGCCCTGCTGCCTCACGGCATCGAGGTACCAGGTTCAATCCTGGCTCTGGGTCACTGTCCGTGTGGAGTTTGCACATTCTCCCCATGTTTGCGTGGGTTTCACCCCCACAACCCAAAGATGTTCAGGGGAGGTGGATTGGTCACGCTAAATTGCCCCTTAATTGGAAAAAAATTAATTGTGTACTCTAAATTTATTTTTAAAAAAGGTAAACTGTCAAACAATGTGCCTTTATTTTATTTCCATTTTCTCCTTCCCAACCAACCTGTTGGTTCCATGCAATACTACACACAAGTGTTTATTCTTCATGTGTCAGTCTAGGCTATTGGACTGGAGATGGGAGTGAGCCCACTAGAATGTAAAGCCTACTTTTCCTGATATGTGCGTAAGTTCATGCGTTGATTGGTTCAGTTGGCTGGGCGGCCGGTTCGCCAACAGCGTGGGTTAAATTCCCAAAACATGTTTCTCAGGCCCAACCCTGAGACCATAGTTGGGCGTAGGGTCAGGGTAGCAAATATCAGATAGTGTTCCCAGTCCTGGGATAGAATTTAATAGCCTCCCCCATGGTGAGTTTGGTGGCTGAGGGGCAGTTCATTGGTCAAGAAGGTGGGAGGTGGGTTAATCATGTGTGGCTTCCAGCCTTGCCACCAATCGAATTCTCTAAATAATCAATTAACCCTTGTTGGGGTTGTTTGCAGGCTTTCGTGGGGCTCCTTATTTAAAGGCACTTAGTGCCTGATCAGAGTGTCACCTTTACTGTCCCTTTTGTAATGTTAACACCTTGTTTGTTAATGTAATGCAGCTGTGTAGAATGGTGAGAAATCAATGTGCATGTGCTGTACCTTTAGTTCACTGTCTGGCGATAGGAACAAAGAGGGACAAGTGGGCAAGGAATGCATTGGGCGCAATCTACTGGGCACGTTGCACCTGAGGTTTAGCACACCGTCGCTAGTTTAGCGGTACAATGTCGCTGATAGATGCCAGGAGACCCCGCTCCCGGGATCTACTCGGCCCACTACGCCTTGCAAGATTGAATGTGATCTCGCGAGACGTTGCAATGTGAATCCCATCCATTGTGTGTGGGATCACATTTTGGGAAATCTGCATCTGCGAGACAGCTAGTCTGACTTTAATATGCAGATCCCTGAGGTAACTCAGGCATTGGTTGGGCAGCATGGTGGTGCAGTGGTTAGTATTGCTGTATCACAGCGCCGAGGTCCCCGGTTCGATCCCAGCTGTGGGTCACTGTCCATGTGGAGTTTGCACATTCTCCCCTTCTTTGTGTGGGTTTCACTCCCACAACTCAAAGATGTGCAGGTAGGTGATTTGGCCACGTTAAATTGCCCTTCATTGGAAAAAAAGGAATTGGGTACTCTAAAATTTTTTTTGAAAACTCAGGCGTTGATATAGAATCCCTACAGAGCAGAAGAAGGCCATTCAGCCCTTTCAGTCTGCACCGGCCCGCTGAAAGAGCACCCCACCTAAGCCCATGCTTCCACTCCATCCCCGCAACCTCACCTACCCTTTTGGACACTAAGGAGCAATTTATCATGGCCAATCCACCAAACCTGCACATCTTTGGACAGTAGTAAGGAACCGGAGCACCCGCAGGAAACTCACACAGGCACGGGGAGAAAGTGCAAACTCCACACAGTCACCCAAGGCTGGAATTGAACCTGTGTCCCTGGAGCTCTGAGGCAGAAGTGCTAGCCACTGTGCCACCGTGCCGCCCCTTCTATCTATCCTCTTCGCCTCAGAGACCTCAGGCGAGTGCCGTTTGGTACTGGTCCCCAAAAATGGGGATCAGGTGGAATGGCATTCATGGGGGCCTCCCAGGGGATTAGAGACCCCCAGGTGCTTGCTGTCTGGGCAGGGTGGCACCCTGGCACTGCTGGTGTCAGTCTGGCACCATGGCAGTGCAACCTGGGTGCGAGCCTTGCACTGACAAGGTGCCATGCTGCATATCCAGCTGGCAGGGGCACTGCCAAAGTGCCAAGCTGACATTTCTTGCGAAGCTGTGATCAGGCCGGGGCGGGGAGTTTGCTCTGTGCGGGTATAGGCCCTATAGTGAATTGGGGCTTGGATGGGGTGGGGTTTCGGGGTCATGTCGGGGACTCGAGAGATGGGGATGCTATTTAAAAATGGTGTCCCGATCTCTCTTTGAAACAGAAAACAGGGCTAAAGTACGGCCTCGGCCACGCGTTCCCCATTAAAGCCCCCGATCTCCCCGGATGGGTATTAGCTAGCGGGCTGTTTTTCGGCACTGCAAGCACCGGGAAACATCTGGCTAATTTTGTGTTATGGGACTCTGTCCCCATTCGAGTAGATCGCGCCAATAAACTCCTTAAGTATAAGGATCAATGGATGCCAGGTGCCTTTGGTATCAAATCCATATGACTATTTTCCAAGCGCATGCCTTGAGATTTAATTGTCAGCAGAAGAGGAGATAGTAATTTTGGAGCCTGACCCCACCCTCATCTGATATTCCCAGAGGTGGCACTCCAGCAGGAGCTGCTGGTCCAGCGGTCAGGAGGTCACCTTTGCTGATCTTCTCTCCACCTCAAGCTCTGACCGCAATCAACCAAGTCAGCAGCAGATCAGGGATTGAACCTCTTTGGCTTATACAGTTCGACCATCAGGAATGGAGCGTAGGAATGGGAGTAGGCCATTCAGCCCCTCGAGCCTGTTCTGCTCTGTCATTTAATGTGATCCTGGCTGCTCCCACTCATCGTGCTGTTGTTCATGGAGAATCCCTCTGGGACTCAGCGGGTAACTGGCATCTACAAGAGGTACCGGTTCTCACTGGAATTCTGCAAAGCACAAGAATTCAGAGCAACATCATGAGTGTAAGCAAGTTCTTCTGTTACTAAGCTTTCTCCACAGGTGGCAACGAGGAGTCTCATTATGTCAACAATGCCAAAATTGCCCAATCAAATAAATGAAAGAAATAACTGGCGACGGCTGAGACCTCATGGGACTGAGTCAATGATGATTCCACTCATTAAAAACAGATCACAGTGTCCCACAGAGCAGCCTCAAAGCCATATCTAAATTTGTGTCACACATTTGGGATCAAGGCCTATTGGGGTCTGGGCATAGCTCAGCTCCCAAGTGACTCCTCAAAACTCTGAAAAACATCAATTCTCTGGTGTAAGCCACATGAGACCTGGGGAGCCAATGATAAGCTTCCACGCAGCTTAATTCCCACACTAAAATAAGGTTCTGTTAGATTTGGCAGAATAAACAAAAGACAGTTGACACAAGTGTGTTGCTCACTGTCCTTTGGAAATTTAACATCAGAGATTGATTGGGCAGAATATATAACTAGTAGACGTTTAATTCAGCATTTTACGGGCAGCACGGTAGCTCAGTGGTTAGCACTGCTGCCTCATGGCGCTGAGGTCCCAGGTTCGATCCCGGCTCTGGGTCACTGTCCGTGTGGAGTTTGCACATTCTCCCAGTGTTTGCGTGGGTTTCCTTCCTACAACCCAAAAAGATGTGCAGGGTAGGTGGATTGCCCACACTAAATTGCCCTTAATTGGAAAAAATGAATTGGGTACTTTAAATTATTATTTTTTTAAAATTCAACAGTTTACCTGAATCTCAGTCACAACAGCGTTCAATTATAACCCACACTCCAAAAGATAACTCATTATATTAACCACATTGAGATATTTCAATAACATGATATAAGACATTAATTGCTTACAAATATATTCATTCTGGGGTTGTGGGTGTCGCTGGCATTTCTGGTTGCCCCTTGAGAGGGTACAGTGACCCTTCTGTAACTGCCTCCTACGATGTTTTCTACGGTATCTCCTACGGTGCTGTTCAGAAGAGAGCTCCTGGATTTTGACCCAGTGAAAGAACGATGAAATATTTTCAAATCGTGACTTGGAGGGGAACCTGGAAGTGTTGGTGTTCTCCTGCACCTACTGCCTTTGTTTTTCTCAATGGTGGAGGATAATGGGTTTGGAAGGTGCGGTCAAAGGAGCCAATAGATGCAAGGATTTTGTTTAGCACACCGTTTGCAAGCATTTGAGGAAGACTTGGAGACTCCTGCGACCCCCGATCCCCTCCCCCGATTAATGATTGGTTGTTCAGTGATAGCGAGGTTCTAATCCAACCTCCATTGGTGCAAACCCACAGACAACCATTAGGCAACAAAAACTCGATGTGGTGAATGTATTCACCATAATGCATGCATGATACTGTAACCTGTGACCTATGACCTAGAAGTGGTGATATAAACTACTTCCAGGTACTGTACTGTAATCCCGGTATGGCTCCGCCTCTGGCACCGCCCTCACCGGGGCCATATCTAGACCGGCCGTCTGTGGGCGGCATTCATCTGTACAACTAACTCTGGCTAGGCAAGTTCATGACTAATAAAGCCTACTGTTCACTCGCTCTCTCTGCCTCTCAGTGAATTGAAGGTATATCAATTTGTTAGTCATAGACAGCACTATGGAAGCCGCTCTACAGCCAGACAGGCTCGAACTCGCTGCCCGCACGTCCAAAGCCAAGGAAATATTTGAACATTGGCTCCGATGCTTCGAGGCCTATCTCGACTCCTCCACAACGCCGCCCTCAGAGACTCTCAAGGTGCGACTACTCCAAGCCATCGAATAGGGGCAACACGGTAGCATTGTGGATAGCACAATTGCTTCACAGCTCCAGGGTACCAGGTTCGATTCCGGCTTGGGTCACTGTCTGTGCGGAGTCTGCACAGCCTCCCCGTGTTTGCGTGGGTTTCCTCCGGGTGCTCCGGTTTCCTCCCACAGTCCGAAGATGTGCAGGTTAGGTGGATTGGCCATGATAAATTGCCCTTAGTGTCCAAAATTGCCCTTAGTGTTGGGTGGGGTTACTGGGTTATGGGGATAGGGTGGAGGTGTTGACCTTGGGTAGGGTGCTCTTTCCAGGAGCTGGTGCAGACTTGATGGGCCGAATGGCCTCCTTCTGCACTGTAAATTCTATGATAATCTCAGTAATGATCGAGAAAGCGGCCACGTACAAGCGGCGGTCACAACACTCAAGGCACACTTCGTGAAGCCCGTAAATTAGGTGTTCGCCAGACACCTCGTCAACGCTCCGGAGAATCACTGGACGAGTATCTCGAAACCCTAACCCTACTCGTGAGGAACTGCAGCTATCGAGATGCGGCAGCGGAGGAAAACATGAACTCACAGATCTGGGACACCTACGTGGCGGGGGTCCGCTCGAACTATATCAGGCAGCGCCTGCTGTAAAACGGAACCTCCAACCTGCGGGACATGGTAAAGCTAGTGACCTCACTAGAGGTGGCCTACCAGAACCTCAGTGCATTCCCCATGGGTCTAGTGAACCCCTCGTGGACGCCCTCGTCGCGGCCACCGTCAGACCCGACTACGTCGCAAGCCTGTGCCGAGCGTCTGCCAGCCCAGCCCAGGGAACCGCAGTGCTACTTCTGCGGCCAGGGTCAACACCCCAGGCAGTGCTGCCCAACCTGCACAGCAACGTGTAGAGATTGTGGGAAAAAGGGGCACTTCGCTAGGGTCTGTCTAAGGCCCAGAAATCGAAGACATACCTGGCCCGACCCATGGGCTCGCAACCCCGCAGACCCCACAATGCGGCTGCGTGCCTGCCCGGAACGCCCCCGTCAGATGCGTCATCGGCAGCGTGCGACTCGTGGAGGCTGCCATCTTGGTCACTGGCCCCAACACTGACTGACACGTGTGACTCATGGGGGCCGCCATCTTGGCCGCCAGCCCTGGCACCGACCAACACGCGCGACCGATGGGGGTGGCCATCTTGTTTGCCATCTTCACCCTAGCCCGACACGTGCGACTCATGGCGGCCGCCATCTTGTGACTCCACCGACCACACAGACTATCCGCAGCTGGGCGCAGTCACCCTTGACCAGTCGCAGCCAAACCAGCTGAAGAACTCCATGGTGGTCGTCAGGGTCAACGGTCATGAGACCCCCTGTCTTTTCAACTCTGGGAGCACAGAGAGCTTTGTCCACCCGACACAGTAAGGCGCTGCTCCCTCCACACCTACCCAGCCTCCCAAACAATCTCCCTTGCCTCCGGGTCCCATTCGGTTCAGATCTGGGGGTACTGTATCGCCAATCTCGCGATGCAGGGCACAGAGTACACTCGTTTTAAGCTCTACATCCTCCCCCACCTCTGCTACCCCTACTGCTTGGATTGGACTTTCAATGTAACCACCGAAGCTTGACCCTACAGTTCGGCGGACCCTTGCCCCCCCTCACGGTGTGCAGCCTCGCGACCCCCAAGGTCTCCTCCCCCTTCACTCTTTGCGAATCTCACCCCTGGCTGTAAACCTATCGCCACCAGGAACACCCCTCCCACAGCCTCAAGGCCCTAAAACGATGCCTGGGGCTGTTCTCCTACTATGCCCAGTGGGTCCCCAACAATGCGGACAAAGCCCACCCACTTATTCAAACAACCGCTTTTCCCCTAACGGATGAGGCCCGCGCGGCCTTCAGCCGCATCAAGGCTAACATCACCAAGGCTTCAATGTCCATCCCTTTTCAGGTAGAGAGCGACGTGTCAGACGTCGCACTGGCCGCCACACTCAACCAGTCGAGCAAGCCAGTGTCATTCTTCTCTAGGACCCTCCATGCTTCCGAAATTCGACACCCCTCAGTCGAGAAGGAAGCACAAACCATAGTGGAAGCTGTGCGGCACTGGAGGCACTACCTAGCCGGTAGGAGGTTCACCCTCATCACTACCAAAGGTCGGTAGCCTTCATGTTCGACAACTCACAACGGGGCAAAATAAAAAATGATAAAATCTTGAGGTGGAGGATCAAACTCTCCACCTACAATTACGATATTAAGTATTGTACTGGGAAGCTCAAGGAGCCCCCAGATGCCCTGTCCCGCGGCACATGCGCAGCGCGCAAGATGACTGACTTCGGGCGATCCACAATGACCTCTGCCACCCAGGGGTCACCCGCTTACCCACTTCATTAAGGCCCACAATCTGCCCTTCTCCTCCGTGGAGGTCAAGGCCATGACCAGGGACTGCCAAGTCTGCGCAGAGTGCAAACCGCACTTCTACCGGCCAGACAAGGCCCGCCTGGTAAAGGCCTCCCAGCCCTTTGAGCGCCTAAACATTGACTTGAAAGGGCCCCTCCCCTCCCCTCCACCAACCGGAATATATACTTTCTCACCGTCATCGATAATTATTCCCGCTTCCCCTTCGCTGTCCCCTGCCCCAACATGACCTCAGCCACCGTAATAAAGGCACTGCACAGCATCTTCACGCTGTTCGGTTTCCCTGTCTACATCCACAGTGACCGGGGCACATCATTAATGAGCAATGAGCTGCGTCAGTACCTGCTCAACAAAGGCATTGCCTCGAGCAGGACTACGAGCTATACCCCGCAGGGAAACGGGCAGATGGAGAGGGAGAACGCGACGGTATGGAAGGCCGTTCTTCTGGCCCTTAGGTCTAGAAGTCTCCCAATCCCCCGCTGGCAGGAGGTCCTCCCCGACGCCCTCCACTCCATCAGATTGCTCCTCTGCACGGCCACGAACGAGACCCCTCACGATCATTTGTTTATCTTCCCCAGGAAGTCCATCTCCGGGGTCTCGCTTCCATCTTGGCTGAAAACTCCGGGACCAGTCCTTCTCCGGAGGCACATGAGGAGCCATAAGATCAACCCCCCTGGTTGAGAGGATCCAGCTGCTCCACGCTAACCCCCAGTACGCTTACATCGCGCACCAGAACGGACGGCAAGATACGATCTCCCTACGGGACCTGGCGGCAGCTGGTACCCCCGCCAACGCGCCTCCCCTGCCTACATCCCCCCTCCCCGCTGCCTTCCGCCACCCACAGAGCCCCGTACACTCCCCTGGGTCTGCTGTATTGTCCCACGCCGACAAAGCCGCCACCCATTACCCCCCTGCCTACCCCCGCACCTCATCCGTCTCCGACACCCCGGACTGAGGCTCAAGCTCCAGACACAATGCCCCTTGAGTCACCACCTGCGACAACTGTGCCCGCCGCACTGCCAGAGCTGCGGAGGTTGAAGAGAATGATCCGGCCTCCAGATAGACTGAATATGTAATGACCCCACGTCACCCCCGCTGGACTTGATTATTTTTAACAGGGGGTGAATGTGGAGAATGTATTCACCATCATGCATGCATGATACTGTAACCTGTGACCTATGACCTGGAAGTGGTGATATGAACTGCTTCCATGTACTATACTGTAACCCTGGTATGGCTCCGCCTCTGGCTCCGCCCTCACTGGGGCCATATATAGACCGGCCGCCTGTGGGCGACATTCATCTGTACTACTGACTCTGGCTAGGCAAGTTCATGACTAATAAAGCCTACTGTTCACTTGCTCTCTCTGCCTCTCAGTGAACTGAAGGTATATCAATCGACAACAACCCATTTTCTGAATCTTGCTAGTTGACCGTCTGAAGTGCGGTGTTGCAGCGAGTTTGCCGATCACCAACTTTGTATTTTATTCTCACTAATCTTTGAGGACCCCACAAACTATTGTTGGGTTGCCAGTCCTTAAATGCTGCAATGGTAAACCTCAGGACAGAAATCAAGGAGTTTTGTTTGTGTCCTGATCTTCTTGTCCTGCATGCATTACAGTATACAAGTGGTCAGGTGCAGTATGGAGAGGTGACAAGTAAAGCTCCCGTTACTCTGAATGCACCTCTGTTGAGCATCCTCTACTCCAGCACTATTACATCCTTTTTAATTCCTGTCCTAGAACTACCATCTTGCACAAGATTACCAATCTGTGCAAAATTGCAACAGTTTTGTGCTGTGGGACCACATCCACCGTGGTCAGAGATGGGAGCTTATTTAAGAAAGGTGTCTTCGGAGCTGGATCTGAAGCCAGTTCTCAAAAGTGAATGCTGAGCTTCAGGAACCCATCCCCCATGTAGTCTTCTGTGAACACTTGTGTTAATGCCCCTGATTTTTCTCCTGTGACTTGTGGTGAAGTGCCATTTCACAAGTGTTGGTCAACCTGGCCATATGCATTAGACCAGGCTGTGACTGCTGCCAGGTCACACAACAATGGCAGCATCACAGCTAATCCTAGCCTGACTGAGGCAGGTTTTCAGCATTCAGCATTTACCAGGAATCCAACCAAGTCCCATTTACATCAGGATGTGCATTTGCCAAAAGAGTTGGGGGTGCAAGAAAAGGCATTTTGCAAACTATAAAATTTTCAATATCTTTTACTGTTCCATACGCAGAATTTACCATCTCAGGGGGCGATGGTTACTTGGTGGCAATGCCACTCAGCTCATACTCCCGAGGCCCAGGTTCATGTTCTGGGGAATATGGGTTCAAATCCCACCACGGTAGTTGGTGAAACTTAAATTCAATTGATTTTTTCAAAATCCGCAATATAAAACTAGCCTCAGTAACGGAGACCGTGACCATTGTTGATTATTGGAAAAACCCATCTGGTTCACTCATGCCCTTTGGGAAAGAAAATCTGCAGTTTTTACCTGGTCTGGCCTACCATGTGACTCCAGAGCCACAGCAATGACTCTTAACTGCCCTCAGAAATGGCCGAGCAAGACTCTCAGTTCAAGGGCAAAAAATGCTGGCCCAGCCAGCGATGGCCACACCCATTAAAGAATAAAGGAAAGAAAATCTACACCATTGTTGGAAGACCCTTGATCATATTCTTTATACTGTGGCCATCCATTCCTTGATGCCCACTTCACAGCAAGGTAAGAAGTCCATTGCAAAAGAAAGCATTCTGCCCCGACATATGTTTCTTGATCACTATGACAGTGTATCAGCACAAATCATTTTTTTTTTAAAATTTAGATTAGCCAATTATTTTTTCTAATTAAGGGGCAATTTAGCGTGGCCAATCCACCTACACTGCACATTTTTGGGTTGTGGGGGCGAAACCCACGCAGACACGGGGAGAATGTGCAAACTCCACACGGACAGTGACCCAGAGCCGGGATCGAACCTGGGACCTCAGCGCCGTGAAGCGGTTGTGCTAACCTCTAGGCCACCGTGCTGCCCTTCAGCACAAATCATGGCAATTAATCTATTTCATGCTTAATTTTCTACCCTGATCACCTGACCTTCTGAACATTTTGGCAGACAATTCCCGTTTAGCCTCTGATAGATACCCCGTGGCCAAGGATCCATTATTGATGCACACAACTTGAGAGTGAGGGTTGGCAAGATTTCCAACTGTAGGCATGTCGCATCCAAGCCTCATCCTGCCCATTTCTGACACCTGCCCCAGCATCTTGTGAATGAATGAATTAAAAAATATATTTGTCCTACCATTCTGTGAAGTAACACACTGTTCATTAGTAATCTGCTTCGAATAAAATAGTGAAAAACCGTCAGCAACTGCACCGCAAGCTCTGAAAGGAGGTGGATGATAAGTGAGGATTGACAGAGTTACTAAACAAGAGTTTATAAAAGAGAAGAACATTGAATTGGAGGGAAATCACAAATTGTTTTGAATAAAAGGAAAATATTAGTTCAGTTGAAGTAGGAATGAAGTGCCAGGACCTGGTGAGATACATTCCAAGGCATTCCAAGGATGTTCCTGAGGGAATTGGCAAACGAAGAAACAGTGGATCCCCTCGGAATTATATTTTAAGAATGCATTCAGAGTGAAGATGTGCCAGAGTGGTAAATGCAATAACCATTTTTATGAAAGGTTAATTACAGGCCAGTCAGCTTAATCTCTGTGGCAGGAAACATTTTGAACCCTTTAATTAAATAGGGAGGATGACTACGGCGCTGAGGACCTGGGTTCGAATCCCGGCCCTGGGTCACTGTCCGTGTGGAGTTTGCACATTCTCCCCGTGTCTGTGTGGGTTTCACCCCACAACCCAAAGATGTGCAGGGTAGGCGGATTGGCCACGCTAAATTGCCCCTTAATTGGAAAAAAATAATTGGGTACTCTAAATTTATAAAAAAAAATAAAAAAAATAGGGAGGATGAAATTTAACGGGCAGAAAAAGAGTCCCATTTTGGGCGCGTATAGCGAGGGTTTTCTCGGTGCCTGCAACGCCAAGAATGACCTTGCTATCAAACGGGGCTCTGTCATTATTTCTGGCCTCAGTCGTGAATGCCCTGCCGTGGCTGCACTCTCCTCACTTCCTGCATTGACGAGCTCAAAATGCCGCCCGGATTTCTCAACCCCCCCTCGGGCACCCCACTGTGGCTTCCGGACTCCACCCCCCCCCCTGCCCCACCCCCGCTCAGTGCCCCAACTTACCTCTTGAAGGGTTCTTGAGCCCCCCTCACCTCACCTCTTAAGGGATGGCCACCGCCAGGTCAGATCCCTAAAATGGGCAACCTGGCACAGTGGCACTGCCAGGGTGCCCGAGTGGCACAACCAGGCTGTCCCGGTTGCACTGCCAAGGTCTCAGGCTGGCAGTGCCAAGGTACCTGGGTGCCAGCAGGAGTGCCAGGGTACCACCCTACCCAGAGCCCAACCACCCGGGGACCTCTGATGCTCTGGGAGACC
The DNA here is from genome assembly GCF_902713615.1 of Scyliorhinus canicula. Taxonomy (NCBI): domain Eukaryota; kingdom Metazoa; phylum Chordata; class Chondrichthyes; order Carcharhiniformes; family Scyliorhinidae; genus Scyliorhinus; species Scyliorhinus canicula. The sequence goes on from NC_052146.1 coordinate 65,032,999, forward strand.
CCCCAGGTGTTGTTAGGCCTGGTCTACACTTATGTGCACCAATATTAAACGACGCTATTGTGAGGTCTCCCAGTCACGGGCTTTTGCTCCCAGGCCTTGGGAGACACGGGCCCGGCATAATTAAATGAGCCTAATTGCTCACTTAAAGATGTTAATCTTGATCTCGCCCAGCGAATAAAAGATTCACATTGTGACATCTCACGAGATCTTGTTAAATCTTCCAAGATCTTGCAAGGCGTTTCACGAAATCTAACTGCCTCAATGCGTCACCAAGTTGGGCACGATGAGGCCGTTCGACCGCGCCCAGAATTACTAAACATCTACTTGAGGAGGAAATAGTTTGAGGTAGCCAGTACAGATTTCAGAAAAGAGGATCATTCAAGACAACCCTGGGAAGAGTTCTTTGAGGAGAACTTGTGGGAGGTATGTATGGTGGATGAGGAAAATGCAGTGAATGTGGTCCACATAGGCTTTCAGAAAGCCTTTAACAAGGTACCACACAAGAGACCACTGGAGAAGATTACCAGTTCAAGTGGGTGGTACACCACCACTTTCTCAAAGGCAATTAGGGATGGGTATCAAATGTTGGCTTAGCCAGCGGTGCTCATGTCCCGAGAAAGTACTTTTAAAATTAGGGGGAAGTGAACCAAATTGGATTAAAAATAGTAAAATTTAGCACAGTTGGGTGGCACGATGGCACAGATGGTTCGATCCTGGCCCCGGGTCACTGTCCATGTAGAGTTTGCACATTCTCCCCATGTCTGCGTGGGTCTCACCCCACAACCCAAAGATGTGCTTGGAAAGTGAATTGGTCACGCTAAATTGCCCTCTAACTTGAAAAAAAAAGAATTGGGCAGTCTAAATTTATTTAAAAAATAATTAGCCCAGTTCGAGAGCAGAAAAAGCTTTTTGACGTAGAAGTTGTGAGGCTGTGGAATGTATGACATTGAAGAAGAGACCATGTTAACATTTAAGAATAGATTAGATAGGTGATTGAAGGAAAGTTAAATAAAAGGACATGAAATAGGTGCATGGATCAAAATTTTTAAGAAGGGAGGGGCTTGGCTGAGACTCTAACAGCTCCGATGCCATTTACGCTCGAATGAATGTTGATTGGAGGGTGGCACGGTGGGCGCAGTGGTTAGCACTGCTGCCTCATGGTGCTGAGGACCCGGGTTTAATCCCTGTCCACACCGTGTGGTGTTTGCACATTCTTCCTGTGTCTGCGTGGGTCTCAACCCCAAAACCCAAAAAGATGTGCAACTAAATCGCCCCTTAATTGGAAAAAAAATAATTGGATACTCTAAATTTATTTTTTTAAATGAATGTTGATTGGCATAAGGCAGAACCTCTGCCCCTCACTTGGGAGGAAGTCCTGTCTCGGAGAGCTTTTAAAAAAATATTTTTATTAAGATAAATATTTCAGGGGCGGCACGGTGACGCAGTGCTTAGCACTGCTGCCTCACAGCGCCAAGGACCCGTGTTCGAACTCGGCCCCGGGTCACTGCCCGTGTGGAGTTTGCACATTCTCCCCGCGTTTGCGTGGGTCTCACCCCCACAACCCAAAGGTGTGCAGGGTAAGTGGATTGGTCACGCTAAATTGCCCCTTAATTGGAAAAAAAAATTGGTTACTCTAAATTTATTTTAAAAAAGGATACATTTTTCTATGTAACACTACAAAAAACATATTACATAACTAGTAGAATTACAATTCTAGACCCAGCCACCCCCCGAATGCCCACAAGGAAAAACGGCCAAGACAAAACCCAAAGCAAATCCTGAACCCCCCCCCCCGCTTCACATCTGACGGTTACTAGCTCTCTGAAATAGAAAATGAAAGGCTGCCACCCCGAATAGGACCCTTCTGCTGAACACCTCATGATATACTTGACTTTTGCTAAGTGCAGGAATTTCAGAACTTGTTTAACCACGACGGAGCACTGGGTGGAACCAGAGTCTTCCACCCAATGGAGCTTGCTCCACCAACGCAAGCCGACTATAAATGTCTGATACCTACCTTTCCCCCAGCAAAACCATTAAAAGAACCTTGTTCATCAATGATGGCGAGGGTGCCAAGGGGAAGGAAGGAATCTCTTTACGCAAAACGCTATGCACCTGATAATACCTAAACAGGTTCGTTCTTGGAAGCTGGGACTTGCTCAATCCGTCCTCAAAATCTGCGAACGTCCCGTCTATAAACATGTTCCCGAACTGCTCCAACCCCTCCTCCCCCCATGCCTCAAACGACAAGTCCAAGGTCGCTGGATCAAATCGAAAGTTACCGCAGAATGGGGCTAACAATGATATGTCGCCAGCGTGAAATGCTGCCTAAACTGTCTCCATATTCTCAGAATGGCCACAACTATCGGACCTGAAGTCTACTTTGTGGGGGAAAACGGAAGAGGAGCCAAAACCAAGGCCCTCAAACTAGCGCCGCTGCAGGCACTCCTCTCCATTCACCCCCAAATGGACTCTGTGCCCATAAACCATCCCCACACTTTCTCAATATTCACCGCCCAGTAATGAAATAACAAATTGGGCAATCCTGCACCCCCCCCCCCCCCCCCCCCCCCCCCCCCCCCCCCCGATTGCCTTTCCCTCAGCAAAAACACACTGCAAATCCGTGGGGTCTTACCCGCCCAAATAAATGAAGATATTTTATTGACTCTAACAAAGAATGATCTGGGAAGAAAAAGTGGATGGCACTGAAGCAAAAATAGGAACTTGGGAGAATATTAATCTTTACCGACTGGACCCTGCATGCCAGAGACAGAGGGAGGTGATCCCACTTCTTCAAGTTCAACTTGACCGATTTCCCAGACTTGCAAAAATGTATTTTGTGGAGCGAGCTCCAACCATGGACCACCCGGGTTCCCAGATAATGGAAACAAGACTGGCCAGGCAAAAAAGCAACCTACTGTGGGCCATCAGTAGCAGCAGAATTGTATTCAACCACAATCTGTAACGTCATGGCCCGGCATGTCCTCCACTCCACCATTATCACCAAGCCAGGGGATCAATCCTGGTTCAATGAAGAGAGCAGGAGAGCATACCAGGAGCAGCACCAGGCAGACCTAAAAATGAGGTGCCATTCTGGTGAAGCTACTTGTGTGCCAAACAGCATAAGCAGCAAGTAATAGACAGAGCTAAGCGATTCCACGACGAACATATCAGATCTAAGGTCTGTAGTCCTGCCACATCTATCCATGAATGATGGTGGACAATTAAATAACTCACTGAAGGAGGAGGCTCCACAAATACTCCATCCTCAATGATGGAGGAGCCCAGCACATATGGGCAAAAGACAAGGCTGACGGCGCAGCACAGTGGCGCAGTGGTTAGCACTGCTGCCTCACGGCGCCGAGGTCCCAGGTTCAATCCTGGCTCTGGGTCACTGTCCGTGGGGGTTTACACATTCTCCCCGTGTTTGCATGGGTTTCGCCCCACAACCCAAAGATGTGCACAATAGGTGGATTGGTCACGCTAAATTGCCCCTGAATTGGAATAAATGAATTGGGTACTCTAGATTTATTTCAAAAAAAGACAAGACTGAGACGCTTGCAACAATCTTCAATCAGAAGTGCCGAATGGATGATCCACCTCGGTCTGCCCCGGAGGTGCCCATCAGCACAGATGTCAGTCTTCAGCCAATATGATTCACCCCACATGATATCAAAAAATGTCTGAACGCACTGGATATTGCAAAGGCTATGGGCCCTGACAATATTCTGGCAATAATACTGAAGACGTCTGCTCCAGACCTTGCTGCACCTTTCGCCAAGCTGTTCCAGTACTGCTACAACACTGGTATCTACCCTGCAATGTGGAAAATTGCCCAGGTGTGTCCTTAGCACAAGAAACAGGACAAATCCAACCCAGCCAATTACCACCCTATCAGTCTACTCTCCCCCATCAGCAAAAAATGTATTTTTTGTAAATTTTAGAGTACCCTATTCATTTATTCCAATTAAGGGGCAATTTAGCATGGCCAATCCACCTACCCTGTACATCTTTGGGTTGTGGGGGTGAAACCCACGCAAGCACGGTGAGAATGTGCAAACTGAGGACAAAGCAGCCCACGTGATTGCTCTTCCTTCCAAAAACATTCAAATGCTCCACCACCTATGAACAGTGGCAGCTTGTATACCATCTACAACATGCACTGCAGTAACTCACCAAGGTTCCTTAGAGTGCACCTTCCAAACCCATGACCACAACCATCTAGAAGGACAAGAGCAGCAGATACCTGGGAACCCCACCACCTGGAGGTTCCCCTCCAAGTCATTCACCACCCTGCTGACTTGGAAATATATCGCCATTCCTTCACTGCCACTGGGGCAACATTCCTGGAACTGTCCCCCTAACAGTACTGTGGGCATGCCTGCACCTCAAGGACTTGTCATGTGAGAGTACCTTTAAGAAATGGTTATGTATATAAATATCTGTAGTGAGAGTACCTTTAAGAAATGGTTATGCATATAAATATCTGTAGTGAAAGTACCTTTAAGAAATGGGTGTTTATTACTGCAGTGATGTCAGAAAGTGGGTGGAGCTGGGCTGACTGTCAGCTTTTTACTTTCGTTTTCACTGTTTGCTGTAGGGTGTGTTTTAGTTTTGTTTTCAGAGCTGGATAGCTGCAGTCACAGCCAGAAGGTGTATGAATCTCTCTCTGTAATCTAAACACTGTAAATCGATTCTGGTGATTTAAAACTAATAACAGTAGTGACTTTAACCTGATGTGCTTCTGGTAAAAGGTGTTTTAAGTCTTATGGATGTTAAAAGGAAAGCTTAAAGGATTACTTAGGGTTGTACTCTTTGGGGGTTGAATTTGAATTAATGGTTGCTAAGATGTTCACTGTATGTTTCAAAAAGGTTAACTTGAGTTCATAGAATAAACATTGTTTTGCTTTAAAAATTACTTTTCCATTTCTGCTGTACCACACCTGTAGAGTGGGCCGTGTGCTCCCCATACCACAATCTATTAAAAGTTATGGGTCAGGTGAACTCCATGATACACTTTGGGATTCTCTAAACCCTGGCCCATAACAGGCTGCAGCGGTTCAAGAAGACAACTCACCACCGGCTTCTGAAGGGCAACTAGAGATGGGCAATAAATGCTGGCCAAGCCAGTGGCGCACACATCCAGTAAACACATTTTTTAAAAACCTGCCTCTGGGAGGTTCATCAAAAGCATATATCCCAAGAGGGAGCCAGAAATCCTAAACAGCTTAATTATCTCCTCTATATTGGAGAGAGGACTGTCACATACAGCAACAAATCATCTGCATACAAAGACACCCGATGCTCCCTCCCCACCCCCCTCACCCCCTCTCTATCCCCCTTCATCTCATAGATGACCTCAGTGCTATGGCCAAAGGCTCAGTTGCTAAGGCTGAAACTTTTCGAGCTCAAGGTATTTGTATGAACGCTCATGGTGGGGCACGATATGGGAGCTGGATCCAAGATATAATAATAATCTTTATTTTCACAGGTAGGCTTACATTAACACTGCAGTGAAGTTACTGTGAAAAGCCCCTAGTCTCCACACGCCTGTTCAGGTACACAGAGGGAGAATGTCCAATTCACCTAACAAACACGTCTTTTGGGACTTGTGGGAGGAAACTGGAGCACCCGGAGGAAACCCACGCTGACACGAGTATTTGTGCAGACTCCGCACAGACAGTGACCCAAGCCGGGAATCGAACCTGGGACCCTGGCGCTATGAAGCAACAGTGCTACCCACTGTGCTACCATGCTACCCATGATATAATTTGAGGTCAAAAACCAAACCTTCACAGGATCTTTTTTTTAATAAATTTAGATTACCCAATTATTTTTTCCAATTAAGGGGCAATTTAGCGTGCCCAATCCACCTACTCTGCACATTTTTGGGTTGTGGGGGCAAAACCCACGCAGACACGGGGAGAATGTACAAACTCCACACAGACAGTGACCCAGAGCCGGGATCGAACCTGGGACCTCAGCGCCGTGAGGCGGTTGTGCTAACCACTAGGCCACCGTGCTGCCCTACCTTCACAGGATCTTGAACAGATACCCCGACTCCATTCTATCAAAAGCCTTTTCAGCATCCAATGAAATAATTATCCCTGGCTCAGGGGTTGAAGGGGGGGCAGAGTAACATTAAGCAATTGCCAAACATTGGCCAACAGTTGCCTGCTCTTTTTTTTAAATTTAGAGTACCCAATTCTTTTTTTCCAATGAAGGGGCAATTTAGCGTGGCCAATCCACCCACCCGGCCCATCTTTTGGGTTGTGGGGGTGAGACCCACGGACAGATGGGAAGAATGAGCAAACTCCACACGGACAGTGACCCGGAGCCGGGATCGAACCCAGGTCTTCAGCGCTGTGAGGCAGCAGTGCTAACCACTGTGCCACCATGCTGCCTCGCTGCCTGCTTTTAATAGTAATACGGTAATTTATTTCTAACCTGCACATCTTTGGGTTGTGGGGATTAAACCCACGCAGACACGGGGAGAATGTGCAAACTCCACGTGGACAGTGACCCAGGGCCGGGATTGAACCTGGGTCCTCAGTACTGCAGTCCCAGTGCTAACCACTGCGTCGCCGTGCTCCACTTTCCACCTCGGCACCATTGATATAGACAGGCATGTGGACGACACTTCGCTTCCTGAATTCGTTAACCAGCTCCTTAGTTTTGCTGCCATTGAGGGAGAGATTATTGTTGTTGCACCTCACCACTAAGCTGTCTATCTCTCTCCTGTACTCTGACTCATAGTTGTTTGAGATACATCCCACTATGGTCGTGTCTTGTTGATGGAGATGGAGCCGAATTTTGCCACACAGTCATTTGTGTATAGGGAGAAGGCTGGCACAGTGGCGCAGTGGTTAGCAATGCTGCGTCATGGCACCGAGGACCCAGGTTTGATCCCGGCCAACATGATCAACAGTCGCACCCCAGGCGATTTCGCCGCAATTACAATTATAGGCGTCACCGACCACAAAACCCTAAACCAAAAGATGGTGAGGAGACCAAGGCACCCGAAACACCAGCTGAGAACATCTCTGCTCCAGAGACCGAGCAGGGAAATGCTGAGTAACACCAGCTCAGCATCTCTTAACATCAACTAATTTTGTCATCAACCGAAGATCATCAAAGTCAAATTCCAGCAGAGTTTGTTAAAAGTAGGCAGCTACGCAGCATGGTGGCACAGTAGTCCGCACTGCTGCCTCATGGTGCCGAGGTCCCAGGTTCGATCCCGGCTCTGGGTCACTGTCCATGTGGAGTTTGCTCATTCTCTCCATGTCTGCGTGGGTCTCACCCCCACAACTCAAAAAGATGTGAAGTGTAGGATTGGCCACGCTAAATTGCCCTTAATTAGGGAACAGGATTGGGTATTCCAATCCAAAGATTGCAAACTCCACACGGACAGTAACCTGGAGCCAGGATCGAACCTGGGTCCTCGGCGCCGTGAGGCAGCAGTGCTAACCACTGCTCCACCGTGCCACCCTCCAAAACAACTGTGACATAAACTCTGTCGGACCCTCCAAGCCCTTTGGCAACCCAACCACCCTCAAGTTCAGTCTTCTGGAGCACCATGGCTCTCAATGCCTTGTTGTCACCGGCCACCTGCACCATCTCCACTTCCAGAGAAGAGATCTAGTCACTTTGCCTTGAAAGAGCCACCTCCATCTCTTTTAGCTCTACACCCTGTGTTTTTACCACTTTTGCCAAGGCTGCTCAAATAGAGGACATTGCCCTCTCAGTCACGCTTTCATTATCCTCTGAGACCTCCCACCATAGTTTCTGAAATTTCCCCGCTAGGATGCCTGCAAACATCTCAGCGGTTACTGGAGTGGCTACCGATGCTGCAGCAGCCTCTGCCATTTTCCTCATGGGCAGGGCTCATGAGGCTTCCGAGTTTGACGACGTTTCCTTATTTTTCTGCAGTCTAGTCTTGTATTTATTGGGCATCCCTTTGGGAATCTTAACCCTTTGATCTAACTGAACTCCAGCCCAAATGTCTTCCGAAAGTCAGGCGGAAAGGGCTTCAATAAAATATTTCTGCCAGAAGCTACCTCGTGTGTGACTGCTCTTCTACATGTCACCACCAGACGTCCCCCGCCTTGGACAGCTGCAGGCCAATGAACTCTCCTGCTCCTCCAGCAACAGCATTGCAGTGGGCGGAAGAAGTACTGCCGGGAGCTTCCTGGCACAAAGTCCTGGGAAACAGAGGACAGGCAGGGACCTCAGGGTGGGAAGGGTGAGGAATTCCTGAGTAATCACGAGAGGGACGAGAGGGGTTTCAGAGGATACGCTCGGGTGGGAGAGAGGTCCAGGGGTCACTGGGCTTTAAGGGGATAGTGCCCCCACCCAGTCAGAAGGGTGCTCCTGATGGAGGTATCCACCCTCATTCCCACCTGAGATCCAACTATGTTTACTTATGTGCTTCGCCGCCTGAACTGTCATCTGACCGCCCATCTAAAAATTGAGTCTGGGTGGGAAAAATTCCATAAGTGGCCATTAATAGGGAAGGGCATGCTTCCCCTCAGAGGCCCTGCCTGGCCCGGTGTAAAATCACTACTGGGTTGAGGCAGATGGGATCCCAGAAGGAAAACCCTCCATTCAGTTTCACGCATCCCACCCCGTGCCCACCTCAGAACCTGCTTGCAGGGGAGAGAGTAAAATTCTGCCATGGGATTAAAACTCATGTGGAGAACAAATACCAACATGGATTATTAAACAAAAAAGATTCTACATTATTCTATGAACATTGAACTGACCCATAAAGAGATGGGAAATATCCCAATTCAATCCCTGGTCATTGCCCATCCCTAATTGCCCTGAGAATTTGGTAATGAGCTGTCTTCCTGAATCGCTGCAGTCCATGTGGTATAGGTCCACCCACTGTGCTGTTAGGGAGAGTGTTCCAGGATTTGGACCCAGTGACAGTGAAGGAACGGTGATATATGTCAGGGTGGTGAGCGGCTTGGAGGGGAACTTCCAGGTGGTGGTGTCACTAGGTAGCCACAGCCCTTGGTCTTCTAACTAGTCACAGTTGTGTGTTTGGAAGGTGCCGTCTCTGGAGTCCTGGTGAGTTGCTGCAGTGTATCTTGGAGATGGTACAATAGGCTGCGTCGGTTGCTGAGGGAGTAAATGTTTGTGAATGGGGTGCCAATCAAGCTCACTGGGTTAAATCGCTGGCTTTTAAAGGAGACCAAGCAGGCCAGCAGCACAGTTCGTGACAATAAGCCATTTTCATTTCATTTTTCATTTCATCAAAGCGGGCCGCTTTGTCCTGGACAGTGTTGAGCTTCTTGAGTGTTGTTGGAGCGGCACTCGTCCAGGCAAATGGAGAGTATTCCATCACACTCCTGATTTGTTCCTTCTAGATGGTGAACAGGCTTTGGGGGGGGGGGGGGGGGGGGGGGGGGGTCAGGAGATGAGTCACTTGCCACAGCTGGGGTCAGTACCTCTGAATTAGAGAAGCTACAAATTGGCCAGGCGTCCCCGCTCCTGATTGGAAGCATGTATATGTGAATGTTAATGTGAATAAGGACATGATTGGGTTTGGCTGTGACAGCTCCACCGTTACTTTGGCACTGTATTGAAGGTAGCTGCACCTTTGGATTGTACCCCAACTCCAGGCAGTACTGGGCAGCACGGTAGCATGGTGGTTAGCATAAATGCTTCACAGCTCCAGGGTCCCAGGTTCGGTTCCCGGCTGGGTCACTGTCTGTGCGGAGTCTGCATGTCCTCCCCGTGTGTGCGTGGGTTTCCTCCGGGTGCTCCGGTTTCCTCCCACAGTCCAAAGATGTGCGGGTTAGGTGGATTGGCCATGCCAAATTGCCCGTAGTGTCCTAAAAAGTAAGGTTAAGGGGGGGGTTGTTGGGTTACGGGTATAGGGTGGGTTTGAGTAGGGTGATCATTGCTCGGCACAACATCGAGGGCCGAAGGGCCTGTTCTGTGCTGTACTGTTCTAGGCTCTATGCTCTATACTTCCAGGAAGAGGTTGGAGAAGTAAAGTCCAGATTTTTATAAAGCACCTTGAGATGTCCTGATCTTGTGAATGGTGCTGTGCGCAAGATCTTTCATTGTTTTAAACATGATCTTGTTAAATCATTATCCAAAATCATTACCTAAGATGCTATGCTCAATCATTTTGCTGTAAACTTGACAACACGTGTTAAAAATCATAATCATAATCATAAATGACAGGAAGGCCCTGGGTTAAATCCTGGTTGGTTTTGAGCTGTTAGGGTAGTAACCAACAGGGCAGCATGGTGGCACAGTGGTTAGCACTGGGACTGCGGAGCTGAGGACCCGGGTTCGAATCCCGGCCCTGGATCACTGTCCGTGTGGAGTTTGCACATTCTCCCCGTGTCTGCGTGGGTTTCACCCCCACAACCCAAAAAGATGTGCAGGGTAGGTGGATTGGCAACGCTAAATTGCCCTTTAATTGGAAAAAAAAGTAATTGGGTACTCTGAATTTATATTTAAAAAAAAGATAGTACCAACAATTTAGAGCCAGAATGGCCAATCTCTTCAAGTACAATGATTGGAAGGGTTGGAATTCCACACCAGCAAATCCAGGAATATTTTCTTCTGGCTTCCAGGTGTCCTTAAACTGCTGCAGGTGCCCATCGCCTGCGGCTGAAGGTCCCAACCTCATCCCAGGTGGGAAAGATCATTTGAAAACAACAGACCCTGAAATCGGAGGTGGATTAGTCAGGGAGACATGCAACCTGCATGTACATCCGTGTGTTCAAATTGTTCCGAGGCCTCCGGGACCCAGTCCCCTCCCCACCCCCCCGCCCCAATCTCTGGAACCTCCTCCAGCTCTACAACACTCCGACATCTTTGTGTCCCTTTTGAACAATGCTAGACAGACAAAGCAGCACCCAGATTGGCTGGTCAGCCTCCAATACAGGCCTCTTGCTCTATCTCCAGTGATCATTGTCCTATCTAGGCCCTCTGGTTCCTCTTCTTTAAGATGCTTCTTGACGCTACCAAGTGTTTGATTACCTCTATGAGTATCTTATGTGGCTCAATGTAGAATCTTTATTTGATAATCACTCATGTGAAGTATCTTGGGATGTTTTACTATGTCATTGTTTGCTGTGTTATTGTTGTTCTGGTGCAGAATAGGTTGCGCTGTAAAATCCTGGGTGGCTGCTGAGTATACTATACTCACAGGTATACTATACCCAAAGGATATAGCACCCACAGGATGCTCTGCTGAAGTCAACAGCATCTTCCAATCCCGTGATCTCCACCACCTAGAAGGACAAGGGCAGCAGGTACAGGGGAACACCACCACCTCAAAGTTCGCCTCCAATTCATGCAGCAACTGGACGGGCATCACCATTTCTTCATTGGCGCAGGGTGAAAATCCTGTAACTCCTGTCATAATACCACCATGCCTTCACTATGCGGACTGCAACAGTTAAGAAGAAGGGGTTGACTACTATTTTCTCAAGGCGAACTTTGGATGGTCAGTAAAACTGGCTTTGCCTAAAATGCCCACATCCACAGAACAAATAAACAAGTTAGCAGTTCATTCAGTTCAATGTTGTCGCTGAGGTGTTGGTGGTGTAGAATATCTGCTGCATTTCCTGCATAACAACAGAAGTGAAATGTATGAAGCACCTCGCATTTTAGTGTGATCCAGTGGTATATAAATACAGGTCTTGTTAGGATCAAAATGCAGGTTGACTGTAGAGAGAATGCCCTCCATGGGGGGGTGGGGGGGGGGGGGGTGGGTGGAGGAGCAGGAGTAGAAAAATTGCAACGGGTCACAGGCACCAGATCCAGCCTGAAACAATAGGAAGGGATAATCGCACTGATTTTGCTTTCGAGTTACTTTATTTTTTGGGATGATCAAAGCTGGAATTTGAATCCCCCCCCCCCCCCCAGCTCCCGGTCCCACACTTTGCCCGAGAGTGGAATTTTCCTATATAGAAATCAGGCTGCAATTGGGTTTACTCAGAACACTCTCCTGGATTAAACCAATCGCAAATTCATCGTTGGGAAAGTGGCCTGTTTCTGTGTTTGTGTAATGTACTAACACCGGCTGGCTTCATCATGTGACTGCCTGTGGGAAATCATAAGAGACCAATTTTGACTAAGCATGGCCGAGCACTGTCAGATCAAATCAAGTCTAATTCATTTCAAGGTACAAATGGATCATGTAGTAACACCAGCACAGTACTGTGCCAATAATGAATGTTTCAGTGTTTTCTATCCTGGACTGGAGAATGATTAGAGCACCATTGTTACTTCTCTTCCCACTCGCCCCTAACTTCATGTTGGCCTCTGCTTACCCTCCAATACTTTATCTGAGTTAGGTCTTGCTTGTGCGTGAGCCTCGTCCATTGGCAAATTATTTTATCCAGATCTGGAGGGGCATTGAGCAGCACAGACTCAGGAACAACGCAGGATCTGGCTCAATATTTCCCTCCCCTTAATCCAAGAGGCACAGCTGTAGCAGCCATGCCTAAGACCAGCGAGCTGAACATGGAGTAAGGCCTGCACCAGAGAACCTTTTTTATTGTATTGCATGAATAAACTCAGCTGAGTAAATTATTCAACTTGAGGCTCACTCATTCCAACAGAAAACATACTGCCATGTTCATATCTTTCCAAAATGGAACTCCCTCCCTAACAGCACAGGGCATGTATCTACACCGTATTGACTGCAGCGTTTGAAAAAGACAGCTCACCATCACCTTCTCAGAGGAAATTGGGGATGATATGAGGAACAAATGCTGGCCTAGACAGCAACACCCACATCCCATGAATGAATAAAAACAATACATTGCAAGGCGAGTATGGTACAGAACAATGCAAATCACAAAGGCAGGTGAAGGCCATTTGACATATCCAACTCTTCTTTCCATAGAAATTTATGAGAGTTAGTTCAGTGCCTCCAGAATGACTCCAGAGGTTTTCCTCCATTGTCCTTCCAGAAGATAATTCCAGGTGTTAAATTCTGTTTGTGTGAAGAAATAATTCCTGACTTCAGTTCTGAACTTCAGCAGAACTTACCTCAAACAATGGACACCTGCACCGTGGCCTTTGGCACCCTCCCTGGCACACTGGCACTCTCAGAGTAGAAGACCCACCAGTGACCCTATCAGCTAGCTCACCCCTCAGGATCACGAGATGTCTCCAAGCACTGCCTGTCCACCGCTCCCCTGCACACATGCATCCTGCCGCTGGCCAGGAAACCTAATCAGCTGTCTGACACAACACCTGTGTCACACCTGTCCACATACAAGCCTCTGAGCACGGATGCGACTGGCAGCACAAGTTGACCATCTTCTCACGATCTCCTTAGTGACCGGGGGTGTGGGGGGGAAGGAGGTGCAGCAGTACAACTCAATGTGACCATGGTCAAGGGAACCCTTATCATGCTAACATTCTCTGCCTGTTTGTCACACCCCCCCCCCAATCTTCCCCTATGTTCGCTATCTATCTGGTCGCTGCTGCCCTTGCAGATGCATGGAGGCCAGAGACCAGCCAAGGGAAGACCCTGCACAAGAGGAGCAGAATAGCAGTGGCCAGCCGGTGAGGTTCAAGTGCCATAGAATTTACAGTGCAGAAGGAGGCCATTCGGCCCATTGAGTCTGCACCGGCCCTTGGAAAGAGCACCCTACCCAAGCACACACCTCCACCCTATCCCTGTAACCCAGTAACCCCCACCTAACCGGCTGGTGAGCTGCTCAACAGGCTGAGGAGGTGCAAAGGAGGCGCCGCATCAGGACACGTGTGTACGTTTCATACCTGTCCTTCGAGGAGCTGCTGGACCGCGTGTGCCGACGCCAACTCCAGGTCACTAAGGAGAGCGTGAGCCACCTGTGCCAGATGGTAGATATCCTGCATCGCTGGGGTATGGAGGTGGACAAATGATCCTGGTGGCTGTCATGGTGACAGTCACCCTGTGCTTGAGTGGGGATCTGTGGGATCTCACAAACGTCGGTGCACAGGTGCATCCGAGCTGTGATGGGTACCTTGTGTGACCGGGCATCGGACTACATCACCTTCAATTTAGACCAGGCCCACAAGGATGCCCAACCTAAGGAGATCATTCATCTTCTTCCGGCATTGTGTGCCGGTCTTCCTGGTGATGCCGGCAGCACTGACTGCCTTTGCCACCTCCTCCCAGGCGTTGTTCAGGAGAGCAGGCTTGAGTTTGTGGCCCCTCCCGGGGAAGAGTGTGTCCGTTCTCTCTTCAATGGCATTGAGCACATCTTTTTGGCTGGAATGGGAGTGCGTGGTGAGTGGAGTGCTTATATGAAGCTCCAGCTTGTCAGGCTTGCTTGCAATCCATGGTGGCAGAGTGCTGGCCCATTTGCATATCCTGAATTTTGTTCTAATAGTGCCCCCTCGGAAACACAAATTACACGCAATTCAGTTCCTGCCGGAAGACTTAGGGCTCAATTCAGCAGATTTGAGTTGAAGTCCTATGGACTGTCCAACTGCAGCGCAAAGAAACAACTCGCTATTCGACTACACTTTGCCTTTTTTTTGGCCTTGGCGGGAGGGTGGGGGGAATTCTCTTCACCAAGGCCGCACTTAGACGAAAAGCTCATAGAATCATAGAATCATAGAAATTACAATGCAGAAGGAGGCCATTCGGCGCCTTAAAAGTCAGCATCGGCCCTTAAAAAGAGCACCCTACACCATCCTATCCCCGTAACCCAGGAATAATCTCCTAACCTTTGGACACTACGGAGCAATTGATCATGTGATCATGGCCAGTCCACCTAACCCGCACATCTTTGGACTATGGGAGGAAACCGGAGCACCCGGAGGAATCCCACACAGACACAGGGAGAAAGTACAAACTCCACACAGACAGTCACCTGAGACTGGAATTGAATCAGGGACGCAGGAGCTATGAGGCAGCAGTGCTAACCACTGTGCCACCGTGTCGCCCTCGCAGATCAGGGTGCCATTTTGTCCTGCTGCCCCAATCTCCCCTCCCCCCCCATTTTCGCCCCCCCCCCCCAACCTTGGGGAGGCCCTCAGGAAGTTACCTCACCTAGTAAGGCCCCCGTGTGCCCGATCCCCGGCAGTGCCAGGATGCTAGGCTGGCATTGCCAATGTGTCCAGGTGCCAGCAGGAGTGCCAAGGCGCCACCCTGCCCTATCCCTGACCACCATAAGGTCTTCAATGGCCTGGGAGACCCCATGATACTTTTACACCTTGTCCACATTTGTGTAAGGTAAAAGGTAAAGCCGCCATAGTCCCAGATGACCATAGGCTGCTTTCCCCTTTGAGGGGGAGAGCTGACTGGTGGTGATTTGACCTGAGGATCGCCACACCTCAGGTGAGTGGCAAGGTTGAGAAGGCAGAGCCGGCATGAATAACCTCAGCCGGTAGGGGAATTGAACCCGCGCTGCTGGCTTCGCTCTGAATCGTGAGCAATGCTGAGCTAAACTGCCTGCCGCATGTTTGTATGGACCAGTACTAAATGGTACATGCACGAGGTCTCCCAGGCGGGCTTGTTGAGTTCCGGGTGCTGGGTGAATCTGGAGAATGTATATTTAAATGAGCCGTATGAGTGTCACAAGGCCTCTTGCGAGATTCCACGGCCTAGTCCTGACACCAAGTCAGCCGGATGAGGCTGCTGAATCGTGATCGTAGCCTCCCAAATGGAAAATTCAGCCCCATCAATTCGATTCTTGATAATTTGATTTCAGCAGAAGGGCTTCACTTGGGCAGCACGGTGGCCAAGTGGTTAGCACAACCGCCTCACAGCGCTGAGGTCCCAGGTTCGATCCCGGCTCTGGGTCACTGTCTGTGTCGAGTTTGCACATTCTCCCCGTGTCTGCGTGGGTTTCGCCCCCACAACCCAAAAATGTGCAGAGTAGGTTGATTGGCCACGCTAAATTGCCCCTTAATTGGAAAAAAATAATTGGGTAATCTAAATTTAAAAAAAAAAAAAAAGAAGGGCTTCACTTAGCCTGAGCACCTCCAGACCAGCAGCCAGGTTTTCCGCTCCTAATAATAATTTTTATTAGTGTCACAAGTAGGCTTACATTAACAGTGCAACGAGGTTACTGTGAAAATCCCCTAGTCACCACACTACGGCACCAGTTCGGGTACACAGAGGGCAAATTCAGAATGTCCAATTCACCTAACAAGCACGCCTTTCGGGACTTGTGGGAGGAAACCCATGCAGACATGGGGTAAAGTGCAGACTCCGCACAGACAATGCTGGTTTAGCACAGGGCTAAATCGCTGGCTTTCAAGGCAGGCCAGCAGCACGGTTCAATTCCCGTACCAGCCTCCCCGAACAGGTGCCGGAATGTGGTGACCAGGGGCTTTTCACAGTTACTTCATTTGAAGCCTACTTGTGACAATAAGCGATTTTCATTTCATTTTTCATTTCAGTGACCCAAGTGGGAATCGAACCTGGGTCCCTGACGCTATGAAGCAACAGTGCTAACCACTGTGCCACCCCCATTAATATCCAATGGATTATATGATAAGATGTTTGATTCCAATTGGAACCTGAGGGATATCGGACAGACAAGCAAATGTAGCAATCATTCCACTTTCCTGCACAAAAAGAGGGGGGAGGGGGGGCGGTGGCCAGTGGGTTTGGGGGGGTGGCACAGCAGGTGGCGAAGGGGCAGAAGATGAATTGAAAATAGCAAGAGGCCGCTGCCTTTGGGTGCTGTTTTCTCCCCTCCTGAATTTTTCCAGAGATTGACCTTGAAGAATGTGGCCAATTGGGCAAATCGTCAAACTGGGTCTGGCACTTTTACTACAGTGGGGAAAAACTGGAACTAAAAAGTATTAAAGGTGAGGTATGTGTCCTAAAGGCTGACCAACAGCAGTATTCGGGTGAGTTTAAGGTGACTGGGGAATGTACTTAGCAGCATTAATCTGCCATCACTTTCCACACTGCTACAGAAATTAAAATTCAAGGGCAGGAGACCGTGGGTTTATGCAAAATAACGGCCTCAGTTCCCAGCCTCTGAGTGGTTTTTGGCTCATGTTGCTTGGCTCAGATTCCGGAAGCTCGAACAAACAGCGTGGGTAAGTAAACACGCCTGTCACCGCTTCCTCACAAACAGTCCTGGCTACAGTGAGTGTTTGTTCACAGAGTACTCTGTGTGAATGGGCCCCCAGTCTAACATTCCATGTTGGATATTCGCTGGGGTCAAAGTGGCCACATCTCTCACTGGAGTCCTATCCCCCCCTCCTGCAGGAGTACAGTTAGACCATAAGATATAGGAGCAGAATTAGGCCATTCGGCCCATTAAGTCTGCTCTGCCATTCAATCGTGGCTGATATTTTTCTCATCCGCATTCTCCTGCCTTCTCCCCATAACCCCTGATCCCCTTATTAATCAAGAACCTATCTATCTCTGTCTGAAAGACACTCAGTGATTTGGCCTCCACAGCCTTCTGCGGCAAAGAGTTCCACAGATTCACCACCCTCTGGCTGAAGAACCTCCTCCCATCTCTGTTTTTAAGTTCATGGAATACAATTTCTAAGCTGCCAGCACCGTTCTGGGCCCTACCAAAAGATCTATCTTGCACATGTAAATCTAGAGGTACTCCAAGGAACTAAGAGGCCACCGCAATCAGGGAAGACTGAGCTGACTGAGGCTTGTTCCACGAAAGAGAAGACCGAAATGTGGCCTGATGGACCTTCAAAATTATTAAGGGCTAGGGCAGCACAGTGGCACAGTGGTTAGCACTGCTGCCTCACAGCGCCGGGGGTCCCAGGTTCGATACCGGCTCTGGGTTACTGTCCGTGTGGAGTTTGCACATTATCCCCGTGTTTGTGTGGGTTTCACCCCCACAATCCAAAAGATGTGCAGGGTAGGTGGATCGGCCATGCTAAATTGCCCCATAATTGGAAAAAATGAATTGGGGGGGGCAGAACGGTGGCACAGTGGTTAGCATTGCTGCCTACGGCGCTGAGGACCCGGGTTCGAATCCCGGCCCTGGGTCACTGTCTGTGTGGAGTTTGCACATTCTCCCCGTGTCTGCGTGGGTTTCACCCCCACAACCCAAAGATGTGCAGGGTAGGTGGATTGGCCACTCTAAATTGCCCCTTAATTGGAAAAAATAATTGGGTACTCTAAATTTATAAAAAATAATTATTATGGCTTTGCTAGAGTAAATGTAGACAAGGTATGGCAGTCCACCACTATCTTCTTTAGGACAAGTAGGGAAAAGCAACAAATGCCTGCATTGCCAACAATACTCACATCACATAATAAAACTTTAAAAAAGATATTTCCACTTGTGGCATTTTCCAAAACTAGGGATTATAACATACAAGAGAATCACTGATATATTCATTGAGGAATTTAGAAGAAACTTCTCTACTCAAGAGATTGATAAGAATTTAGAACTCGCTAGCACAGTGAGTGATTAAGGTGAATAATATAGATGCATGTAGCAGGGTAACTAGATAAGGGCAAAATAATAGGATCTGTCGATAGGGGGTGAGATGAAGTAAGTTGGTCAGAATTTGCGTAGATCATTAACATCAGTACGGGTCCGTTGGGCCAAATGGCCTGTTTCATCTGTGAATTCTGTGTAATTCTATGTATGTGATTGTCAATAGATTATTTGACTTCAATTCTGTTCTTACCTTTCATCCATTCACATAAAATTTATCCTCGAGTGCCAGCTTGGCACCTTGACAGTGCCAACCTGGCATCCTGGCAGTGGCCCTGCCAGCTAACAATGCCACCTAGGCATCTTGTCAATGCCAGGCTGGCACCCAGGTGGCACTACCAGGGTGCCCAGGTGGCACCAGCCATGCCAGGGTATCACCTTGTCCAGAGGGCATGCACCTGGGGGCCTCCGATCCCCTGGGGGACCCCATACGTGCTGTTCCATCTCGTCCCCGTTTCTGGAGACCAGAATTGAGCAACACTCGCCCGAGGTCTCTGAGGTAAAGGAGATTGATCCGATGCCTTGGGTAACTCAGGACTCTGCAGATTTAAGCGAGACTATCTGTCTCACTTTAATATACAGATTTACTAGGGCTTCTGGTGGTGGTATGTAGGGGAGGTCGCACGTTGAATGGCTCCTGCTTGAGGCTTGATTTTTTTAGAATTTAATTCACGGTCCCAGGGGCAATTTTTGGTTAAATAAGTGCAGGAAGACATAAGGAACAAAGATGTCCACCACCCAAAGGAAAACGTCCGCGAAGATAGGGGCTAATGAAGGTTCGCTGTCGAGTGGAAGGGTCGGCTCAGGAACTGGAAGGAAGGCGGAGGCTGGGTCGCTGGGTGGGGCCGCACTGCTCACGGCAGGAAAGATGATTGAGGTGATGGCTGTGGAACTTGAAAAACAGTTCACAAAGCACATGGAGGTGATGAGGAAGGAAATGATGGCAGCATCGAAGGAGGAGACAATTGCCCCGGTGAAGGCGGCAGTGTCGAGGATATTGGCTGAGGTGCGGGAGCAGGGCGAGACACTGAAGGAAGTGGAGGAGGCCTTGCTGCAATATAGCGATCAGCTCACCTCAATGGGTGAGGAGCTGTGGAGGCCAACAAGAGTCTGCGAGCTAAATTGGAGCATCTGGAAAACAGATCTAGGTGGCAAAATCTGAGGATCATGGCCCTGCCCGAAGGGGTGGAGGGCCCAAGGCCGATGGAGTATTTTGCCAAGGTGTCAGCGGAGCTGTTGGGGGAGGGAAAGACCCCTTCCGGTACGAACTGGATCGGGCTCAAAGGACATGGAGGCCTAAACCAAAGGCAAATGAGCCGCCAAGAGCAGTGATTATTTGTTTCCCTTGGTACTGCGTGAAGGAGAAGATCCTGATTTGGGCGAAGCAGAAGCGGGAGGTGCAGTGGGCTGGAGTTGATGTATGTATATACCAGGACTTTACTGTGGAGTTGGCGAGGAGGCAGATGGCCTTCGGCCGAGTGAAGATGGCATTGTATAACAGCGATGTGCCATTCAGCGTAGTGTACCCAGTTAAGTTGAGGGTGACCTATAACTCCAAAGACTTTAATTGCAAGACGGTGAAAGTGGCGAAGGCGTTTGTGAAGGTAGAAGGACTGGGGCAGAAGTGAGAAATGGGACTGAGGATTGGATTTGAATTGAGGGTCGGTGTGGTTGAGGAAGGTACGTAGCTCTATTTTTTAAGCGCATGTCGTTATCTGTGCTAAATGAGTTGAAGTTGCCTATTTGGACAAGGTAAGAGTTGGGATTTTCTTTTGCAATGATGGTTCTTTGGGATTTGTGTGTTTACACTGGGGTTATGTGTTGAATGGGATTTCTTTGTTTTCCTAGGTGGGGGGGAGGGGATTGGAGGGGAGTGAGGCATCCACACTGGCTCATTTAAGCTGGCCAGTGAATGGGAGTGTGGTGGTGGGAGGAGCTACGGCCATCAGAGCCTGGTAGAACATGTTTTGATGGGCTGAGGAGGTGAGAAAAGTGGTGAGAGGGGACCGATACTGGGTGAGGTGTTTTAAAGTGTAATTGGATCGGGGGATCCTGGGAGGTGGGGGAGGGGTTCAATGGTAACAATGGGATGGGGCAGGCCAAGCCCAGTGGGAGAGACCTCCACTTAAGATAGTTACGTGGAATGTGAGGGGATTGTTGGAGAGAGGTTTGCAGTGTCATCTCGGGGGTAGCATTAGTGGACCTGGAACCAGGGCCCCGAGAAGCCATTTTCAGGGTTTCGGACTGGTTTGAGCGGCAGGCGGGCGTGGGGCAGATGATTTTAGCCTTTGCCTCGCCGATTGCCCGGAGTCGGGACCTGTTGTTGTAGTCACCACTGATGTACATATTAGGTGATTTGTGGTAAGGCCCCTGTACTACAGGTACGGGGGTAGATCCCTGCCTGCTGGCTCCGCCCAGTAGGCAGAGTATAAATATGTGTGCTCCTCGTACAGCAGCCATTTCGGCAGCTGCTGTAGGGGGCCACACACCTTAGTGTATTAAAGCCTCAATTACATTCAACTCTCGTCTTTGTGTAATTGATCGTACATCAATTTATTACACTAAAGTTTTCAGAAGATGGACCTCCGCATCAAGCCGGATCGCCTGCAGCTGGATCCGCAATCAGGCAACGCCAAAAAAGACTTTGAACATTGGCAGCCTGTTTCGAAGCTTACATCAGGTCTGCACCAGACCCTATTCCGGAAGCTCAGAAGATCTAGATCCTCTACACGCGGCTGAGCTCCAACGTCTTTCCGCTTATCCAGAATGCGCCGACCTACGACTACGTCATGCGCTACTGAAAGAAAACTACGCTCAGTGGACTAACACGCTTTATGCCAGATACATCCTCTCCACTCGTAGTCAACTCCCTGGTACGTCAGGAGAAGATTTCTGGCGTGCCCTGATTCCCCTGGTCAGAGACTGTGACTGTCAGGCTGTCACGGCCACGGAACACTCGAACGTGCTTATGAGGGACGCTTTTGTTACGGGGATAGGGTCAGATTACATCCACCAGCGCCTTTCAGAAGGGGCCACGCTTGACCTCGCGGCAACCATAAAGCTTGCGCTCTCATTGACGATCGCCTTGCGCAACATCCAGGCCTACACCCCGGGCCGCGCGGCCCCCTCCTACGCATCGTTGACTCTGCAGACAGCCACCCCATCGGGTACCCCACTCAGCCAACTCCACACCTGTGCCGTGCGCCCGCCGACCAACCCCGGGGGCCCCAGATGTTATTTCTGTGGGCAGCCAAAACACCCCCGACAACGCTGCCCGGCCCGGAGCGCCGTTTGTAAGGCCTGCGGCAAGAAGGGGCACTTCGCTGCGATGTGCCAGGCCCGCTCAGTTGCCGCTATTGTTCCAACCCCCCCCCCCCATCGTATGGCCAGTGGGCGCCGCCATCTTCCCCTCCCCGGACCACGTGTGGCCCGTGGGAGCCGCCATCTTTTTCAACCCCCACCACGTGCGACCCATGGCCGCTGCCACCTTGTTCAACCCCCACCACGTGCGGCCTGTGGCGCTGCCATCTTGTCCTCCCCAGAAGCACAATGCACCGCCATCTTGTCTTCCCGACGACATGTGCGGCCTGTGGGCGCTGCCATCGTACCAGGGCCCATGCACCCCGGGCACCCCATCGCCTTCTCGCCATGTCTCGCCTCGGTCACGATTGACCAGTCTCGCCAGCACAACCTAGCTACCGCCTCTACAAACGTGAAAATCGATGGGCACGAGATCTCTTGTCTGCTGGACTCCGGGAGCACCGAGAGCTTCATTCATCCCAATACAGTAAGGCGCTGCTCTCTCGCGGTACACCCCATTAACCAGAGAATCTCCCTGGCCTCTGGGTCCAATTCCGTGGCGATCCGGGGGTACTGCATAGCCACTCTCACTGTCCAGGGCATAGAGTTTACCAGCTTCCACCTCTATGTCCTCCCCAACCTCTGCGCTGCCCTGCTACTCGGCCTGGACTGCCAGTGCAACCTCCAGAGCCTAACATTGAAATATGGCGGGCCCCTACCACCCCTCACTGTGTGCGGCCTCGTGACCCTAAAGGTCGACCTACCTTCCCTATTTGCAAACTTAACCCCAGATTGCAAACCCATTGCCACCAGGAGCAGACGGTACAGCGCCCAGGACAGGACCTTCATCAGGTCCGAATTCCAGCAACTGCTCCGGAAAGGCATCATCGAAGCCAGAAATAGCCTCTGGTAAGCCCAAGTGGTACTGGTGAAAACTGGGAAGAAACACAGAATGGTCGTGGACTACAACCAGACCATCAATAGGTATACGGAGCTCGACGCGTACCCGCTCCCACGCATATCTGATATGGTCAATCAGATTGCACAGTACCGGGTCTTCTCAACTGTGGACCTAAAATCCGCCTACCTCCAGCTCCCCATCCGTAAGGCAGACCGCCCCATACACTGCCTTCGAGGCAGTTCGCTGCCTCCACCACTTTCTCAGGGTTCCGTTCGGCGTCACCAACCAGGTCTCGGTTTTCCAACGGGAAATGGACCGAATGGTTGACTGGTATGGGCTGCGGGCCACCTTCCCATACCTTGACAATGTCACCATCTGCGGCCATGATCAGCAGGACCATGACGCCAACCTTGCTAAATTTCTCCGCACCGCCACTCTCCTCAACCTAACTTACAACAAGGAGGAGTGTGTGTTCAGCACGAACCGCTTAGCCATCCTCAGCTATGTGGTCCAGAATGGGGTTCTGGGGCCTGATCCCAACCGCATGCGTCCCCTCATGGAACTCCCCCTCCCCCACTGCCCCAAAGCCCTCAAATGTTGCCTGGGGTTCTTTTCTTACTACGCCCAGTGGGTCCCACATTATGTGGATAAGGCCCGCCCACTCATCCAATCCACTCTTTTTCCCCTAACGGCCGAGGCTCACCAGGTCTTCAACCGTATTAAGGCCGACATTGTCAAGGCCGCAATGCACGCAGTCGATGAGACGTTACCATTTCAAGTCGAGAGCGACGCATCAGACATCCCTCAACCAGACACACAGGCCCGTGGCTTTCTTTTCACGAACCCTTCATGCCTCCGAAATTCGGTACTCCTCCGTCGAAAAAGAGGCCCAAGCCTTCGTTGAAGCTGTGCGGCATTGGAGGCATTACCTGGCCAGCAGGAGGTTCACTCTCCTCACTGACCAACGGTCGGTAGCTTTCATGTTTAACAACACACAGCGGGGCAAGATCAAAAACGATAAAATCTTGAGGTGGAGGATCGAGCTCTCCACCTACAATTACGTGATTTTGTATCGCCCCGGTAAGCTCAACAAACCCCCCGATGCCCTATCCCGAGGTACATGTGCCAGCGCACAGGTAGACCGACTCTGGACTCTGCACGACAATCTTTGTTACCCGGGAGTCACACGTTTGTACCACTTCATCAAGGCCCGCAATCTGCCCTACTCCGTCGAGGAAGTCAGGGCAATCACCAGAGACTGCCAGGTCTGTGTGGAATGCAAACCGCACTACTACCAGGCAGACCGTGTGCGCCTGGTGAAGGCCTCCCGCCCTTTTGAACGCCTCAACGTGGACTTCAAAGGGCCCCTCCCCTCCACCAACTGTAACACGTACTTCCTCAGTGGTCGATGAGTACTCCAGATTCCCCTTCGCCATCCCATGCCCTGATATGACGTCTGCCACCGTCATCAAAGCCCTCAACGCCATCTTCGCTCTGTTCGGCTTCCCCGCCTACGTCCACAGCGACTGGGGATCCTCATTCATGAGCGATGAGCTGCGGCAGTTCCTGCTCAACGAGGGTATCGCCTCAAGCAGGACGACCAGCTATAATCCCCGGGGAAATGGGCAGGTGGAGCGGGAGAATGGGACGGTCTGGAAGGCCGTCCAGCTGGCCCTACGGTCCAGAAATCTCCCGGCTTCCCTCTGGCAGGAAGTTCTCCCTGACGCACTGCACTCCATTCGGTCTCTCCTATGCACTGCGACTAATGACACACCCCATGAACGTTTCTTTGCCTTCCCCAGGACATCCACCTCCGGGGTGTCGCTCCTGACTTGGCTTGCAGCTCCAGGATCTGTTCTCCGCAAGCACGTTCGACTCCACAAGGTGGACCCGTTGGTTGAAAGGGTACAGCTACTGCACGCCAACCCCCAGTATGCCTACGTAGCGTACCCCGACGGCCGCCAAGATACTGTCTCCCTCACGGACCTGGCACCAGCAGGTTTTACACAAACACACACACCCCTCCGGCCCGGCGCCACCCTCCCCTTCCCGGCGCACCCAGCTGCAACTCCCGCCCCAGGACAATCCGTCCTCCCCCTGCCCACGCCCGAGGATGATGAGGATTTCGGCACGCTCCTGGAGTCACCGAGGACCAGACTGACACCGGAATCGCCGCCACCACTGCGGCACTCACAGCGGCAGATCAAGGCTCCGGACCGACTGAATCTGTAACTTGATCGGGACTCTTGAAACATCTGTATAATTCTCCACCACCCCCGCCGGACTCAATTTTAACAGGGGGTGAATGTGGTAGTCACCACTGATGTATATATTAGGTGATTTGTGGTAAGGCCCTGTACTACAGATACGGGGGTAGTTCCCTGCCTGCTGGCTCCGCCCAGCAGGCGGAGTATAAATATGTGTGCTCCTCGTACAGCAGCCATTTCGGCAGCTGCTGTAGGAGGCCACATATCTTCATGTATTAAAGCCTCGATTGCATTCAACTCTCGTCTTTGTGTAATTGATCGTGCATCAGATGTCAGCTTCCCCATCCTGTGACACAGGTTGGTGGGGGGTGGAACCTACTTGAATTTCTTTGACTCTCGGGAAGGTGAAGTTTTAGCTAAAAGGGATGAATGAAGGGTTTCACAATTCATGGAGGTTGTTTATTATGCACTTCCGATAATTGGTTGTCATTGAACATTAGGTGAGGGTGGGAGGGGGGGTCGGCGGAATTATTTGTTTGGTTACACTGTTTACAGATTGATTGTTAATTTGTGTTTTTTACCAGCAATGCACGAGTGGATGTTTTGGTCTGTATATTGAGCAGGGTGCGGTTTGGGTGTGGGGGATTGTTTTTAAATTTGTTTTGTTTGTTTTTTCTTTAGTTGTTTATTGATGAAAATGTTGAAAATGAGGGGAATAAAAAGATTTTTTTTTAAATATGCAGATTTGCTAAAAAGTGATTCCCCCCACAATGGGCGGGATTTACATCGCAACATCCCGTTGGATCGTGTTAGATCTCTCGAGGCGTTGCGAGCCGGTAGATCCCAGGTGCAGGTTCTTCCTGCTTTTATCGGTCATGTTGCGCCACAGCGAGCTGCCTTTCGGGCACAACATGGCTATTAAATCGCACCCAATGGGTTTTTTTCTTCCAATTTTTGTGTTTATTAGCTACAGAAATCTCAGAGATGGGAGTGAAGGATGGGGGGGGGGGGGTGGGTGCGGGGCGCAGGGTGGGGTGGAAGGACAGGCAGGATGGTTGCAAAGGGGGCACCATGCTATGCAAACTCCAGGAGTACATCAAACCACAGCTGACAACCCTACTGTGGGAGATTGGATAGACCCTGCTCAGGCCGCCTTTTATGTTCAGTTCTAACAAGCCCCAGCTGGGTGGTCTCCACGGGGAGATAATATTTTCTCCATGGGCCCCGCGGGAGTCATGGCACAAACTTTTTAATCCCGATCTTTATATCTTTTAATCTGTATTGTTGAGTAACATTCCAAGTAAACCATTAGAAAGGCTTTTCTTTTTAGTCCCCCAACCAATCTCCGTGGGAAAGATATCGGTTCCTCGAGAAACCAACCCATTCCCTTCACCTTAAGAGAGATGTTTCAATCCTTCCCACTTCCATTGAAAGGCATTGAAATGACCATGGTCTTGCTCTTCACCTCCCGCCACCCCCCGTCCCAACCCCTATATTAACTATCCTGTTGAATGTCTTTCTGACCCATTACTTTGGGGGCAATGGCTTCTATTCCCAATTGAGAGAAAGACTGTGGTCTTTAGACTCCACCCACATAAGGAGAGGTTCCCAAACTCTAGTCATTCACTATCCCTGGTGAGATTTTTTAAATGATTTAATGGGGTGTGGGTGTCATTGGGAAGGCCAGCATTTGTTGGCCATCACTAATTGCCCATGTGAAGGTGATGGTGAGCTGCCTTCTTGAACGGCTGTAGTTCATGTGCTATAGGTAAGTTTATGGTAGTGTTTGGCAATGGGTTTTGGGATTTTGACCCAGCGACTGTGAAGGATGCTGTGCAGCTTGGAGGGATGGTGTTTCCATATGTCAGTGGCCCTTGCTCATCTAGATGGTAGAGGTTATAGGTTTGGAAGGTGCTGACGAAGGAGCTTTGGAGATTTGCTGCGTGCATCTTGTATATGGTATACACTGCTGACACTGTGTGTCGGTGGCAGAGTGAGTGAATGTTTAATTTGGTAAATGAGGTGCTGATCAATTGTGCTGCTTTGTCCTGGATGGTGTTGAGCTTCTTGAGTGGTGTTGGAGCTGCACTCATCCAGTCAAGTGGAGAGACTTCCATTACACTCCTGACTTGTGCTTGTAGATGGTGGACAGGGTCTGAAGAATCAGGAGATGAGTTACTCGCCACAGGATTCCCAGCCTCTGACCTGCTCTAATAGCCACAGTATTTATGTGGCTGATCCACTTCAGTTTCTGGTCAATGATGACCCCCAGGATGTTGATATGAAATTAAATGAAAATCGCTTATTGTCACAAGTAGGCTTCAATGAAGTTACTGTGAAAAGTCCCTAATCGCTACATTCCGGCGCCTGTTCGGGGAGGCTGGTACAGGAATTGAACCGTGCTGCTGGCCTGCCTTGGTCTGCTTTAAAAGCCAGCGCTTTAGCCCTGTGCTAAACTCAGGGGCAATCCAGTGATTGTAACGCCATTGAATATGAGGGGCAAACGCTCAGCTGCTCTCTTTTAGGAGAGAACCTCCTAAATGTAACTCTTTAAGAAATAAATTAATGTAACCAATTATTTTTTTTTCCAATTAAGTGGCAATTTATCATGGCCAATCCACCTAACCTGCACATCTTTTTTAAAAATATAAATTTAGTGTACCCAATTATTTTTTCCAATTAAGGGGCAATTTAGCGTGGCCAATCCACCTAACCTGCACATCTTTTGGGTTGTGGGGGTGAAACCCATGCAGGCACGGGGAGAACATGCAAACTCCACACAGACAGTGACGCAGGGCCGAGATTTGAACCCAGGTCCTCAGCACTGTAGGCAGCAAAGCTACCACTGTGCCACCCTAACCTGCACATCTTTCGGTTCTGGGGGTGAGACCCATGCAGACACCGGGAGAATGTGCAAACTCCACACGGACAGTGACCCAGGGCTGGGATTCGAGCCCCGTTCTCAGCATCACAGCTTGATATGGCAACTGCCCGGCCCAAGAAGCTACAGAGAGCCGTGAACACAGCCCAGTCTATCACACAAACTTGCCTCCGATCCACTGTGTACACCTCCTGCTGCCTTGGGAAAGGGGGCCGCAAAATCAAAGACCCCTCTCACCTGGGTTATTCTCTCTTCCAGCCTCTTCCATCAGGCAGGAGATACAAAAGTCTGAGAACACACAGCAACAGGTTCAAAAACAGCTTCTTCCCCACTGTTACCAGATTCCTGAATGACCCTCTTATGGACTGAACTGCTCTCTTCACACATCTTCTCTACTGAGTATTTTTTAAAAATAAATTTAGAGTACCCAGTTACTTTTTTCCAATTAAGGGGCAATATAGCACGACCAATCCACCTACCCTGCACATCTTTGGATTGTGGGTGTGAGAGCCATGCAGGTACAGGGGGAATATGCGAACCCCACACGGACAGTGACCCGGGGCCGGAATTGAACCCAGGTCCTCGGTGCCGTTAGACAGCAGTGCCAACCACTGTGCCACCATGTCGCCCTATCTTCTCTACTAGGTAGTACCACCCTCCGTATATTTCACCCGATGCTTGTGCTTATGTATTTACAGTGTGGGGCAGCACGGAGGCGCAGTGGTTAGCCCTGCTGCCTCACGGCGCCGAGGTCCCAGGTTCAATGCCGGCTCTGAGTCACTGTCTATGTGGAGTTTGCACATTCTCCCCGTGTTTGCGTGGGTTTCACCCCCAAAATCCAAAGATGTGCAGGGTCGGTGGATTGGCCACGCTACGTTGCCCCTTAATTGGGAAAAAATGAATTGGGTAATCTAAATTTTTTTTAAAATGTATTTACAGTGTTTATTTATGTATGTCCTATGTTTCTTCATGTATGGAACGATCTGTCTGGACTGTGCACAGAAGAATACTTTTCACTGTACTTTGGTACACATAACAATAAATCAAATCAAATCAAATGCAGTAGTTACGCTTTCCTGCCAGATGTGATGTAGTAGTTCTGTTCTGCAGTGTACAAGTTATTTTGCGAATTGCTATTAGTTTAGTCAAATAATTCTATAAAATTAAGGACAGAGTGTGCACAAAGAGAACTGAATTATGCCTTTCGAATCATCCTCTGCTCTCTAACACACCTTTCATCCAAAGAGAAACTCAGGAAAATCTTTTTACATGAACCGATTCAGTGTCCAGAATGTTGGCGGTAGGGCTACCATGATTGGCTCAGTACCCTCGGGTTAATAGAATAGAACAGTACAGCACAGAACAGGCCCTTCAGCCCTCGATGTTGTGCCGAGCAATGATCACCCTACTCAAACCCACGTATCCACCCTATACCCGTAACCCAACAACCCCCCCCCCACTCCTAACCTTACTTTTTTAGGACACTACGGGCAATTTAGCATGGCCAATCCACCTAACCCGCACATCTTTGGACTGTGGGAGGAAACCGGAGCACCCCGGAGGAAACCCACGCACACACGGGGAGGACAAGTGAATTTTTTTCTTTTTTTATTCACTCATGGGACGTGGGCATCGCTGGCTATGCCAGCATTTATTGCCTGTCCCTAATTGCCCTTGAGGGGTCAGTTAAGAGTCAACCACATTGTTGTGGATCTGGAGGCACATGTAGGCCGGACCAGGTAAGGATGACAGATTTCCTTCTCGAAAGGACATTAGTGAACCTGATGGGTTTTTTCCGACAATCGGCAATATTCACCACAATTTCTTCCAGGCTATTTGCTGAAAGTGTAGTCAAGTAGCTTGTTGCCATTCTGGCCCAGCTAAACCTCTCCACTGTGCTAGGGAAATGTCCAGTTCCTAATGGCTATGGATGGATGCTCGTTATGTTGAATCCTTTCACCATTGGTGTTGCTGTGGGATCTCTGGAGTTCCCCCCAGATAGGTATACCTTCACACAAGTTAGATTTTGTTGCAAGCAGCGGAGAAAATGAGGTGGTGGCAGAATCACTGAGATAACAGGAAGTTTATAAATGGCATCAGAAAATAACTGAGATTAATAACAAGACAATTGAGGCAATTCAGTAGATGGGCGGCATTGTTGAAGCATTGATAGACTGCGTGCCAAGTTGAAATCAGCTCTTCCAGCCGATGGAGTCACTGGTAAGAGTGGTGTAATGTTGAGGAGAGGGAGAGACAATCAGGCCAGTCATACACAGGCATGTTCACATGGAGTGTGGCCAACCTTCAGTAAATTAATTACGATCCAGTAAAAATATATTATTCTAAACCCATCATCGGTAATGAGCAAAACAATTGTGGATATTCAGTGCTCTGTTTAACCTGTTCAGACCTTTGCAGAATCCAAGATACAAGTTGATCTCCTGGCATATTTTCCTTTAAGCATTGGTTCAATCTCAAAGACTTCCAGGTCACGCATAATGTGGGTTTAATTCAGAGTAAAGCTCCCTCTGGATTCCTGATCAGCCGTGTGATGGAAAGAAATGGGAGCTTCTTTCACCATATCCATAACTCCAGGCTACAACATGCAGGTAAAAGTGCATGTCGCCACAGCAACCTGGACTTCTTGAGGGGCATGGCGGGAGGGGTGGTTTGGCTCAGTTAGTGTGGATCAGATTGGAGCCAAGAACACAAGGATCAATTCCATTCTCGCTGGTGCGGATCCAGGACCTGCCTGCTTGGTGGAGGTCATGGTGCTGTGGGTCAGACCTGTCTTTGGGCAGAGAATTGAAGAAGAAAGCTCCCTCTAGTCTCTCAATGATGAGCACTAATCCAATCCCCAAAGAGATTCCATGAGCATGACCTTTGTACTTCTTAAACTGGCTCTCGTCATGACGTCTGGAGGTGAGGTTGGCCACTTAATACTCATAAGCTCCAATGATGTAGCTTCACCCACACTAGGAACTGGGTTGAGACTGACCCGACGTAATTCATTGTTGGTTATTATAGCTGACACAGAGAGAGCAGACCCGAGCTGCTTATATACTCCGCTGCGAGTGCCACTTGGCTCTAATACTTCAGCCTCATGTAGCAGGTGGCAACTCAAACACAACTGCCTAGGTTTGTTAGAGTCAGGGCAGCAGGGTGGCACAGTGGGTTAGCCCTGCTGCCTCACAACGCCAAGGTCCCAGGTTTGATCCCGGCTCTGGGACACTGTCTGTGCAAGAGATGAGAGAAGCTGATGTGTTGGCCTTTGCCTCCCTGATAGCCCGGAAGAGGATCTTGTTAGGGTGGCAGGCTCCGGAGTTGCCAACGGCAGCGGATGGGTGGGAGACCTTGCAGATGTTTTACATTCAGAGAAGATACAGTTCGCCATTAAGGAGGCAGCACGGTAGCGCAGTGGGTTAGCCCTGCTGCCTCACAACGCCAAAGTCCCAGGTTTGATCCCAGCTCTGGGACACTGTCTGTGTGGAGTTTGCACATTCTCCCTGTGTTTGCATGGGTTTTGCCCTGACAACCCAAAAGATGTGCAGGGTAGGTGGATTGGCCACACTAAATTGCCCCTCAATTGGAAAAAATGAATTGAGTACTCTAAATTTATTTTTAAAAAGGTTTAAAAAAGTCAGCTCCAGGGCAGCACGGTGGCCTAGTGGTTAGCACAGCTGCCTCACGGCGCTGAGGTCCCAGGTTCGATCCCGGCTCTGGGTCACTGTCCGTGTGGAGTTTGCACATTCTCCCCGTGTCTGCATGGGTTTCGCCCCCACAACCCAAAAATGTGCAGAGTAGGTGGATTGGCCACTCTAAATTGTCCCTAAATTGGAAAAAATAATTGGGTAATCTAAATTTATTTTTAAAATAGTCAGCTCCTGGGAATTCTTTGTCAACGAACAAGCCATCCCAACCACGCTAAAACAGGCAAACTTATTTTAAAGTTATGTCTTTCTCTAGTTTCTCAACTGTCCTCCGTCCCAGTCTCGCTGCGTTACCATTCATCCCCAAAGTCCTTAAATATGTTGTCATCTTCCAAATCTGTCCTCATCTTTCACATGTTTAAATTTCTTCAATCACTTTTTCACCCTTGTGATAGCACTGAACTGTCCCCAATCAGTCACAAAATGACATCCTATGTGAATGTATCTATGGTGTACTATCTGTCCTGTCCATCTTAATCTCGCTTTATCTTTGACACAGTTGACTACACCAACCTCTTTCAAACCATCAGCCCTGTTTTCCCGCTAAGTGGGACTGCTCTTGCTTTGTTCCACACTTCCCTATCCAATCAGATCCAGAGAGCCTCCTCCTAAAGCTTCTCTTGCAAGTCCTAAACTTGTTGTCTGTGAAATTCTCAATAGCCCTCTGCTATTTCACATCTACCTGCCGACTCTTGGTGACTGAGATGAAGATATGACTAGTTCCACATTCACTAGCCCCAATTCACTATCTCCACTCTGTACTGTCACACTGCTTGTCCAAAATCCAGGACTGGCACGGCCAAAATATCCCCCAATTAAATATTTTACTTATGATCCAATATCACAAAGACCACCTACCTCCACCTCTGTAACTCTGTTCAGCTCCACCCCTGTCCAAGTGCTGCTGAAACCCTTTGCCTTTATTACCTCCAGACGGGACAATTTGTGGTACACTCCAAGCTGCTTTTCGGTTTTCTGTCCTCCACAAACTCATCAGAAATGCTTCTGCCTCGGGGCGCCATGTGGCACGGTGGTTGGCACTGGGCCTGTGGC
Source organism: Scyliorhinus canicula (assembly GCF_902713615.1). Taxonomy (NCBI): domain Eukaryota; kingdom Metazoa; phylum Chordata; class Chondrichthyes; order Carcharhiniformes; family Scyliorhinidae; genus Scyliorhinus; species Scyliorhinus canicula. The sequence continues at coordinate 65,065,461 of NC_052146.1, forward strand.
GCTGAGGACCCGGGTTCGAATACCAGCCCTGGGTCACTGTCCATGTGGAGTTTGCACATTTTCCACATGTCTGTGTGGGTTTCACCCCCACAACCCAAAAATGGCCACACTAAATTGCCCCTTAATTGGAAAAAATGAATTGGGTGCTCTAAATTTATATATTTTTAAAAAAGGAGTGATTTGTGTCAGTTGCGGCTCGGTCAGTAATACTCTTGCCTTTTGCTGGAACCTTCTGCCCCTGCAGGAGGCAAGGAGATGGGTGGTCCTGAGAATTTGGCACGTTGGTATCAGGACCAATATCTGACACCTTCCCACTTCCACTGGAAGTAAGATCCGGGCAGGAAGGCCCATGGTTGACCATGTGGGTTGCACGTCTGGTAAAACTGTGTGGGCTGTATGTTAGCTGGAGGTTGGCAGTACAGGGAGGGGGTCACTCGATCCACAGCAATCTGTTCATGATTGAAGGCTTTGACCCATGATCTCTTCCTCCCCATGATTCCGTCCCATGAGACACCCCCGTGGGCAGGAGAGGTGGGGGGTGTTGTTAAAGCAGCATCCACGCCCTTTTCCATAGCACTGCCAAGTGCAAGAGCTGCTGGCCTCTGATCAGTTGGCAGCTTTTGGCAGGCAAGCAGCCATCTTCCAGGGCCCTCAGCCTGTAGGAATGCCTGCTGTTGTCCCCTCAACTGCCTGATGGGCAGAAGACACAGCAGGCCTTCCTCCTCAGTGTCAGAGGCCCTGGATGGGTTTCATCGGCCAACGCCAGAATCGTGAAATGCTATTGAGCAGAGAATTGGTCATGATGCCAAAATTGTGGCGTTTGGAATGCCACGCTCCGGTGCCTCAACAGGTGCGTCAATGCATCCTACCCTGCGTGTACAGTAAATGCCGTTCTCATATTATTAACAGACCCAGCCCAGTATTCTCTGGGGCCTCCGTGATGTTCTGCCCCATTGGGGAGAATTACCGATGGTGTGTTTCACGTGTGGTTTTAAAAATGGGGAAACAGGCACCATGGCTGATGAGGGAGAGAGAGGGCATAGGATATGCAGATGGGCTGCTGGTCCTGCTGCTGGCAAGGCTGGCTGGGGAGGGGGGGGATGTCTGCCAAACCTGTGGTGGGCAGCAATGGGGGAATGACCAGGGGTGGTCTGTGGAATTGAGGTAGCCCCCCATGGGACCAGGGCACCCAGACATTGACTGCCATTGCCGCGGCCTGCAAAGCAGCCATCTTTCTGAGCACTCCACTGACAGCGCACCGGGGCTCCTGGTTGTGCAGGGTGACCCCGACGTATGGGTGCCCCACACCCCACCACCCTAGCCCCCATCCTCCACCTCACCAACCCCGCACACCAGCCTCCACCCTCCACTCATGACCACGCACTCCATCCCCCACCCTCCACCCCACCCACTCTCACCCCTTTCCAACTGGTTGCCATCGCTGGCACGTGGCCCACCTAAAGCCAACGGCCACAGTAGCCGTAGCAGGAGGGCACTGGACTGGGGCTGCAGAGCGCTAGCATGGGTAGTAACAGCCCCCAATACCCCTGGCAGCAGGAACAGGTGCCAGGATCAGAGGCCCGCACAGTGCCAGACAACAACGGGGTCAGGGGTGTGGAGGGCAGACTGCCTGGGGGAGGGGAAGGGAGGGGAACATGTGGGGGCAGGCTCTGTAGTGCAGACCGGGGCCACCATGTAGCCTGGTGGACCCGGTTGGGCATTGGGGTACGTACCATGCTAACATGCCTAGCTTTCACCCCCTGCAGACAATGGACTTTGGGATTCAACCAGGAATGGTGGCCTGTATCCTAGTTGCCACAGCCCTGGGGATGCACTGCGACTGTACAAGCTGGAGCTGCTCGGGGAGGACCCTGCAGCAGCAGAGCCTGCCCCAGAGGAACAGGAGCCAGCCGGTGAGGATGGAGAGCCGACCACCCAACAGACTGAGGAGGAGGAGGTGGGAAAGTGGTGCCGCATGAGGTCTCATATGAACCGGCAGCTTCTGCAATTCGAGGGCCTGCCAGACTGGGCATACCATCGAAGACTCTGGCTGAGTAGGGGGGACAATGCAACATGTCTGCCAGAACATGGCGCACCTGGCACCATGAGAGGTATGGGGGAGGACACCCGCTCATGCTGGTCGTCGAGGTGATGGTTGCCCTGAACGTTTACGCCACGGGCCCTTCCAGGCGCCGAATGAGGACATGTCTGGGGTCACACAGATCTTGGTGCACAGGTGCATCCGTGATGACATGGAAGCTCTAAAGCCCAGTCGGTGCAATATATCCAATTCAATGTGGACTGAGCCCACCAGGATGCCCGGGCAGCAGGGTTTGCCACTGAGATGCTCCAGGTCCAGGGGATGATCGACGGGATGCATGTCGCCCTACGAGCACTGGCCCATGACAGGCTGGTCTTCACAGAATGAAAAGTGTACCTCTTGATGAACGGGCAGTTGGTGTGTGACCATCAGCTGTGCATCATGCACGTCTGCACCGGTACCTGGGCAGTGTGCACGACTCCTGCATCCTGGTACACTTGACGGTTTTGACCTCTTCCAGGTACACCCCCGGATGGGGGGGTTGGCTCCTGGGTGGCTGGGGTGATTCACTGTTGACGTCTATCAGGGGCCACGGACCGATGTGGTGACCGGCCACAACGACGCCCATGACGTGGCCAGCAAGGTGATCGAGCAGTGTTTCGGCATCCTGAAGATGCTGCTTAGGTGCCTGGATTGCTCTGGAGAGGCCCTTCAGTATTGAGTTAGGAGAGTCTGCCACATCATGGTGGCTTGCTGCATTCTCCACAACATCGCACAGCCGAGGGCGATGTGCTGGAGGAGGAGGATGAACGCCAGGCTTCATCCGACAAGGAGGATGTGGATGAGGGCAGAATGGGCAGGACATGGGAATCCGGGCAGACACGGGAGGCCACACGGTGTATGCACCAGGGCCGACGCACACAAGACGCTCTGATCGCCTCCAGATTCACCGACTACGGGGCCTGGCCAGCGGCAATGACGTTCCATCCCACCCCCACACCCCCCCGCCGACTGGCCAGTACCTCCCATGAACATCCTCCCTGCGCAACCCCCACCCGCCTTTGCAACCCGCTCCGTGATTGCTACCTGCCTCACTACGGGGTGCGGGCCCTGGGTTGGCAGTAACAGCGGGTCTGGTCCATGGGATAGAGGATGATTTTAAAAAAAATTTACAGTACCCAATTATTTTTCTTCCAATTAAGGTGCAATTTTTGCCTGGCCAATCCACCCACCCTGCACATCTTTTGATTGTGGGGGTCAGACCCACACAAACATGGGGAGAATGTGCAAACTCCACACGGACAGTGACCCGGGGCTGGGATCGAACCTGGGGCGGGGGGGGCCTCTCCTCCACTGCCACCAGCAGCGTCTCCAGTTCCCCGTCGGTGAAACGGGATGGCTCTCGTCTTGCAGCCACCTTGTTGGCTGGGCTGTGTTTGTGTGGGGAATGGAGTGCTTACATGTCGGCTTCATTGGAATCGGTCATGTTCCACGTGGCGCCAGTGCTAGTCTATTAACGGTTGATGAATTGCTCTGAGAACGGCACCAATTTTCCTGTCTTCGAACATCACCGAATCAGTCCCGGCGTCAACTCTTAGTTTCTGAAACAGAAAATGCCGCCGCCTGCCTTGCAGTTTATGGAGGGTTGCCCCATGCTGTGGAGTGGTGCCCCTCAAACTATATATCACCATTGGTCTCTCTTGAATGAAGAAAGATTATTTTGGTCCTTTATCCAGTACGGGTAATTACCCGTCATTAGTTGAGATATCAAAATGAGACCTCTCTGTCCTCTCAAAGTGTAAAAGATCCCAAGGCACTATTTTGAAGAAGAGCGGGGGAGTTATCCCTAGTGTCCTACGTATTCTGTAATAAACTTTTAATTGGCTGTAAAAGTGCATTGAGATGTTTGGTGGGGGGTCGTGAAAGGTGCTACTTAAATGAAAGTCTTGAGAATCATTGAACAGTTAGAGCACAGAAAGCAGGCCTTTTTTTTAAATTTAGAGTACCCAATTCATTTTTTCCAATTAAGGGGCAATTTACCGCGGCCAATCCACCCACCCTGCACATCTTTGTGTGGGTGAAACCCACTTTTGACCTCTTGTGCCTATACTAGTCCTCTGCAGGAGCAATTCACCAAATCCCCTTCCTTGCAAAATGTAATTATCCAATTCTTGTTTGAATGCCATGTTCGAATCTGCCTCTACCACATGCAGCATGTTCCAGATCCTAACCACTCACTGCATGGGAAAAGTGGCGCCCTAGGTTCTTTAACCATTCGCTTTAAATCTTTCCCTCTGTTACGTTTGTGTGATGTGTCTTTGGATGTTAACAGTACTATATAGATGCCAGTTGTTGTTGTGTTGGGAGAACACACAATGTTTCTAATTGATGGAGCTTCGAACCTGCAAACCCCTGGACTGCGTAGTTCACTGTCACGTTAGGTGGTGCAGGTAATCACTGAATACTTGGACAGCTGCCTCTTTAATTCCAATCAATTTAAAGCTTAGTGCTCACCATGATTTGTTCGAACTGGAATGCACTCTTAATCTGTCACCAATTTGTAGAATTCCATGTCGGTAACTAGTGATTTTTCGGAAGAGAAAGGATTGTTAGAGCCAGCCACCTATCAGTATGACAGCAGCACCCTACTGATTATGGGCTGACTTGAAAATGACCTAATTCCCACAAACAATTGGAATAATGAAATCTCTCCCCCCCCCCCCCCCCCCCCCCAACCTGCCCTGGCCAGGCACCTGCGCCTGCAGAACAGGTCTTTGTAGTACTTTTATTCCCCACCTCCCTTCCTCATCCCCCTCTCCTCTATACCCACCCCCAGCAGCCACACCCACTTCCCCCCACCCCCTGGAAATACATTGCTCCTCATAATGAGGCATCTCCCACTGGCTTGATGGGCTCAGCACAGATGGGCAGCTGCCAGCAGGGTGACATCAGCTACAGCTGACACTGACACTGCATCCTGCTAGTATCTGGGTTGCCAGGCAGCCTCAGAGCCTGCTGGGATAGAGACTCACAGTGACAGCAGACCAGGAAAGGACCCTGTTTAAACTGTAATGATAACGCTCCCACCCAGGTCGCCTGAGCCTCTCAGGCAGAAGGATGGGGTGGGGAGGAGTCCGTTCTGATCTGCTGCTCCAGACTGCACAGTCACCCAGAACTTAAACTCCATGTGTATAACTTGAGTGTGCCATCTTCGCCTGCAGATTTAGATACTCTTGTGCTGTCATGCTACACTTTCACAAGCAATATAACAAGTAAATTCACAGTTCTATAAAGTTACAAAAAAGTGATAATTGCACAAATTACGGCTGGAAAATTGCAGATGAATGCATTTCCTATATATACACTCCAGTGGGTGAAGCTCAATACTGGAGCTGTGCATTTGAACAACAAACTGGGACCAGGCGGAACGGCACTCATGGGGGTCGCCCAGAGGTTCGGAGGCATGCAGATGCATGCCCTTTGGACAGGGTGTTGCCCTGGCACTGTAGATGCCACCGGGGCACCCTGGCAGTGCCAGCCTGACACCTTGGCAGTGCCACCGGTGAGCAGAGCTCCTTGGTGTATAAAATGGGGCTATATAAGAGGCCTCAGCCATACATTCCCCGTTGACGCCCCTTATACAACTCGAGTCGAGAAACACACGGCTAAATTATGGGACTTTGTTCCCAAATAGTTGAATCGTGCCCAATGTTTCCCCTTGTTGGGGAGGCTAGAGCTAGGGGACATGATTTAAATATTCGGGGTCTCCCATTTAAGATTGAAATGAAAAGGAGTTTTTTCTCTCAGTATGTTGTTAGACTGTGAAATTCTCTTTCCAAGACAGCAGTGAAGGCTGGCCCATTGATGGATGCAAGGCTGAGTTAGACAAATGTTTGATTTACAAGGCAGTCATGGTTATAGGTGGGAAGAGGGGTTGTTGGGGAGGGAGATGGGGGTGGTAAGGAGGTGGTGGGCAGATAGGAAAGAGGCATTGAGACCATAACTAGATCAGCACTGTGAGTCTACCTACACCACATTGACTGGCACAGTTCAAGAATGCAGCTCACGGGCAGCACGGTGGCCTCGTGGTTAGCACAACCGCCTCACGGCGCTCAGGTCCCAGGTTCGATCCCGGCTCTGGGTCACTGTCTGTGTGGAGTTTGCACATTCTCCCCGTGTTTGCGTGGGTTTCGCCCCCACAACCAAAAAAAATGTGCAGAGTAGGTGGATTGGCCACGCTAAATTGCCCCTTAATTGGAAAAAATAATTGGGTAATCTAAATTTATTTAAAAAAAGAATGCAGCTCACGTAAGTTGTCAGGATGGCCGAGTGGTCTAAGGTGCCAGATTTAAGCAGACATTGAAGAATGCAGCTCACTACCACCTTCTCTAAGACAATGTTGGATGAGCAATAAATGCTGGCCGAGCCACTGAAGTCCACATCCCTTGAATAAATAAAATAAATTATTGAATGGCAAAACAGATTCAAAGGGCCAGATGGCCTACTCTGAAGAACATAGGACTCAGGGGCAGGAGTAGGCCATTCGGCCCTTTCTGCCTGCTTGACAATTCAATAAGATCGTGGCTGATTTGATTGTGGTCTCAACTGCACTAGGCAGCTGTCTGGACTCACTCCCGCTCCTAATTCTTGTGTTCTTCTGGCAGAGGCTGAAGAAGATCTACCTTATCAGATCCTTGAAGCGCCTGAACACCTGAAATATATCAACCGTAATCTGCTAATCTCAAAGGAATACAAATCTGGTATGCAACATTTCCACCCCACCACCACCCTTTTAACCCAGATATCATTTTGTTGAAGCTGTTCTCCATTCCCTGCGAAGCCAATATATCACCTGAAGAAGGAGCCGTGCTCCGAAAGCTCGTGTTTGAAACAAACCTGTTGGACTTTAACCTGGTGTTGTAAGACTTCTTAATATATTCTTCATGAGACCTGCAGATATGGGGGTGGGAAAGCTTGTCCTAGAAGCATTTCCAGTTCCAGCTGCACTACTCGATTCCACTGTGGTATACGATACAGGTCCGGAGAGTGAGGACCAGATCTATGATAATAGTATGCAAATGGCAGAAGCAAGTCTTGGTATCTGCTGTTTCAGAATGGGCAGGTGAAGGCAGCAGAAACCTTCCAGCAGCCAGGGTCAGTGAAGACAGTCAACGATTGATCCCTTACTGAGACTGGAAGTAAGAAGGTGAAAATTGTTGTCCAGTGAGTGGTATGGTGACCATCTGCATCCTGAAGCTGGGACAGCCCTTTGATGTCTTTCCAGTGAAACTCCGTCCTCTTTACGACTACTGAGGTTTTGGGCTAGTTCTTGAAAGGCAGTCAGCATCCAATATGTCAATTACTTGAGGCCAGAGGGTCAGTGGGATATCTGCAACTTCGGTGGAAAGCCTAAACCTGGACATTGGCAACCACATGCAGGGCAGATCACTGTCAAGCCTTACCCTGTCCTGACGTCCAAAAAACATGCACCATCCATAGGAATAGGAAAGAGGCAACTCTGGCTGATTTTGCTGAGTGTAACTGAAGGATGCTTCACTCAATTATAGAGGCCCGTGCTGCTACACCAGCCAAAATCAGCTAACTCAGCAGAGACCAAGAATCCAATCTGGAATCTTCCTTCGGAGCATCAAAGCCAGAGTTCACCCCCTCGATATTGCTCCACACCTTCATAGAATAATAAAATGTTCACAGCACAGAAGGAGGCCAGTCTGTCCGTTAGGCCCATGCTGGGTTTCTGTAAGAGCAGCTCACCTTTACTTTATATCCTTACTGAACTAAACATTGTCTGACTCAGTCAATGAGAACCCCAACTGACACGGTATCCACAGCTCCTTGGGGGAGCAAGTTCCAGATTTGTCCATGAGCAAGTGCATCCCACTTTCTCTCCTAACAAGCTCTAATTTTAAGGCAAAGTCCTCTCGTTCTGGTAAATTTACACTGCACGACTTCCGGTGGCGGCCACGGTTTGACTAGTTGCACACAGGTTGGCTCCTGTCTGGAGGTGTTGGTTTTTGAACTTTCTGCCTCTCGGATGGGTGATATTTGGTGACATCTGTGGAGAGGGAAACAAAGTTAACGTTTTTGCGCCCGTATGACTCTTCATCGGAAAGTCAGAAGAGTTCTGAAGAAGAATCCAGCTGGACTCGAAACGTTAACTCTGTTTCTCTCAGGGGCAGCATGGTGGCACAGTGATTAGCACTGCAGCCTACGACGCTGAGGACCAGGGTTTAATCCCTGCCCCGGGTCACTGTCCGTGCAGAGTTTGCACATTCTCCCCGTGTCTGCGTGGGTCTCACCCCCAAAATCCCCAAAAAATGTGCAGGGTAGGTGAATTGGCCACGCTAAGTTGCCCCTTAATTGGAAAAAACAATTAGGTACTCTAAATTCATTTTTTTTAAAACTCCATTTCTCTTTCCACATATACTGCCAGGCCTACTGAGATTTTCCAGAACTTCCTGCTTTTATTTTCTATCTTTTTCTAAGATATGTTGCCCATAATCTGCCCAAGGGGAGACAGTGGCATGGTGGTAAGGATCGACCAGTAATCCAGAGACCCGAGCTAATGCTTGCCGTACAAGTACACAGGTCCCTAAAGACAGCAATTCAAATAGACAAGGTTGTTAAGAAAGCATATGGAATACTCTCCTTCATTGGCAGAGGTATAGAATATGAAATTAAGGATATAATATTGGAATTGTATAAAATATTAGTGAGTCCACAACTGGGGTATTGTGTGCAGTTCTGGTCACCACATTACAGGAAGGATGTTATTGCTCTGGAGAGAATGCAGAGGAGGTTTGCAAGAATGTTGCTTGGGCTAGAAAAGTTTGTTTTTAATTTAAAGTGCCCAATTCTTTTTTTTTCCAATTAAGGGGCAATTTAGCGTGGCCAATCCACCTATCCTGCACCTTTTTGGGTTGTGTGGGTGAGATCCACGCACATCAAGGGAAGAATGTGCAAACTCCACACGGATTGCGTCCCGGGGCCAGGATTGAACCTGGGGTCCTCGATGCCGTGAGGCAGCAGTGCTAACCACAGCGCCACCATGCCTCCTAGGGCTAGAAAAGTGTAGCTACGAGGAGAGATTAGATAGGTTGGGGTTATTTTCCTTGGAACAAAGAAGGCTGAAGGGTGACATAATTGTGTGTTCAAAATTATGAGGGGAGGAGATAGTATAGTGGACAGGATGAAGTTGTTTCCCTTGGTGGAGATTCTAGAACCAGGGGACATATATTCAAGATAAGAGGCAGAAGATGTAGAAGGGACATGGGGAAGAACATTTTATGCGGAGGGTAGTGGGGGACTGGAATTCGCTGCCCAAGCTGGTGGTGGAGGCAGAGACACCTAAACTATTTTAAAAAGTACCTGGGTCTGCACCTTAAGTGTTGTAAGCCACAGGGCTATGGACCAGGTGCAGGAAGGTGGGATTAGAAACTGCACTTGGGTGTCCTAGGGTTGGAATGGGCAAGTTGGGCTGAATGCCCTCCTTCTGTGCTGTAATTGTTCTATGATTCTATGCTCAACGGACATGGGTTCAAATCGCACCGGGGGTGGCACGGTGGCATAGTGGTTGGCACTGCTGCCTCACGGTGCTGAGGACCCGGGTTCGATCCCTGCCCTGGGTCACTGTCCGTGTGGAGTTTGCACATTCTCCCCGTGTTTGCGTGGGTCTCACGCCCACAACCCAAAGATGTGTAGGGTAGGTGAATTGGCCGCACTAAATTACCCCTTAATTGGAAAAAAAGAAGTCGGTACTCTAAATTTATTTTAAAAAACAACAAATCCCATCACAGCATTTGGTGGAATATGAATTTAGTTAATACATCTGGAATATAAAGCTAGTCTCAGTAATGGTGACTTGAAACTATCATCAATTGGCATCAAAGCCCATAGACTCATCAAATCATAGAATCCCTACAATGCAGAAGGAGACCATTCGGCCCATCGAGTCTATACCAATCTCTGAAAGAGCACCCTTCCTAAGCCCACTCCCCTATCCTATCCCTGTAACCCCACCTAACCTGCATATCTTTGGACACGAAGGAGCAATTTAGCATGGCCAATCCACCTAACCTATACATCTTTGGACTGTGGGAGGAAACTGGAGCACCCAAAGGAAACCCACGCAGACACAGGGAGAATGTGCAAACTCCACACAGTCACCCAAGGTCGTAATCGAATCCGGGTTCCTGACAGTGTGAGGCAGCAGTGCTAACCACTGGTTAGCACCCATCTGGTTCATTAGGTCCTTTCTGGAAGTAAATCTGCCATCCTTATTGGTCTGGCGTACATATGACTCCAGACCCACAGCAATATGGTTGACTCTTGACTTCCCCTGAAATCGCTGAGCAAGCCACTCAGTTCAAGGGCAGTTAGGGATGGGCAACAAATGCTGGGTTTGCTAGTGATGCCCACATCCGATGAAAGAATTCCATTCGTGAAATGACTGATTAATTGATTCATTTGTTGGCAGTGATGTTAGCAAAAACAATATTAGCCCAGATACCCTGATCTTTGGATAATAATACCACAGGATCATTGCCATGTGCTTGAATATGGCCTCAGTATATTAGCCAAGAGGTAACATCCAAAGTCCAAGGATGTCCAACAATGCTGGATTTCCTCAGTACAGCTCTGAATGTCAACCAAATGGTTAGTCTACTTGTTTTAACCCAGATAGTGAGTAGTTTAAATAGAAACCTTGAATCTAAAAGGTTGACAACCAGGCTGGCACTTATTGTCCACTCCTAAATCCCCCTGGGAAGGGAATGGTGAGGCACTGTCTTGAACTTCTGCAGTCAATATAGTGTAGTTATTTCCACATTGTTGTTAGGGAGGGAGTTCCAGGATTTTGACACAGCAATGATGAAGGAATGATAATATATGTCCAAGTTAGGGTGGCATGTGACTTGGAAGGGAACTTACAGGTCGTGGTGTTCCCCTTCGGTTTCTATCTTAGTCCCTCTAGTGGGTGGAGGTTGCAGATTTGGAAGTGATGTCAAAGAGGTTTTGGAGAGTGGCTGCAGCGCATCCTGTAAATCGCACACATTGCAACCACAATGCGCTGGTGGTGAATGTTTAAGTTGGTGGATAGGGTTTCAATCAATCAGGCTGCTTTGCTCTGGGTGGTATTGAGCTTCTTTTTTTTCTTTTTTAATAAATTTAGAATATACAATTCATTTTTTCCAATTAAGAGGCAATTTAGCGTGGCCAATCCACCTACCCTGGACATCTTTGGATTGTGGGAGCGAAAACCACGCAGACACGGGGAGAATCTGCAAATGCCACATGGACAGTGACCCAGAGCCGGGATCGAACATGGGACTATGGTGCCGTGAGGCAGCAGTGCTAACCACTGCGCCACCGTGCTGCCCTCGGTGTTGAGCTTCTTGAGTGTTGTTGGAATTGCACTCAACCAGACAATTGGGGAGCATTCCATTACACTCCTGACATTTCACCTTGTTGGTGTTTGAGAGGCTTTGGGGAGTTAGGAAGTGACTTGCTTGCTGCGGAATACCCAGATTCTGACCTGCTCCAATGGGCATGACAGTGAAATGACTGGTACAGTTGAGTTTCTGGTCAATGGTAATCCCCAGGATATTGATTTTGGGGAGACTTGATGATGGTAATGCCGTTCAATGTCAAGCAGAGGTGGTTAGGCATTCTTTGTTGGAGATGGTAATTTCCTGGGATATATCTGACATGAATGTTAATTGTCACTTATCAGCCCAAATCTGGATACCGTCTCGCAAGCTCTTAATGCATGTGAGCATGGACTGATTCATTGCCTGAGGAACAGTGAATGGAACTGAGCACGGTGCAATCATCAATGAACATCATCACTTCTGTCAAGGAGGAATCGCCGGCAAACCTGATTTCATACATTATTCAATATAAATTTAGAGTACCCAATTCTTTTTTTCCCAATTAAGGGGCAATTTAGCATGGCCAATCCACCTACCCTGCACATCTTTTTGGGTTGTGAGGGTGAGACCTCCGCAGACATTGGGATCCTAGTGTCCATACATATCCACCAAACAGCGATCATTGCATAAAAAGCAGCTGACTTTCCCCCTCCCAGGCCAGAAAACATAAAAGTCAAGTGTACCACTCAGTCACTCTAGCTTTGATCCACCAACATCACAGAATGGGCTCCTTTGTGGGCTAATTGGCTGCGTCACAATAGGCCCAGAACGTATAAAGTGAGGAAGCGAGAGGTAGAGGTGGGGGTCAGGTGTGGGATGGGGTGAGGAGGTTTGCATCAGGTGACAATTCGGCAGTGGATTCCGGATGCAGAAACTCTGCCAAAAAAGAGATGGGGGAAACGCGACTGAAAACAAAGAAGACGGGAAGGTGAGAAAATAACAATGAACTTTAAAATTAGACGAGACGACCGAGCAACCTTTGCAAGCTTCTTTCCTCGCTGGGAACAGTGATCTCAGATTCACGAATGGTGTATTGTTAATCTACAACAGTGAGATTCAACTTTACCACAATAACTTGCCCTTATTCTGCTTCGAGAAGCACTGTCTGGCCTGACAACATATGGAACTCAACTGCTGTAGGTGGTGGATTCCTGCACAGTAGACGATGATTGTGAACTATTTCAGTCAGGTCAGTCACTGTAACCCGGCGATTGTTTAGACTACTTCTACTGCCCCTGAGAACACATGTTGTGAGCAAGGAAACCAACTACATAGTGTTTACTCTTCGCAATGCACCTAAGAGATAATACACTGCCAACAACATTTTTTCCCAAGTCTGTCCTTTCCCATGCAAATCTCTAATATTCTTCCTCTCACTGAAGGTTTTGTCTCTACTCGTTGACTTTTAAAAGTGTTCTTTCTCTCATTGTTTCTCTCCTGAAGGTGTCGGCATCTCTTTGTGGACACATTTTTTCTTTGAACTCAGACCATGAATGCCATCAGGCTCTTCAACTACAATAGCTATCACAGCTAAGCCAGAACCTATTCTCATCAATATCCACCCATTTGCTTGATGGAAAAAAGAGAAAGATGCATTTAGACGTGCCTTTCAAGGGAGGAATAATCAGGAATGGGAAGCCTGGCTGACCTTCCTGGCTGATACCGACAGCAAGAAAGAAATAACTTGCATTTATGTAGCCACTTTCAGGACCTCAGGATGACTCCCGGTCTGTCACACCAAAGTATTTTTAAAATATAAATTTAGATAACCCAATTTTTGTTTTCCACCGAAGGGCAATTTAGCGTGGCCAGTTCATAAAATTTACACTGCAGAAGGAGGCCATTCGGCCCATCGAGCCCATCCAAGCCCATTGGTGCTTGGAAAGAGCATTCTACTTAAGCCCACGCTTCCATCCTATCCCTGTAACCCCACCTAACCTATTTTGGACACTAAGGGCAATTTAGCATGGCCAATCCACCTTCGCTGCACATCTTTGGGTTGTGGGGGTGAGACCCACACAAACACGGGGAGAATGTGCAAACTCCACACAGGCAGTGACCCAGAGCCGGGATCGAACCTGAGACCTTGGCGCCATGAGGCAGCAGTGCTATCCACTGCACTATCGTGCTGCCCCGCAAACAAAGTATTTTTAACTGTAGTTAGTGTTGTAATGTAAGGGAGCAATTTAAAAAAAAATTAAATTAAGGGGAAATTTAGCATGGCCAATCCACCTACCCTGCACATAGAACATAGAACAGTACAGCACAGAACAGGCCCTTTGGCCCTCAATGTTGTGCCGAGCCATGATCACCCTACTCAAACCCAAGTATCCACCCTATACCCATAACCCAACAACCCCCCCCTTAACCTTACTTTTTATTAGGACACTACGGGCAATTTAGCATGGCCAATCCACCTAACCCGCACATCTTTGGACTGTGGGAGGAAACCGGAGCACCCGGAGGAAACCCACGCACACAGGGGGAGGATGTGCAGACTCCACACAGACAGTGACCCAGCCGGGAATCGAACCTGGGACCCTGGAGCTGTGAAGCATTTATGCTAACCACCATGCTACCCTGCTGTCCATCTTTGGGTTGTGGGGGTGAAACTCAGGCAGACATGGGGGGAACGTGCAAAACGCCACACTGACAGTGACCCGGGGCCAGGATCAAACCAGGGTCCCTTGTGCTGTGAGGCAGCTGTGCTAACCACTGCACCACAGTACAGCCCTTAAGGCTGCCATTCGTGAGCTCCCATAAGCAGCTATAGTTCTGTTGTTTTTGGTTGAAGGATAAATATTGGTCAGGTTGCCAGGGGAAAGCTTGCTCATCTTCACGGGATTTTTCGTTTGAAAGGGTAGGCAAAGCTTCAATTTAATGTCTCTTGCAAACAACGCGTCCTCCATATTGTGGTGGAGTGTAGGCAAAGTATATTAACGCTGGAATGGAGCTTGAACATAACGGACTTTTAGATGCAGAAACATAGAGTGCTATCACTCACTCAGAGTTGATACCTGATTGTAGCAACCCCCACAGTGTAGGAACCTAATCTGGACTCTTCCTCATGTTTATCGCTCAAGCACTCAGTGTAAAAGCAATGATATGAACCCATAACCAAGCACTTCTAACGACTACTTAGGATAACACTGCAACCTGATAAGTGCTAAGAGAAACACTGATAAAAATTTGGTATCTTACTTTATGGCCTTTAAGATATGGTAAGACCTAAGTAGATTACAAATCGCTTAAAGGAGTACAGTACTCCTGATTAAACCTTTTCAAGGAACACATTATGGACACTGAAGCACAAACATTAGACTCAAACATTACAGTCTTTCCTTTTCTGCATTTTGTCTGTTAATAGTTGAACAATCTGCAAGATGGAATGTTCCCAATTCTATGTCAAAGTCCTTGTTGAGTGTGAAGCTTGCTTGGGTGTATCAGGGCTTCGAAACAAAGCGAGTGGTCTCAAATGAAAGGTAACAAAAGAAGCTGTGCAATAAAGAAGGGAACGCCTTCATTAACCATAAGCAACCTGACAAAGCGTGAAATGCAAGCGTTTATACTTGCCTTACTGCTGAGACATAAACAAAGCGGTGTTACTGGCAGACTGAGACTCAGTACTATGCTGAGCTATTTTCCCAGCTGACACAACCAGAGGCATGACTGTCTCTCTGAATCACTTTTGCTCTGCATGCACCAGCATTTAATTTGTTGTTTGAGATAAGCACAGTGCAAATAACTTGGGGAAAAATAGTTTCATCAGCCATTGTAAAATTCAAAAGGAATTTTTAAATATAATTTTTCTTTGTTTAGCAAGTTTGCAGGTGATACTAAGATTGGTGGAGTTGCAGATAGTGAGGAGGACTGTCAGAGAATACAACAAAATATAGATAGATTGGAGAGTTGGGCAGAGAAATGGCAGATGGAGTTCAATCCAGGCAAATGCGAGGTGATGCATTTTGGAAGATCAAATTCAAGAGCGGACTATATGGTCAATGGAAGGGTCCTGGGGAAAATTGATGTACAGAGAGATCTGGGAGTTCAGGTCCATTGTACCCTGAAGGTGGCAACGCAGGTTGATAGAGTGGTCAAGAAGGCATACAGCATGCTTGCCTTCATCGGACAGGGTATTGAGTACAAGAGTGGCAGGTCATGTTACAGTTGTATAGGACTTTGGTTAGGCCACATTTGGAATACTGTGTGCAGTTCTCGTCGCCACATTACCAGAAGGATGTGTATGCTTTGGAGAGGGTGCAGAGGAGGTTCACCAGGATGTTACCTGGTATGGAGGGTGCTAGCTATGAAGAAAGGTTGAGTAGATTAGGATTGTTTTCATTGGAAAGACGGAGGTTGAGGGGGGACCTGATTGAGGTCTACAAAATTATGAGAGATATGGACAGGGTGGATAGCAACAAGCTTTTTTCCAAGAGTGGGGGTGTCAGTTACAAGGGGTCACGATTTCATGGTGAGAGGGGGAAAGTTTAAGGGAGATGTGCGTGGAAAGTTTTTTACGCAGAGGGTGGTGGGTGCATGGAACACTTTACCAGCGGAGGTGGTAGAGGCGGGCACGATAGCATCATTTAAGAGGCATCTAGACAGGTATATGAACGGGCGGGAACAGAGGGAAGTGGACCTTGGAAAATAGGAGACAGGTTTAGATAAAGGATCTAGATCGGCGCAGGCTGGGAGGGCCGAAGGGCCTGTTCCTGTGCTGTAATTTTCTTTGTTCTTTGATTTTACTCCCTGCCAGATACTAATTCATGCTAGATTCAGTTCCATGAGTTCTCTTAACTTGTATGGGATACTGTTCCATGAATTCTCCAACTCACGTTGGGGACAGTTCCGTGAATTCTCTAATTCATGTTGGGGACAGTTCCATGAGTTCTCTAACTCGTGTTGGGAACTGTTCCATGAATTCTCAAACTCATATTGGGTACAGTTCCATAAACTCTTTGACTTGTGCTGGTTGCAGTTCCATGAGATCTTTAACTTGTGTTGGGATCAGTCCCAATGGTTCTTTAATTCTTCTTAGGTACAGTTCCATGAGTTCTTTAACTCATGTTAGGTTTGGGCGATATAAGGGCAGCACAATGGGGCAGTGGTTAGCACTGCTGTCTCACGGCGCCGAGGTCCCAGGTTCGATCCCAGCTCTGGTTCACTGCCCGTGTGGAGTTTGCACATTCTCCCCATGTTTGCGTGGGTTTCACTCCACAACCCAAAGATGAACAGGGTAGGTGGACTGGCCACACTAAATTGCCCCTTAATTGGATAAAATGAATTTTGTACTCTAAATTTATTTTAATAAAAGATTTGGGCGATACAGTGGCACAGTGGTTAACACTGCTGCCTCACAGTGCCAAGGACCCGGGTTTGATCCGGGTCACTGTCTGTGTGGAGTTTGCACATTATCCCTGTGTCTGCGTGGGTCTCACCTCCACAACCCAAAAAGTTGCGCAGGGTAGGTGGATTGGCCACGCTAAATTGTCACTTGATTGAAAAAATAATTGGGTACTCTAAATTTATTTTAAAAACTTGCGTTAGGTTCAGTTCTATGAGTTCGTCAAATTCGTGTAAGGTATGATTCCATTAGTTCTTTAACTTGTGTTGACTATAATTTCAAAATCCACAGATTTTTTAAAGTTTGAGAATCAGGATAATAGTGAGTTATATTCCCCTTTTATGAGTGGTAAATCCCCCACTAGTGAATGTACCGAAGAAAGAATTTTTCTGTGTCCCCTTCAAGATTGCAGTTATTAAACTTGTGTTGGGTACAGTTCCATGTGTTCTTTAACTTGTGTTGGGTACAGTTCTGTGAGTTCTTTAACTTGTGTTGGGTACAGTTCCATAAAATGTTTAATTGGTTTTGGGTATGTTCCATGAGTTCTTTAACTCGTGTTGGGAACAGTTCTGTGAGTTCTTTAACTTGTGTTGGATACAATTCTATGAGTTCTGTAACTCGTGTTGGGTACACTTCCATGCATTTTTTAATTCATGTTAGGTTACATTCCATGAGTTCTTTAACACATGTTGAATACAATTCGATGAGTTCTTTAACTTGTGTTGGGCACAGTTCCATGACATGTTCAATTCGTACTGGCTACTTCCATGGATCGTTTTCTCATTATTCTTTAACTCATGTTGGGTGCAGTTCCATGAATTCTTTAACTTGTGTTGGGCACAATTCCATTCATTCCTCAACTGGTGTTGGGTGCAATTCTGAGTTTTTTAACTCGTGTTGGGTACAATTCCACAAGTTCCTCAACTTCTGCTGGGTACAATTCCATGTGTTTTGTAATCCACGTTGGATACAATTCACTGAGTTCTTTAACTCGTCTTGGGTACAATTCCATTAGTTTGTTAACTTGTGTTGAATACAGTTCGATGAGTTCTTTAACTTGTGTTGGGTACAATTCCATTAATTCTTTTTTTTTAAAATACTTTTGTTGGTGTTTTGAGTTATAGATGCAGAAAAAACAAAAGACGAAACTGAGTTTTGCATGTAACAGGAAATGCAACAACAGTAATACTACCCAACAATAGGATCAAGAAGTTTTGAGCCCCTTGCTGTCACTGTAACCATAACTGGGGCTCCAATGTTACTTAATATTTACACCTATACAGTGTTGGGCATTTACAGTGGTTTGTTGGAGTTTAGCCGGGGCTCCTGCCGCTTGGTGGTAGGGTTTCCCCCAGCTTTACCCCCACAGGTGTAATTGGGATTCTTCCCCTTGCAGTTGGTTAATTCCATTCTGCTGATGGGGGGGGGGGGGGGGTCACACTCCCCCTGGAGCTTGGGTTTTCAAGGGAGGGTGGGTCCATTCATTACGCGGGTTTCTCTCTGTGTGGTGGAGGCCTGTGACCCCTCCAGCGACTGGCCCACCTCCCCATTCTTTCCCTGTTCCTCACAACCTCTCCTCCCTTCCCAAGGGTCGCCAATCTGTTAACCATAGACATGTTCTCCACCATCAGCACCCTACTGTCCCTGCCCCACATCCCAAATGTGGCATCTATCCTCGCCGGTGAGAACCTATGGTTGTGGCTGATGGGGGCCCCGTGGACATCTCGCCCACTTCGAAATGGTGCCTAAACTGGTTCCATGTCCTTAGGGTGGCGACTACGACTGGGCTCCTGGAGTCTGTGTGTATGTGTGTGTGTGTGGGGGGGGGGGGGGGGGGGGCAGGAGTGGCGCTGTGGCTAATGTTCGAGAGAAGTCCCCGTGCAAGAGGCCTCCTCCATTCTTTTTTTTTTTTTTTTATAAATTTAGAGTACCCAATTATTTTTTCCAATTAAGGGGCAATTTAGCGTGGCCAATCCACCTATCCTGCACATCTTTTGGGTTGTGGGGGTGAAACCCACGCAGACACGGGGAGAATGTGCAAACTCCTCACGGACAGTGACCCAGGGCCGGGATTCGAACCCGGGTCCTCAGCGCCGTAGGCAGCAATGCTAACCACTGTGCCACCGTGCTGCCCTCGGCCTCCTCCATTCTGACCCAGTCCGCTTCCAGCTCCCTTAGCCATCCCTTCACCCTCTCCGTGTTGGCTGCCCTGTGGTAGAACAGATTAATTGGTAAGGCCAGGCCTCCCACCTGCCGGCCTCATTGTAAAATGGATTTATGTATCCGAGGAACTCTTCCCCCACAGATGAAGGCCATGATTGACTTGTGTACCCTGGCGAAGAACGATTTTTATTTTTTTTATTTTAGAGTACCCAATTATTATTTTTTTCCAATTAATGGGGAATTTAGTGTGGCCAATCCACCTAGCTTGCACATTTTTGGGTTGTGGGGGTGAAACCCACGCAAGCACGGGGAGAATGTGCAAACTCCACACGGACAGTGACCCAGAGCCGGGATCGAACCTGGGACCTCGGCGCCGTGAGGCCACAGTGCTAACCCACTGCGCCACCGTGCTGCCCTTGGCGAAGAAAGATTTGGGGATGAAGATTGGGAGTGATCTGAATACGAAGAGGAACCTGGACAGCATGTTCATTTTGACCACCTGTACCCTTCGGCTGGCAAAAGAGGGAGTGAGTCCCATCTTTGCAGGTCGCTCTTCACATCCTCCACTAGGCTGGAGAGGTTCCATTTGTGGAGCCCCTTCCAGTTGTGGACCCCCAGGTACCTGAACTTGGTTTGGGTTACGGTTTTAAAAGATTTAGAGTACCCAATTCATTTTTTCCAATTAAGGGGCAATTTAGCTTGGCCAATCCACCTATCATGCATGGGGAGAAGGTGCAAAGTCCACACGTACAGGGCAGCACGGTGGCGCAGTGGTTTAGCACTGCGGCCTCAAGGCGCCGAGGTCCCAGGTTCGATCCCGGCTCTGGGTCACTGTCCGTGTGGGGTTTGCATATTCTCCCTGTGTTTGCGTGGGTTTCGACCCCACAACCCCTCCAGGGTCTCGGATGTGTAGAGCACTCAGTAAAAGTTTGTAATGGCCTTATTGACCTTGTTTGGGTCCCCTACCATCCTACTGTTACTGTCCTTAACTTGAGCAATCACTTTCGCGGCTGCCTGTTTTCCCAGCTGGTGTGCCAACATGCGGCTGGATTTGTCCCTGTGTTTGTAAAAGGTCTCCCTGCCTGGTGGAGTTGGTGGACTGACATCTGTGAGGAGAACAGATCAGATTCCATCTGAAGTTTTTTCCTCTCCACCAGCAGTTCCACGGTTTAATAACACAAGTTTAATAACTGCAATCTGACATTGTGGAGTCCCGCCCATCCACCTTCAGTATGGAGTCGATCAGACGCTGCTTGACTTCCCTTTCCTTCCTATCCCTAAGGACCCTATAGGCTGTCATAATATACATCTATGTATATAATGGAGTGCAGACAGGCAGTGATTGACACACAGGATGACCAGTAAGCACACAGCACAGTGCAGCCAATCACCAGACAGGACACTACCACTATAAAGCCAGAGGGCACTAGGTTTCCCGCGCTCTTTGGACCCAGGCACTGAGACAGTCAGAGTTCATGAGCTAGTCAGTGCAAACACCATGCGGTAGCTAGTAAGTCTGGTCAGGCTAGTACTAGGTCTAATTAAGTCAGTATAGTGTCAACCCACAGTTGAAGATGTATAGTTGTTAAGACGTTAAATAAAATCGTGTTGCATCTTATCAGGTGTTGGAGGTCTGTCTCTCGCTACACTGCATCAAGTGCAGTCCACATCAACCCAGCCTGCCCAACACATCATAGGCTATGATTTCCCCCCCTAATCACCACCTTCAGTGCCTCCCCGAACTTGAAGAGTGAGACCTCCCTATTCTGGCTGCAGGATACATAATCATTGATGGCTTGGGATATTTTAACACTGAATTCCTTGTCGGCGAGAAGAGCTGCGTCCAGCTCTCATGGAGGGTGTTGGGCCTGTCCCTTCTCCAACCACACCTTGATGTAATGCAGGGCATGGTCGGAGATTACAATCGCGGAGTATTCTGCCTTTGTTTCGCCTGGAAGCATCCTCTTCCCTACCACAGAAATTTCTATCTGTGAATAGGCCTCATGCACATGGGAGAAGAAGGAAAATTCTTTTTTTCTTGGGTGGTGGAACCTCCATGGGTCAATCCCCCATCTATAAGACCATAAGACATAGGAGCAGAATTAGGCACCCGGGCCATCGTGTCTGCTCCGCCATTCAATCATAGCTGATATTTTTCTCATCCCCATTCTCCTGCCGTCTCCCCATAACCCCTGATCCCCTTATTAATCAAGAACCTATCTATCTCAGGGCAGAACGGTGGCACCGTGGATTAGCCCTGCTGCCTCATGGCACCGAGGTCCCAGGTTCAATCCCGGCTCTGGGTCACAGTCCGTGTGGAGTTTGCTCATTCTCCCCGTGTTTGCGTGGGTTTCGCCCCGACAACCCAAAGATGTGCAGGTTAGCTGGATTGGCCACGCTAAATTGCCCCTTAATTGGAAAAAAATGAATTGGGTACTCTAAATGTATTTTAAAAAGGAATTTCAGTATTTCCTCTCCCTGTCAGGCACGCTTTCAGGAGGTGTACAGTGGCCTCCTCCTTCACTGTGCTCCCGTACACCAGCTTACCCACTAGTGTAGCGGTTCCCCTCTTTAAATTTTTTTTTCCAATTAAGGGGCAATTTTGGTCACCGACCCTGCACATCTTTGGGTTGTGGGGGTGAGACCCATGCAGACATGTGGAGAATATGCAAACTCCTCACAGACAGTGACCCGGGGCCGGGATCGAACCTGGGTCTTCGGCACCGGGAGCGTGGTTCCTCTCTTGGCCAGGTTGCCCTATTTACCCCCGTCTGCCTTTCACCCCCTGCCCTGCCATCTCTGCCAGCATTTGTTCCTGCCCCTCTTGGCTCTCGCAACTTGCCTTCTAACTCATGTGTGCTATCACTGCCTGCCCAGACCATTCTTCTGGACAAATTTGTTGGCCTCCCTAGGGCGTTGAAATAATACTCTTTCCCCCGGTATGTGACCCACAACTTCGCAGGGTAAAGATTGCCAAACGGCCCCTTGATTTTGGAGAGGGCGGATTTGGTGCGGTTAAATTCGGCCTGGTGCTAGGTCAGGTCTGCCCCAGTGCCTTGATACAAGCGGATGGAATGTCCTTCCCACTTGCACCCTCTCACAACATTCGCCGCCTCAGGACCCGCTCTTTGTCCTGATACTTGTGGAACTTTACAATTATCGCCCGTGGTTGTTCCCGGCTCTGGGCTCCTGCCGAAATGACCTGTGGGCGGGGTCCACCTCTGGGGGCTTGGTGAAGACCTCCTCGCCGACCAGTTTCCTCAGCATCACCGATACCTATTCCGTGGGGTTCCTCCCCCCCCCTTTACCTTCCTGCAGCCCCGTGATTCTTAGGTTTTGGCGTCGAGACCTGTTCTCCTGGTCATCTATTTTTTATTTCAAGCCCTTCTGGGTCTTGTTCAGGCTCGCCACCTCAGCTTCGAGTGCTGCGATCTGGTCCCCTTGGTTCAGTGTGGCCTTCTGGGCCCTGTTCAGGCTCGCCACCTCAGCTTCGAGTGCTGCGATCTGGTCCCCTTGGTTCAGTGTGGCCTTCTGGGCCCTGTTCAGGCTCGCCACCTCAGCTTCGAGTGCTGCGATCTGGTCCCCTTGGTTCAGTGTGGCCTTCTGGGCCCTGTTCAGGCTCGCCACCTCAGCTTCGAGTGCTGCGATCTGGTCCCCTTGGTTCAGTGTGGCCTTCTCGAGGTCGCTCACCGTTGATTCTTAGGCCTCAAGCTGCCGCTCCATTTTGGCTATTGCCTTCCTCATGGAGGCTGTTGTCACTTCCACTGCTGTCTCGGCCGCTGCCAGGAGGTCTTTCTTCAGCTTCTCCGCGTCTTTGGAGTTTGGAGGTGATGAAGCCCATACGTTTGTTCATCAGTGCTTGGTCTGCACTGAGAACGCTGTGCAGTCGGTCCTTCCCAGTTCCTTGCCACCTCGTGTGACTGCTGGCTCCGAGGCTGAGGTTTCTCTCCCCTCATCCTTGCTGGCTTTTCTGCTGGTTTGTTGGCTCTATCCTATTCTTTTATTTCTATTTCTCGTCAATGCAGTTTGCGGGAGTTAGGTGGTGAGTTGGGCAGGGTTGTGAATATTTTTGGTGCCCATTTGAAGGGGTTAAAAGGTCGTATTCAAGGATTTCATACAAGAGCCACCTTAGGTGTGACCGGTCAGCTCATGGCTGCCACTGGAAGTCTCCATTAGTTCTGTACCTTGTATTGGGTGCAGTTCCATGAGTTCTTTAACTTGTGTTAACTCATGTGGTATCAACAGCTGCGATAGAGGATGGAGGCTGCAGCACTAAGAAAATCCCCAGTCGTTTTGGTCCCCTTGCCACTGGAACCTACCCCCTGTCGAGGACCTTGTGTCTGGTGATGTGCAACCCACATTAAAAGATGAAATGTGCCAGGCGTCTACCTACAGGAAAGCCCCCCCCCCCCCCCCCCCCCCGAAAACCTGTTGCGACCTGCAAGAGGTGACAGGGACAGGACCATGAGATCTGGATGTCCCTAGCTTCGGACCGGCACATAGGCGGTAGAGTTTGATTTAGTCATATCGCTCTTGGAATAGGAAAAGGAGAGCGATTCGGCAGCGTTCTTCGTGACTAAGCAGCCCTCTTCAGGATCCATTCTGCACATCCCGCATGGGGAAAGGACTGGAAAAGGTGCCCTAAAAATAGTCTGTTTCTTCCCCAACCTGGCCGGAAAACTGCATCCAGCAGGCACACCTAACAGTCAAAGACAATTTTGGAATCTGGAATGTACAATACCTCATGGATAATGAGCAAAACAATTGATGGAAAGGAGAACTGCCCTTGTTTCCCGTGAACTCAGGCACTTTAACATTGACGTCGCTGCAAGGGACCTGAAGAGGAGGCACCTGAGGGAAGATGGTGATGGTTACACCTTCTTCTGGAGAGGAAAATCCAAGGTCTGCCCAGGACGCATGTATTTGGGTTCGCCATCAACGGAGAAACCCTACCAAACGTGGAATATTTCCCGTACCAGGGAAGCCACCTTTCATCTAAGGCTGGCATTGATGCGGAGATCCAGCCTTCCAATCTGCGAGCACCTCTTGGATACCTAAGTGCGAGAGTCTTTGATGACCGTGATGTTCGTGTTGACATCAAGATCCTTGTGTACTAAAGCAAATTACTGCTGCTGCTGGAATCTGAAACCAAAGAGAAAATGCTGGAAAATCTCAGCAGGTCTGTCAACATCTGTGAGGAGAGAAAAGAGCTAAAGTTTTGAGTCCAGATGATCCTTTGTCAAAGCTAAAAGGCATAGAAAGTGGGCATAGAAAGTATTTATGCTGTAGGGTGAGGGAATGAAAGATGAGTCATAGCCACAGAAACCAAGGGGAAAGAGTGCTAATGACAGTCCCCAGAGAGAACAAAAGGTGTGAAAGGCCAAACTGCAGAGAAACTAAAATCAGAGAGTAAGCTGTGACAGATGTAGATGTGGAGGGAGGGAGGGGGGGGGGGGGGGGGGAGAGAGAGAGAGAGAGAGATATGGGTGGGAGAGAGGTAAAATGAGAAAAAGGGGGAAGCAAAAGCCAGAAAAGGTAGGGAAAGAGGGGACAAGATGGGGGAAGGAGTGCGGGGATAACGTATGTATCAAGAAAGACAAGAAAGAAAGAAAAGGTAAAAGACAGTTAAATGAAATGGAATGAAAACAAAGTGGTCGAGATGGGGTACAGCTAATCATCTGAAGTTGTTCAATTTGATATTGGGACCGGAAGGCTGTAGCGTGCCTAACCGGAAGATGAGATCCTTGTGTACAAGGCAGTTGTCCTCCCAACTCTTCTATATGGCTCTGAAATGTGGTCTACTTACAGATGCCACCTCAAGGCCCTGGAGGGGTACGCTGTCTGAGATGGATTCTCCTCATCAGCTGGGAGGATTGTCGTACTAACATCTGCATCCTTGTACTAGCCAAGAGCATCAGCAACAAGGCCATGATCATCCGAAGCCAACTCTGCTGGGCCGGCCATGAACTTAGGATGTCAGAGTCCCAACTGCCAAAGCTAATCTTCAGCTCAAGGAAGGCTCCTAAACAAGAGGAAGACAAAGGAAGGGCTTCAAAGACACCCAGAAAGCTTATCTCAAAAAATGCAACATAGACACTAACACCTGGGAGACCCTTGCTCAGAACAGACCTATATGGAGATACCTCCTGATTGAAGAGACTCAATTCTTCGAGGACACCCGATGACAAAAGGAGGCCCAGAAATAGAGCCTGAGAAAGGATGACAACAATCTAGAGTCCAAAGACCAATCCCACCTCTTGGAAACACTTGTCAAGTGTGTGTTCAAAGATGCGGCTCCAGAATCGAGCTCATCAGCCAGACAAGGACACACAAAACCCATGACCAGTAACACTTTCTTAGGTGGACAATCATAGCCGTCAGCAAGTGATCACTGAAGAAGAAGAGCGTTGCGTATAGATCCATGAGTTCTGTAACTCGTGTTGGGTATAGTTCCATGAATTCCATGGAACCCATAGAATCTCTGCAGTGCAGAAGGAGGCCATTCGGCCCATCTTGTCTGCACCCTCATTAGGCTCACTCCCCACCTGATTCTGATAACCTCACCGGCAAGGTGGCACAGTGGTTAGCACTGCTGCCTCATGGCGCTGAGGACCCGGGTGCGATCCTGGCCCCGGATCACTGTCATTCTGGAGATTGCACATTCTACCCGTGTTTGCGTGGGTCTCACCCCCATAACCCAAAGACGTGCAGGGTAGGTGGATTGGCCATGCTAAACTGCCCTTTAATTCGAAAAAGAATTGAGTACTCTAAATGTTTTTAAAAACATAGAAGGAGGGATTCTCCGTTGACTGACACTGAAACCGTGAAACATGATTGGGCGGAGAATAAGTTCCAATGCCAAAATCACAGCAGGTGCCCATTTGACACCAAATTGCTATTTTCATTTTTAAAATATAAATTTAGAGTACACAATTCCTTTTTTCCAATTAAGGGGCAATTTAGCGTGTTCACTCCACCTATCCTGCACATCTTTGTGTTGTGGGGGCGAAACCCACGCAAACACGGAGAGAATGTGCAAAGTCCACACGGACAGTGACCCAGAGCCGGGATCGAACCTGGGACCTCGGTGCTGTGAGACTGCAGTGCTAACCACTGAGCCACCGTGCTGCCCCAAATTGTTATTTTCTGTCACTTCAACAGTAGCGTCAATGCGTTCCAGTACACATGTTTGCATGTCATTAGCGGACCGGTATTCTGCGAGGCCTCTGCGATGTTCCGGCTCCGATGGGCCGAGTTTCCTATGGTGTGATCATAGATCATAGATCATAGAATTTACAGTGCAGAAGGAGGCCATTCAGCCCATCGAGTCTGCACCGGCTCCTGGAAAGAGCACCCTACCCAAGGTTAACACCTCCACCCTATCCCCATAACCCAGTAACCCCACCCAACACTAAGGGCAATTTTGGACACTAAGGGCAATTTATCATGTCCAATCCACCTAACTTGCACATCTTTGGACTGTGGGAGGAAACCGGAGCACCCGGAGGAAAACCACGCACACAGTGGGAGGATGTGCAGACTCCACACAGACAGTGACCCAAGCTGGAATCGAACCTGGGACCCTGGAACTGTGAAGCGATTGTGCTATCCACAATGCTACAGTGCTGCCCAAAGAACAAAGAAAGGTACAGCACAAGAACAGGCCCTTCGGCCCTCCAAGCCTGTGCTGACAATGGCTGCCCATCTAAACTAAAATCTTCTACACATCCGGGGTCCATATCCCTCTATTCCCATCCTATTCATGTATTTGTCAAGATGCCCTTAAACATCACTATCGTCCCTGCTTCCACCACCTCCTCCGGCAGCGAGTTCCAGGCACCCACTACCCTCTGTGTAAAAAACTTGCCTCGTACATCTCCTTGCCCCTCGCACCTTAAACCTATGCCCCCTAGTAATTGACCCCTCTACCCTGGGAAAAAGTCTCTGACTATCCACTCTGCCTATGCCGCTCATAATTTTGTAGACCTCTATCAGGTCGCCCCTCAACTTTCTTCGTTCCAGTGAGAACAAACCAAGTTTATTCAACCTCTCCTCATAGCTAATGCCCTCCATACCAGGCAACATCCTGGTAAATCTCTTCTGCGCCCTCTCTAAAGCCTCCACATCCTTCTGGTAGTGTGGCGACCAGAATTGAACATTGTACTCGAAGTGTGGCCCAACTAAGGTTCTATCCAGCTGCAACATGACTTGCCAACTTTTATTCTCAATGCCCCAGCCAATGAAGGCAAGCATGCCGTATGCCTTCTTGACTACCTTCGCCACCTGTGTTGACCCTTTCAGTGACCTGTGGACCTGTACACCTAGATCTCTCTGACTGTCAATACTCTTGAGGGTTCTACCATTCACTGTATATTCCCTACCTGTATTAGACCTTCCAAAATGCATCAACTCACATTTGTCCAGATTAAACTCCATCTGCCATCTCGCCGCCCAAGTCTCCAAACAATCTAAATCCTGCTGTATCCTCTGACAGTCCTTATCGCTATCCGCAATTCCACCAACCTTTGTGTCGTCCGCAAACTTACTAATCAGACCAGTTACATTTTCCGCCAAATCATTTATATATACGACGAACAGCAAAGGTCCCAGCACTGATCCCTGCAGAACACCACTAGTCACAGCCCTCCAATCAGAAAAGCACCCTTCCATTGTTACTCTCTGCCTTCTATGACCTAGCCAGTTCTGTATCCATCTTGCCAGGTCACCTCGGATCCCGTATGACTTCACCCTTTGTACCAGTCTGCCATGAGGGACCTTGTCAAAGGCCTTACTGAAGTCCATATAGACAACATCCACTGCCCTACCTGCATCAATCATCTTTCTGACCTCCTTGAAAAACTCTATCAAGTTTGTGAGACACGACCTCCTCTTCACAAAACCGTGCTGCCTCTTGCTAATACGACCCCTTGCTTCCAAATGGGAGTAGATCCTGTCTTGAAGAATTGTCTCCAGTAATTTCTCTACCACTGACGTGAGGCTCACTGGCCTGTAGTTCCCTGGATTATTATCCTTGCTACCCTTCTTAAACAAAAGAATAACATTGGCTTTTCTCCAGTCCTCTGGGACATCGCCTGAAGACAGTGAGGATCCAAAGGTTTCTGTCAAGGCCTCAGCAATTTCCTCTCTTGCCTCCTTCAGTATTCTGGGGTAGATCACATCAGGCCCTGAGGACTTATCCACCTTTTATTTTTATTTTTTTTAATTTAGCGTACCCAATTCATTTTTTTTCCAAATAAGGGGCAATTTAGCTTGGCCAATCCACCTATCTTGCACATCTTTTTGGGTTGTGGGGGTGAAACCTCCGCAAACACGTAGAGAATGTGCAAACTACACACGGACAGTGACCCAGAGCCAGGATCGAACCTGGGACCTCAGAGCCGTGAGGCAACAGGGCTAACCCACTGAGCCACCGTGCTGCCCCTTAATACATTTCAAGATGCCCAACACCTGAGGCGTAATTCTCCCAAAGGGAGACAAAGTGGCGACGCCGGAGTGAAAACCGGAGTGTTTCACTCCGGCGTCGGAGGCCGCTCCTCGCCCCCTATTCTCCCACCACCAGGGGGCTCTGAGCACCCCCCTGAGCACCCCCCTGGTGCTCGATCCTTCGATCCTCCCTCCGCCCCCCACAGGCCCCACACGCAGCGATCGCGCGCTGTCCACGCCGGCAGCGACCAGGTGTGGTTGGCGCCGGCGTGAACCGGTCGTATTAGGCAGGCCGCTCGGCCCATCCGGGCCGGAGAATCGCCGCTCGACCGGAGCGCCGATTCTCCAAGCGGCCTGTCGCAAAACGCGACATGCCGTTTTGGGGGGGTGGGAGAATCACGTGCGGGTGCAAGGGTGGCGTGGCGTGAATCGCCCGGTACTCACGTGATTCTCCCACCCGGCGTGGGGGTCGGAGAATCGCGCCCCTCGTCTTTTTGGATCTCAATGTGATCCAAGCTATCTATACACCCTTCGGCAGAC
Organism: Scyliorhinus canicula; assembly: GCF_902713615.1. NCBI lineage: Eukaryota > Metazoa > Chordata > Chondrichthyes > Carcharhiniformes > Scyliorhinidae > Scyliorhinus > Scyliorhinus canicula. The sequence goes on from NC_052146.1 coordinate 65,094,439, forward strand.
TCAACGTCCACCAATTCCTTCTCTTTGGTGAATACTGACGCAAAGTATTCATTTAGTACCTCGCACATTTCCTCTGGCTCCACACATAGATTCCCTCGCCTGTCCTTCAGTGGGCCAACCCTTTCACTGGCTACCCTCTTACTTCTTATGTACGTGTAAAAAGCCTTGGGATTTTCCTTAACCTTATTTGCCAATGACTTTTAGCTTTCTTGACTCCTTGCTTAAGTTCCTACTTTCCTTATATTCCACACAGGCAGGGCAGCATGGTGGCCTAGTGGTTAGCACAGCTGTCTCACGCGCTGAGGTCCCAGGTTCGATCCCGGCTCTGGGTCACTGTCCGTGTGGAGTTTGCACATTCTCCCCGTGTCTGCGTGGGTTTCGCCCCCACATCCCAAAAATGTGCAGAGTAGGTGGATTGGCCACGCTAAATTGCCCCTTAATTGGAAAAAATAATTGGGTACTTTTTATTTTTAAAATAAAATAAATATTCCACACAGGCTTCGTCTGTTCCCAGCCTTCTAGCCCTGACAAATGCCTCCTTTTTCTTTTTAACAAGGCCTACAATATCCCTCGTTATCCAAGGATCGCCAAATTTGCCATTTTTATCCATCTTTCTCACAGGAATATGCCGGTCCTGAATTCCATTCAACTGACATTTGAAAGCCTCCCACATGTCAGATGTTGATTTACCCTCAAACATCCGCCCCCAATCTATGTTCTTCAGTTCCCGCCTGATATTGTTATAATTAGCCTTCCCCCAATTTTGCACATTCACCCGAGGACCACTCTTATTCTTGTCCACCAGCACTTTAAAACTTACTGAATTGTGGTCACTGTTCCCGAAATGCTCCCCTACTGACATTTCTACCACCTGGCTGGGCTCATTCCCAATACCAGGTCCAGCACAGCCCCTTTCCTAGTTGGACTATCTACATATTGTTTTAAGAAGCCCTCCTGGATGCTTCTTACAAACTCTTCCCCATCCAAGCCCCTAGAATTAAGTGAGTCCCAGTCAATATTGGGGAAGTTAAAATCTCCCATCACAACAACCCTGTTGCTTTTACTCCTTCCCAAAATATGTCTACCTATCTGCTCCTCTATCTCCCGCTGGCTGTTGGGAGGCCTGTAGTAAATCCCCAATTTGAGACTGCACCCTTCTTATTCCTGATCTCTAACCATATAATCTCGCTGCCCTCTGAGATGTCCTCCCGCAGTACAGCTGTGATATTCTCCCGAACCAGTAGCGCAACTACTCCGCCCCTTTTACCTCCCCCTCTATCCCGCCTGAAACATCTAAATCCTGGAATGTTCAGCTGGCAATCCTGTCCTTCCCTCAACCAGGTCTCTGTAATGGCAACAACATCATAGTTCCAAGTACTAATCCAAGCTCTAAATTCATCTGCCTTACCTGTTATACTTCTTGCATTAAAACATATGCACTTCAGGTCACCAGTCCCGCTGTTTTCAGCAACATCTCCCTGTCTGCTCTTCCTCAGAGCCATACTGGCCCTATTTCCTAGTTCTCCCTCAATTTTTTCACCTTCTGACCTATTGCTCTGGTGCCCACCCCCCGCCATACAAATTTAAACCCTTCCGTGTGACACTTGTGGTTTTAAAAATCGTGAAACCGGTGTCATGGTTGAAGAGGGAGAGAGAGGGGGTACGGAAAGTGTCCAACATCGCCATAGTTTGCTGACAGTTTGCCACTGGCAGGGAGTGGGGGGGGGCTTCGTCCAGGTCTGGGGTGAGTAGCGGGGAGTGGCTAGTCGGTGGGCTGTGGGGTCGGGGTGGACAGGCACGGAAGCAGCTACGCACACCGCTAACAGCCCACTGTGAATATAGGGCCATGGGTGGTATAGTTCCCCCCCCCCCCCCCAGACGTGCCCCCTAGGTACACATCAGCTGTATGGGCGCGCTCCAGCACAACCAGTGACATTTTGTTGGCTGGGAGGAGTGAGTGTGGGGAGCGGAATGTGTATATGTGGCTGCAGTTTGTCAACCTCCCGGGTGTTAATCACAGACCCAGCGAATCCGTTTTTCATTGGAATCGATTGTGTTCCACTCTGCGCTGGTGCCAATCCCTCCACAGTTGCTGAATCGATCCAGGTTGGACGCCAGTTTTGCTGTCAAGAAAGTCTATAAATGCACATTCTCCCCGTGTCTGCGTGGGTTTCACCCCCACAACCCAAAAAGATGTGCAGGGTAGGTGGATTGGCCACACTAAATTGCCCCTTAATTGGAAAAAATAATTGGGTACTCTAAATTTATAAAAAAAAAAAAGAAAGTCTATAAATTCTGCATCAGCATCAACATTTCGGGCGCAATTCTCTGGCCTCGTTGCGCTCCAGCGTAATGAGGCCAGTGAATAGCTGGTGAGGCCAAAAATGAGGTCCGTGCCGGGTGCCAAACAGTTTACGATGCAACTGACCCAATCCCATAGGCGAAATCGGAATCTTGCCGTAACGTGCCGTAATCACCACTTAAGCCCCATTTCCATACAATTTTTGAAAATAAATTTAGAGTACCCAATTTTTTTTTCCAATTAAGGGGCAATTTAGTGTGGCTCATCCACCCATCCTGCATATCTTTGGGTTGTGGGGGCGAAACCCACGCAGGTACGGGGAGAACGTGCAAACTCCACATGGACAGTGACCCAGGTCCGGGATTCAAACCAGGGTCCTCAGTGCCGTGAGGCAGCAGTGCTAACCACTGTGCCACATGCCACCCCTTATCCAATGCCCTCTCGGCATTCAGCGGCCTCCCCAGCAAGTCACCCTGACGCTGATTAGTACTCATTCTGTGGGGAACTGAGGAAATGAGTAGCCATCTTTGCTCACCCGTGGGTGCTGGGGTTTCCAACGCAGTGCTCGGCAAGGAGTGTGGGGCCCTCGGCTGGTGGTGGGCCTCCATGGGTGGGCGGGGTTGGAGGCATGGGGGGGAAACCAAGGGACAATCATTCATGGCACCACCAAGCCAACCCCTGGATCCCAACCCATTCTGGGGGCAACCCTTGTCCCTGCCCATCTGCCCCACTGATCACCCATAACCACCACCAGTTGCTGAGGTCTCCAGCCATGCGGCTGAAGGCCATTCCTTTTTTTTTTAAATTTAGAGTACCCAATTATGTTTTTCAATTAAGGGGCAATTTAGCGTGGCCAATCTACCTATCCTGCACATCTTTGGGATGTGGGGGTGAAACCCACGCAGACACGGGGAGAATGTGCAAACTCCACACGGACAGTGACCCAGGGCCGGGATTCGAACCCGGGTCCTCAGCGCCATAGGCAGCAATGCTAACCACTGTGCCGCTGTGCTGCCCTTGAAGGCCATTCCTAATAGGGAATTGGCAATTGTGGTTAAGTGAGCAAATGCTACATGCCAAGTGGGTTCCCATGGGTGGGTGATGTAGCATGTGGAAATTATTGCCTATCATTTCAATTACACCTTGATGATTGGACGCTGTGCTTGAATTCTGCGGGAGGCAACACCACGCACGTAGCAGACAACCTCAGATCACCAAGGGGATGGGACACATCTGTGGGGATATGTCCATGGCTAGAGGGTGGGTGAGCGCCAAGAGGTGGGGTGGGGGGGTGGATGCCTAGAGAGATAGGCAATGGGTCCGGGGTCAGCTCGCATTGAAGAAGAAAATGACAGAGGCATCATAATGGTTGTGCAAATTGTTGTTTAATGTGCTGTACAATTACCCATTCCCGATGGTGCCACACCCTAAAACCCCCCAGCCCCCAACACCCCCCCCACCTCCGCCTCTCCCCCCCACACTCTCCTCCCTACCCCGGTGCCCTCAGTGATCCTCAACCTGCCTATCCCTCCTAGCTCTACCATTACGTCTTGGTGTTTCCCCAGGATGCACAGCAGAGGTGAAGGCAGCCAGTTGCTTACCTCATCCCGTGGCCCTCGACGACGCCCCTGGCGGACGTCCTCTGGGGGCTGTTGGGCCAGAGGGCCCTGGCTCATTTGTCGGTGACACATGCACAGTCGTGTCACTCTGTGACTCTGTGCTGACTGTGAGACGCAGTCTCTTCAGAGGGGTGGAACTAGGGGGAGCTGATGGCCACCATCGCCACCCCATGGGACTGGTCTGGCCCGGCACACCGTGCAGCCTCCTCCCGATCGTGCCTATGGGCCCTGGGGTTAACCTTGGGACGAGCCCCGGCTGCTCCTGCATCATCTGGCTCTGCCAGCCTTGGCGGTTCTCCATGGTCCGCACCATTATGCCGATGCCTTCGCCGATGCTCCTCAGTGACTGGGACATACCCTGCAGCGCCTCAGCCATGCCCACCTGCGACTCGGACAAGCTCCACAGAGCCTTGGCCGTTCCCATCTGAAAGCGGGATATGTCCCGCAGAACCTCCTCAAGGTTGGCCTGCTGCTAGGTGACATCCCCCCGCGTGTCGGACATTCTGCCAAGATCCTCAGCCATGGCCGTCACCGACTGCATGACACCTTCACTGCCGACGTCGTGCACCAGGCTCTCCACTGCGGTCGCCACCCTAGCAGTGTTGGCCTTGGTGCCACTCATGGCCGGTGCCAATTCCTGCACCCGTAGCCTCTGGGACTCCTCCAAGCGGCTACGGATCTGCTGGAGTGATGCTGACATCTCCCTCCAAACATCCTGGCCGCTCCCTATCGTCTCCATGAGCTCCGGGTAACAAACTTCCAGAGGCTCAGCATCAGGCTGGAACCCAGCTGGGACCTGGGTTCAGCAGACCTCCGACTGCTGTCTCGCCTGGGGGTTCCTGCCTCCACCTGATGTACATCATCGGCAGTGTGGTGCTCACCAGATTGTGCCCCAGAAGCCTCACCTCTAACCTATCCCACCGAGGTGTGTGCATCTGCACTGGTGGAGGGCGGGGATGACAGCTGTGCCCCAACCACGGTGGCATCATCGGCGCTCTCCTCCGAGGTGTTCTCCTCAGAATCAGGAGAAGGGGCCACCCGGGATGGGCCGGCTCCATCGGCTGGAGGACCTGCAGGAGAATGGACATGTGGTCAGTGAGAGGGATTGGTCAGTCAGTAAGGCAATCACTACTCACGTTTGACCGGTCCTCTGGGTGGAGCCCGGTGGTTACTCATCTTTGCAGTGTCTGTCAGCCTCCGTGTGGGTGACCAATCTGTCCTCAGCCCCTCCAGGGCCCACTCCTCAAAGGAGGGGAGGATTCTTATGTCTGGCACCCCTCCACCAGTCTGGGCCCTTGTCTATCGATTGTGGGAGAGCTTTTCCCGAGGAGACACAGAGACGGCATCGTTAGCCAAACACTTGGTTCAGTGGTGGGAGAGGAAGTGTGAAGGTGGGGTTGGGGGAGAGGAGGGAGGGAGGGCTGGGGGTCCCTTGAGAGTTGGGGGAGTGGATGCTCCCTTGCGGGGAGGACTCACCCGTGCTGCCCAGTGTAGGTCGTTGACCTTCCTGCACTGCTGGCCAGTCCTCTTAGTCATACAGTTGGAACTAATGGCTGCCGCCACCTCATCCCAGGCAACACTGGCTGCCGTGTGGCTCACCCTTCGGCATTCCCAGGAGAACAGGACATTCCTCATGGTCTCCAACGGGCCCTGGAACATTCCCAGGTCAGCGTCCCCGAATCTTGGGCCTGGTCTCCTCGGCGCCATTATTACGAGTTGTCTAGGGTCGGCTGAGCAAGTGCAGTTTAAGTGCTGTTCGACCTTGTTAGCGGGTCGCTAACGAGTGCGGTCCCGGCGAATCAGTTGGCGAGGCGTTATTTGCAGCAAGAAGCCCATGAGGCCTGGTTAAGTGGACCAATTAATGTTGCTGGTTTCGCTGGGCCAAGCGCCTGGAGGCGCGCGGCAATTCCTGCCCGCTACCACACTTTGGAATTTTTACGGAGAATCGCTCCCGTTGTCTCAGAAACTAAGAATCCCGCCCACAATGTTTTGGTTCAACTATTTTCTGTGGCAGATAATTGCACAGGCTCACCACTCTCTGGTGAGACATTTATAAGAACATAAGAACATAAGAACTAGGAGCAGGAGTAGGCCATCTGGCCCCTCGAGCCTGCTCCGCCATTCAATTAGATCATGGCTGATCTTTTGTGGACTCAGCTCCACTTTCCGGCCCGAACACCATAACCCTTAATCCCTTTATTCTTCAAAAAACTATCTATCTTTACCTTAAAAACATGTAATGAAGGAGCCTCAACTGCTTCACAGGGCAAGGAATTCCATAGATTCACAACCCTTTGGGTGAAGAAGTTCCTCCTAAACTCAGTCCTAAATCTACTTCCCCTTATTTTGAGGCTATGTCCCCTAGTTCTGCTGTCACCCGCCAGTGGAAACAACCTGCCCGCATCTATCCTATCTATTCCCTTCATAATTTTAAATGTTTCTATAAGATCCCCCCTCATCCTTCTAAATTCCAACGAGTACAGTCCCAGTCTACTCAACCTCTCCTCATAATCCAACCCCTTCAGCTCTGGGATTAACCTAGTGAATCTCCTCTGCACACCCTCCAGCGCCAGTACGTCCTTTCTCAAGTAAGGAGACCAAAACTGAACACAATACTCCAGGTGTGGCCGCATTAACACCTTATACAATTGCAACATAACCTCCCTAGTCTTAAACTCCATCCCTCTAGCAATGAAGGACAAAATTCCATTTGCCTTCTTAATCACCTGTTGCACTTGTAAACCAACCTTCTGTGACTCATGCACTAGCACACCCAAGTCTCTCTGAACAGCGGCATGCTTTAATATTTTATCGTTTAAATAATAATCCCGTTTGCTGTTATTCCTACCAAAATGGATAACCTCACATTTGTCAACATTGTATTCCATCTGCCAGACCCGAGCCCATTCACTTAACCTATCCAAATCCCTCTGCAGACTTCCAGTATCCTCTGCACTTTTCGATTTACCACTCACCTTAGTGTCATCTGCAAACTTGGACACATTGCCCTTGGTCCCCAACTCCAAATCATCTATGTAAATTGTGAACAATTGTGGGCCCAACACGGATCCCTGAGGGACACCACTAGCTACTGATTGCCAACCAGAGAAACACCCATTTATCCCAACTCTTTGCTTTCTATTAATTAACCAATCCTCTATCCATGCTACTACTTTACCCTTAATGCCATGCATCTTTATCTTATGCAGCAACCTTTTGTGTGGCACCTTGTCAAAGGCTTTCTGGAAATCCAGATATACCACATCCATCGGCTCCCCGTTATCTACTGCACTGGTAATGTCCTCAAAAAATTCCACTAAATTAGTTAGGCATGACCTGCCTTTTACGAACCCATGCTGCGTCTGCCCAATGGGACAATTTCTATCCAGATGCCTCGCAATTTCTTCCTTGATGATAGATTCCAGCATCTTCCCTATTACCGAAGTTAAGCTCACTGGCCTATAATTTCCTGCTTTCTGCCTACCTCCTTTTTTAAACAGTGGCGTCACGTTTGCTAATTTCCAATCCACCGGGACCACCCCAGAGTCGAGTGAATTTCGGTAAATTATCACTAGTGCATCTGCAATTTCCCTAGCCATCTCTTTTAGCACTCTGGGATGCATTCCATCAGGGCCAGGAGACTTGTCTACCTTTAGCCCCATTAGCTTGCCCATCACTCCCTCCTTAGTGATAACAATCCTCTCAAGGTCCTCACCAGTCATAGCCTCATTTCTATCAGTCGCTGGCATGTTATTTGTGTCTTCCACTGTGAAGACCGACCCAAAAAACCTGTTCAGTTCCTCAGCCATTTCCTCATTTCCCATTATTAAAACTCCCTTCTCATCCTCTAAAGGACCAATATTTACCTTAGCCACTCTTTTTTGTCTTATATATTTGTAAAAACTTTTACTGTCTGTTTTTATATTCTGAGCAAGTTTACTCTCATACTCTATCTTACTCTTCTTTATAGCTTTTTTAGTAGCTTTCTGTTGCCCCCTAAAGATTTCCCAGTCCTCTAATCTCCCAGCAATCTTTGCCACTTTATATGCTTTTTCCTTCAATTTGATACTCTCCCTTATTTCCTTAGATATCCACGGTCGATTTTCCCTCTTTCTTCTGTCCTTCCTTTTTGTTGGTATAAACCTTTGCTGAGCACTGTGAAAAATCGCTTGGAAGGTTCTCCACTGTTCCTCAACTGTTCCACCATAAAGTCTTAGCTCCCAGTCTACCTTAGCTAGTTCTTCTCTCATCCCCTTGTAATCTCCTTTGTTTAAACACAAAACATTTCTCCTCATCTCAGTACTAAATGTTTTATCCCATATCCATGGACTTCGACTCCTTGTTCTGGACTCCCCACCATCGGGAACATCTTCCCTGCATCTACCCTGTTAGAATTTTCAAAGGTACGACAAGATTCCCCCTAATTATTCTAAACACTAGCGAATACAATCCCAACTGACTTAATCTCGCCTCATACATCAGTCCCGCCATCCCATGCATCAGTCTAGTAAACCTTCACTGAGCTCACTCTTTAGCAAAACAGCTTCTTCAGATTAGGAGACCAAAACTGCACTTAATATTCCAGGTGTGATCTCACCAATGCCCTGTATAATTGCTGCAAGACATTCCTGCACCTGTACCAGAATCCTCTCACTACAGGGCAGCACGGTGGCGCAGAGGGTTAGCCCTACTGCCTCACAGCGCCGAGGTCCCAGGTTCGATCCTGGCTCTGGGTCACTGTTCATGAGGAGTTTGCACATCCTCCCCGTGTTTGTGTGGGTTTTGCCCCCACACCCCAAAGATGTGCAGGCTAGGTGGATTGGCTACACTAAATTGTTTTTTAAAATAAATTTAGAGTACCCAATTCATTTTTTCCAATTAAGGAGCAATTTAGCATGGCCAATCCACCTACCCTGCACATCTTTGGGTTGTGGGGGTGAAACCCACGCAGACACGGGGAGAATGTGCAAACTCCACACGGACAGTGACCCAGAGCCGGGATCAAACCCAGGACCTCGGCGCCGTGAGGCAGCAGGGCTAACCCACTGTGCCACCGTGCTGCCCATTGGTCACGCTAAATTGCCCCTTAATTGGAACAAATGAATTGGGTACTCTAAATTTGTAAGAAAAAAGAATCCTCTCACTATGAAGGCCAAAATATAATTTGCCTTCTTTCCCGCCTGCTGCACCTGCATGCTTACTTTCAGCAATTGGTGTACAAGGACACCCAGATCTCGTTGCTCATTCCTTTCCTTTAGTCCATAGCCATTCAAATATTAATCTGCCTTCCTGTTTTTGCTACCAAAGTAGATAACCTCACTTTTATCCACATTGTGGTGCCTCTGCCATTTAACTTGTTCAAATCACATTGCATCATCGCTGCATCTCCCTCACAGCTCTTACTCCCACCCAGCTTTGTGTCAAATCTGAAAATTTGGAGGTATTACAGTTAGTGTCCTCATCTAAATCAATAATATACATTGTGAATAGCTGGGGTCCGAGCACTGATCCCTGCGGTCACCTGGAGGGTTGAACCATACGCAGGGCCTGCAATTCTTGCTTGAGATTATCGAGGCCGAAGCCTTCCTGGGTATAGATGGCCCTGATGAACAATAAGGAGGTGGTTTACTCGTCATGCTCTCTGCTGGTTGTGTGGATTTAACTGGTTGAACTCCAGCATTAATTTGTGCGTATCTGGAAGTCTCTTAGGCTTGGCACTGCCAATCTACACCAATCTCTGTGGATTTACTAGGTGCAATGTGTTCCACTCGTGACTAAATATTAACTTCATTTTGACAAGCAGTTAGTTGTAGGCTTCTCGGTAGCTTTAATGAGATTCAGACATGGTGGTTTGTTCCTCACCCGGTTCAAGATAGTGAATGATTAAAGGCTGTTTCACTGTCGGTTTCTGCTGGGTGAGGGCTGTGGTGGGGGGTAGGAGGAGGCAGGAGGGTAGCATGGAACCACCCCCCAAACTCAATCCTTACTGATGCGCTAACAATTGCACACAAAGACACGAATCGGTACAAGAGAGGCTTTGGGCGGAATTCGCCGCTCCCCACACGGCGTGGGAGAATCGTGGGAGGGCCCCACGACATTTTTCACGCCCCCCTGTCACCCCCCGCGATTCTCCCCCCCCCCCCGGCTCGGAAGAATCGCCGCTCGCCGCTTTTTACAGCGAACGGCGATTCTCCAACCCCGATGGGCCGAGCGTCCGGCCGTTCACGACCATTTCACGACGGCGGCAAACACACCTGGTCGCTGCCGTCGTGAAACGGGTGCCAGATCCTCGTTTGGGGCTTCTAGGGGGCCGTTTGGGGCAAGAGCACCACGACTGTGGTCGGGAGGGGACAGGCCCGCGATCGGTGCCCACCGATCGTCAGGCTGGCGTCCAAATCAGACGCACTATTTCCCCTCCGCCGCCCCGCAAGATCAAGCCGCCATGTCTTGCGGGGCGGCTGAGGGGAAAGACGGCCTCTGCGTATGCGCGGGTTCGTGCCGTCAACGTCATGACATCAGCCGCGCATGCGCGGGTTGGAGCCGGCCAACCTGCGCATGCGCGGCTGACGTCATTAGGCGCGCTGGCCGCGTCATTCTTGCCGCGACGCCCCCGCGGCCGAGAGTTACGGAGCGCCGCTCCTAGCCCCGCCGGGAGGGGAGAATAGGGGGCGAGGAGCGGCCTCCGAGGCCATCGTGAAACTCAGTCGAGTTCACGACGGCCCTCCCGATTTTTCCCGGGAGCGGAAAATTCCGCCCTTTATTACCGTGAGATGTTATTCCCTCGACTGCAGCTGTAGAATGGCAGCTCAGGAGAGCTCATGAATATTTATACTGCTCCCAGTGGGCGGAGCTAGCCAGCAGGGGCTTACTGGCAAACCTGTAATAGCAGGTACTGTTGTAAATCCCCTAATACAGGCACACACATATATATATACAGTGGTGGATCACCACATTCACCCCCTGTTAAGAATGAGTCCGGCGGGGGTGACGTGAAACTATTATACATAAGCAGTGATTTATTTACAGAGGGGGGAGAGAAAAAAATCAGGTGTCCATCTTGCAACCCGGTGCCCGTCATAGGTTGAGTCTGACCGGTGGTCTGACGGTTCGTTGAGAGCGACGCAGCAGTGGTGGCGACGTCTGCACAGGCGGTGTCGGCGTCGACGGCATTGGTGGTGGCGGTGTTGGTGCTGGCCAGTGGTGGGATGACTCCGGGAGCATGCCGAAATCTTCCATGTCCTCCAGTGTGGGCAGGGGAACGAGGGATGGACCTGGTGGGGCTGATGCTGGGAGCGCCAGGGGGATGGGAGGGTGGCGCGTGGGTGGGGAGGTGTGTGGGAGTGGGATTGGCACCAGAGGGAGCCAGGTCCCTGAGCGAGACTGTATCCTGCCGACCGTCGGGGAACTCCACGTAGGCATACTGGGGGTTTGCGTGGAGCAGGCGTACCCTGTCCACCAGAGGGTCCGCCTTGTGGAGTCTGACATGCCTACGAAGTAGGACGGGCCCTGGAGCTGCGAGCCACGTCGGGAGCGACACCCCGGATGTGGACTTCCTGGGGAAGGTAAAAACACGTTCTTGGGGTGTGTTGTTAGTAGCGGTGCACAGCAGTGACCGAATGGAATGGAGTGCGTCAGGGAGGACCTGCTGCCAGCGAGCGGCTGGGAGGTTCCTGGACCATAGGGACAGCTGGACGGCCCTCCATACCGTCCCGTTCTCCCTCTCTACCTGCCCGTTTCCCCGGGGGTTGTAGCTGGTCGTCCTGCTGGAGGCGATACCCCTGCTGAGCAGGAACTGACGCAGCTCATCGCTCATGATTGAGGATCCCCGTCACTGTGGATGTAGTCGGGGAAACCGAACAGAGTGAATATGGAATCGAGGGCCTTGATGACGGTGGCAGACGTCATATCCGGGCATGGGATGGCGAGTGGGAACCTAGAAAATTCATCGACCACACTAAGGATGTAGGTGTTGCGGTCGGTAGAGGGAAGGGGCCCTTTGAAATCCACGCTGAGGCGTTCAAAGGGGCGGGACGCTTTCACCAGGCGCGCGCGGTCTGGCCGGTAGAAGTGCGGCTTGCACTCCGCACAGACCTGGCAGTCTCTGGTGACTATCCGTACTTCATCGACGGAGTAGGGCAGATTGCGGGCTTTGACTAGGTGGTACAACCGAGTGACCCCCGGATGGCAAAGGCTGTCGTGCAGGGCACGGAGCTGGTCCACTTGTGCGCTGGCACATGTACCTCGGGAGAGGGCGTCTGGGGGATCGTTGAGCTTGCCGGGGCGGTACAAGATCTCGTAATTATAGGTGGAGAGCTCGATTCTCCACCGCAAGATTTTATCGTTTTTTATCTTGCCCCGCTGCATGTTGTTAAACATGAAGGCTACCGACCATTGGTCAGTGAGGAGGGTGAACCTCCTGCCGGCCAGGTAATGCCTCCAGTGCTGCACCGCCTCAACGATAGCCTGGGCCTCCTTTTCAACAGAGGAATGTTGAATTTCGGAGGCATCGAAGGTGCGGGAAAAGAATGCCAAGGGTCTGCCTGCCTGGTTTAGAGTGGCGGCAAAGGTGACATCTGACCGTGTCTGCGTGGGTTTCGCCCCCACAACCCAAAAATGTGCAGAGTAGGTGGATTGGCCACGCTAAATTGCCCCTTAATTGGAAAAAATAATTGGGTAATCTAAATTTAAAAAAAAAAGGGTGACATCTGAAGCGTCGCTCTCTACTTGGAAGGGCAGTGTCTCGTCCACTGCGTGCATCCCAGCCTTGGCTATGTCTGAGCGAATACGGGTGAAGGCCGTGAGGGGAAATTGCGTGGACTGGATCAGTAGGCGGGCCTTGTCCACGTATTGTGGGACCCACTGGGCGTAGTAATAAAAGAAACCCAGGCATCGTTTGAGAGCCTTGGGGCAGTGGGGAAGGGAAAGCTCCATGAGGGGGCGCATGCGGTCGGGGTCGGGCCCCAGCAGTCCGTTTTGGACTACGTAGCCGAGGATGGCTAAGCGGTCTGAGCTGAATACGCACTTCTCCTTGTTATAAGTGAGGTTGAGGAGAGATGCGGTGTGGAGAAATTTGGCAAGGTTGGCGTCATGGTCCTGCTGGTCGTGGCCGCAGATGGTGACATTATCTAAGTACGGAAACGTGGCCCGCAGTCCGTACCGGTCAACCATTCGGCCCATTTCTCGTTGAAAGACCGAGACCCCATTAGTGACGCCGAAGGGAACCCTAAGGAATTGATAGAAGCGACCGTCCGCCTCGAAGGCAGTGTAGGGACGGTCCGATTTACGGATGGGGAGCTGGTGGTAGGCGGATTTCAGGTCAATTGTTGAGAAGACCCGGTACTGTACAATCTGATTGACCATATCAGATATGCGCGGGAGGGGGTACGCGTCGAGCTGCGTGTACCGGTTGATGGTCTGGCTGTAGTCCACGACCATCCTGTGTTTCTCCCCAGTTTTAACCACCACCACTTGGGCTCTCCAGGGGCTATTGCTGGCCTCGATAACACCCTCCCGAAGCAGCCGCTGGACTTCGGACCTGATGAAGGTCTTGTCCTGGATGCTGTACCGTCTGCTCCTGGTGGCGTCGGGCTTGCAATCTGCAATCAGATTGGCAAAGAGGGAGGGTCAACCTTGAGGGTCGTGAGGCTGCAAATGGTGAGTTGGGGTAGGGGTCCTCCAAATTTGAGGGTGAGGCTCTGGAGGTTACATTGGAAGTCCAAGCCCAGTTAAAGTGTCGCACAGAGGTTAGGGGAACGTACAGGCTGACACGGCTGAATTCCGCGCCTTGTACGGTGAGTTTGACCAGACAGAAGCTCCGGATCGGGACAGAGAGGGATCCGGAGGCCAGGGAGATCTGCTGGTTGGCGGGATGGACCTCGAGGGAGCAGCGCCTTACCGTGTCCAGATGAATGAAGCTATTGGTGCTCCCGGAGTCAAGTAGGCAAGTAGGCCGTTGATGAGCACCGCCGTTGAAGCGGTAGCCAGGTTGCGAGGACGGGATTGGTCGAGCGTCATGGAGGCAAGTAGCGGACGAACGTCCGAAGAGTCCGAAGAGTCCGATGAGTAGCGGCAGCGACCTGGGTCCCGTGGTCCAGTCCCGAGGGAGGACAAAATGGCGGCGTCTGAAGTACCTGCGGGGAAGAAGATGGCGGCGCCCACTGATCGCACGTTGTGGGGGGTGGGGCAAGATGGCGGCGACCATGGAGCGCACATGGTGGGGGCGGGGCAAGATGGCAGTGCCCACTGATTGCACATGGAGTCGGGGAAGGAAGATGGTGGCGCCCATGGTGCGAAAATTGCGGAGGCGGCGAAAGATAGCGGCACCCACTGATTGCACGTGGACCTGGGGGAAGAAGATGGCGGCGCCTACTGATCGCACGTGGCCCAGGGAGCAGCGGACGGCGGGGCCCATTGCGCGATCGGCTGGAGAGAGGGGGAGAGGTCGGGCGCGATAGCGACAACTGCGCGGGTCTGACACACCGCTGCAAAGTGGCCTTTCTTGCCACAGGATTTACAGGTCGCGGCGCGGGCCAGGCAGCGCTGGCGGGGATGCTTCTGCTGACCGCAGAAGTAGCAGCGGGGACCTCCAGGATGCGCGGTGTGGCGAGCAGCGCAGGCATACTGCGCGGGAGCGGGGGGAGTCGGTTGCGGGGTCCACGAGGGGTAGGATGGGTGGGCCGCGCGGTGGGCGGGGTAGGATTGCACATTACGGGACGCGACCGTCATAGAGAGCGCTAAAGTCTTTGTCGCCGCTAGATCAAGTGCAGCCCCTTCCAGCAGTCGTTGCCGGATGGGGTCCGATGGAATACCCGTCACAAAGGCATCCCGCATGAGGAGATTGGAATGTTCCGTGGCCGTGACGGCCTGGCAGTCGCAGTCCCGTACTAGAGGGATAAGGGCCCGCCAGAAGTCCTCAATCGACTCACCCAGTTGCTGGACGCGAGTGGCGAGTACGATTAGGGGCAGCAGGGTAGCATGGTGGTTAGCATAAATGCTTCACAGCTCCAGGGTCCCAGGTTCGATTCCCGGCTGGGTCACTGTCTGTGTGGAGTCTGCACGTTCTCCCCCTGTGTGCATGGGTTTCCTCCGGGTGCTCCGGTTTCCTCCCACAGTCCAAAGATGTGCGGGTTAGGTGGATTGGCCATGCTAAATTGCCCGTAGTGTCCTAATAAAAGTAGGATTAAGGGGGAGTTTGTTGGGTTACGGGTATAGGGTGGATACGTGGGTTTGAGTAGGGTGATCATGGCTCGGCACAACATTGAGGGCCGAAGGGCCTGTTCTGTGCTGTACTGTTCTATGTTCTATGTTCTACATGCCTCGCAAACAGAGTGTTCGTCGACTGGGTGTAATTTTCTTTGAGCAGTTCCATAGCACGGGCGTAGTTCGGCGCGTCCTGTATCAGCGGGAACACGCTGGAGCTCAACCTTGAGTAGAGAAGTTGAGCTTTCTGAGCTTCCGATGGTGTAGGGTCCGCTGAGGTGATGTAGGCCTCGAAGCAAGCCAGCCAGTGATTAAAGTCTTTTCTGACGTTTGGCGATTGCGGATTCAGCTGCAGGGTTTAATTCTAGGGGCTGGTTTAGCTCACCAGGCTAAATCGCTGGCTTTTAAAGCAGACCAAGCAGGCCAGCAGCACGGTTCGATTCCCGTACCAGCCTCCCCGGACAGGCGCCGGAATGTGGCGACTAGGGGCTTTTCACAGTAACTTCATTGAAGCCTACTCGTGACAATAAGCGATTTTCATTTCATTTCATTTGATGTCCATGATGTGGGAAATCTCACGTTAATAAATTGATGCGCTAACAATTGCACACAAAGACATGAATCGGTACAAGAGAGGCTTTATTACCGTGAGATGTTATTCCCTCGACTGCAGCTGTAGAATGGCAGCTCAGGAGAGCTCATGAATATTTATACTGCTCCCAGTGGGCGGAGCTAGCCAGCAGGGGCTTACCGGCAAACCTGTAATAGCAGGTACTGTTGTACATCCCCTAATACAGGCACACACATATATATACAGTGGTGGATCACCACACTTACCACAGCTGAGAGCCTCAGCTGTGGGTTTTCCTTCTCGGCTACCACATCCCTCAAACAGGAACTGCAATCCATATTGATTCCCACAACCTCTCCTTCCAATGTGACATGTCAGTACAATACCCTTCCCCCTCCGCCACCACCCATCTCTCCCCTCCCTTTCTTAGTGCATATCCACGAAACCAAACATTGGTGCTCTATGGCTTGGCTGTTCCAGTGCCCTACCCGGAAATACATCTGCAAACTGTTCTGTTCGAGGAGCAACCAATGGAATTTAGTGTGGGATGGAAGCGAATAATATGTGCTACAAAACACAAACAACCATTGTGGCTGGGGTAAGTTATGTTGTCAGTAATTTTCTCGATAGCTGTTGATGGTAATAAGAAAGGTGAAATGCAGTGTTTTAGTATCAACAGCTGTCTCCAAGAGATTGGGGGAAGAGTGGTAAACATAACAAAGATATACAGTGGGATTCTCCGTTTCAGAAACTAACTGTTGACACCGGGACTGAGTCGGTGGACTTCTACGACAATTTAATTGGCGCCGCACCCAGAGCAATTCAGGATCCATTAATGGGCTAGCACAGACGCCACGTGGAACACGGTCGATTCCAATGAAAAACAGTGTCTGATTCGCTGGGGTCGGGATTGCCACTTGAGAAGCTGACAAGCTGCAGCCACATATCAGCACTCCACTCCCCACACACACTCATCCCAGCCAACAAGATGGCAGCATGGAGAGTGGCATCCCAGTTTGCAGACGGCGTGGAGGAGAGGCTGGCCGCCTTATCCACGTGGTGGGAAGGAGGCTGCCACTAGCTGTACACCGGGCCAGGACGCAGATGACAGAGGCCATCGTGGGCCCCACCGCAAGAACTGGACAGCAGTGCTAGAAAAGGCTGTACGATCTGATCAGGGCAGCCAGGGTGAGTAGGCAGCACTGTGCCCCTAGCACTAATCCCATCCCAAAGACGCATAGCTTCCCTCCCACAGCACCTCCCCCAACCCCCTCACTGACCCCACCCCCCCATCTGGAAGGCAGCCACACCCCACCTGCCAGCAGTCTGCTTGTTCCCCACCCTGCACCACATGCCATACCGGCCACCATGCCATATGCATCCTGGACCTCCTCCACATCCTCCTCATCAGACAAGGCCTGTCGTTCAACCCCCTCCTGCAGAATGCCGCCCCCCTGTTGCGCAATGTTGTGGAGGACGCAGCAGGCCACCATGATGTATGAGACTTTCCTAGCGCTATGCTGGAGGGCCCCTCCAAAGCGGTCCAAGCACCTGAACTGTATCTTCAGGATGCCGAAGCACCGCTCAATCATGCCCCTGGTCATGGCATGGGCATCGTTGTAGCGGGTCTCCGTGTCGGTCTGTGGCGTCTGGATAAGCATCATTAGCCGCGACTGCAGTGGATAATCCCTGTCGCCCAAGAGCCATTCCTTCACCGGGAGTGTGCCTCGAAAATGTCAGGAACAATTGAGTGTGCCGAATGAACGCATCATGCACACTGCCCGGATATCAGGCGCAGAGGTGCATGATGTTCAGCTCATGGTTCCACACCAGCTGCACGTTCATTGAGAGGAACCCCTTTTGGTTTGTGAAGACCAGCCTATGATGGGCCGGTGCTCGTATGGCGACATGCATCCAATCGATCACTCCCTGTACCTGGGGTATCCCAGTGATGGCGGCAAACTCCTCGGTCCAGGCATTCCGGTGGACTTGATGCACATTGAATTTGATATATTGTGCCAAGCAAATATTATAGGGCTTCTGTTACGGCGCGGATGCCTGTGCACCGAGGTCTGTGAGATCCCAGACAGGTCTCCATTAGTGGTTAGCACTGCCACCTCACGGCGCCGAGATCCCAGGTTCGATCCTGGCCCTGGGTCACTGTCTGTGTGGAGTTTGCACATTTCCCCCGTGTTTGTGTGGGTTTCGCCCCCACAACACAAAAGATGTGCAGGGTAGGTGGATTGGCCACACTAAATTGCCCCTTAATTGGAAAAAATGAATTGGGTTCTCTAAATGTAAAAAAAAAGGACAGGTCCCCACATGGTGCCTCCTTCCCAACTCTTTCTTGGTCTGTTGAGTGGCTGACTGACTATCCATACCGGCTGGCTCCTGTTCCTTTTTAAAATTAACTTACGTCGCTGGTTAGGGCAATATTTATTGCCCATCTCTAGTTGTCCTTCAGAAGATGGTGGTGAGTTGCCTTCTTGAACTGCTGCAGTTCCTAAGGTGTAGGTACACCCACTGTGCTGTTAGGAAGGGAGTTCCAGGATATTGCCCCAGTGACGGTGAAGGAGTGGCGATATATTTCCAAGTCAGGGTGGTGAGTGACTTGGAGGTGAATCTCCAGGTGGTGGGTTTCCCAGGTATCTGCTGCTTTTGTCCTTCTAGATGGTAGTGATCGTGGGTTTGGTAGGTGCTGTCTAAGGAACCTTGGTGAGTTACTGCAGTGCATCTTGTAGATGGTACACACGGCTGCCACTGTTCGTCAGTGGTGGAGGGTTTGAATGGTTGTGGAAAGAGGAGCAATCAAGCGGACTACTTTGTCCTGGATGGTGTCAAGCTTCTTGAGTGTTGTTGGAGCTGCACTCATTCAGGCAAGTGGGGAGTATTCCATTACACTCCTGACTTGTGCCTTGTAGATGGTGGACAGGCTTTAGGAGGTCAGGAGTGTTGCTCGCCGGAGAATTCCCAGTCTTTGACCTGCCCTGGTAGGGGGGTCATCCCAAACCCACAGCCCAGCCTCTGGTCACCTCCCACTACTCCCCCTGACCTGGTCAGATGCCCCAACCCCCTCCCAGCCAGTCATGCCAGCAGCAGGATTGGCAGCCCATGGTCATGCCTCTGGGAACATGTCTTACCTCCTCTCTCCCTCACCAACCACGGCGCCTGTTCCCAATTTTTAAAACCAGAAATGAAACGCGCCACCAGTAATTCCTCCTGGCGGGACGGAGCATCGCAGGAGCCCTGGGGAATACTGGGTCAGGCCTGTTAATGATGTGCAATTGGCATTTACTGTACGTGCGGAGTAGAATGCATTGATGCCGCTGTTGGGGCACCAGAGCATGGCATTCTGTCGGGCATCTGGCCCCGGCCATGATTTGTGCCTTATGCACGATTCTCCAGCTAATTGCATTTCTTGATTCCGTTTCCCGATTCTGGCATCGCTGGAGGGAGAATCCTACCCATAGTGTGCATGAAAGTAAGAGGAAAAGAGATCCACGAAAACAGGAAACATGAGAGATGGGAAGACAATTTTTACAGTCTGAAGTCAGCGCTAGCAGAGCAGTAACAGCCATAAGATTGGATCGACAAGCTCACTGTCCTGTTAATAGCTAGGGCTTTTGGACCCCACGGCAAGCTCCATTCACTAGCTACCGACTCCATTCCTCTCCTTGGCAACTGTCCGTGATTAAGCCAGTCTGTTTATAACCTTGGTGTTACATTCGGTGATCTCAAGATGAGCTTCCGATCTCATGCTACCACCCTAGAATCATGGAATCGCTACAGTGCAGAAGGAGGTCATTCAGCCCATTGGGTCTGCACCGATCTTCTGAAAGTGCACCTTACCTAGGCCCACTTCCCTACTCTATCTCCATAACTCCACCTAACCTGCATATCTTTGGACTGTGGGAAGAAACTGGAGCACCTGGAGGAAGCCCACACAGTCACGGGGGAAAAGTGCAAACTCAACAGAGTCAGCCGCATGAGGCCGGAATTGAACTCGGGTTCCTGGCTCTGTGCTAACCATTGTGCCACTGTGCTACCCCAAGACTATAATTTCCTGCCTCTGTAACATGGCCTGACTTTGCCAGTTCATTTAATGCAGAAACCCTCATCCACATCTTTGCTACCTCTAAATTGACTATTCCACTGCACACCTGGCTGGCTTCCTTCATTCTAGCCTCCATAAAAGAAAAGTCATTCAGGACCCGGCTACCCGTGTCTTACCACGACCAAGTCCTGTTCCCCTGTCACCCCTGTGCCCTCTGACCTATATTGGTTCGCGCTCAAGCAATGTCTTGAATTTTAAAAATAATTTCATGTAAGTTCCCTTGGGAAGGTAATGGTGAGCCATCTTCTTGAATCGCTGCAGCCCCAGTGGTGTAGGAACACCCACAGTGCTGTCAGGAAGTGAGCGCCAAGACTTTGATCCAGTGACAATGAAGGAGCAGCAATATATTTCCAAGTCAGAATGTGTGTGTGGCGTGGTAAGGAACTTTCAGATGGTGGGCAGCTTGTTTCTTTTTTTCTTTGTATTGTTTATAAATGTAGAGTACCCAATTCATTTTTTCCAATGAAGGGGCAATTTAGCTTGGCCAATCCACCTACCCTGCACATCTTTTTTTTTATTGTCACAAGCATGAAGTTACTGTGAAAAGCCCCTAGTCGCCACATTCCGATGCCTGTTGGGGAAGCTGGTACGGGAATTGAACCCAAGCTGCTGGACTTGTTCTGCATCACAAACCAGCTGTTTAGCTCACTAAGTTATCTTTGTGTTGTGGGGGCGAAACGCACGCAAACACGGGGAGAATGTGCAAACTCCATACGGACAGTTACCTGGAGCTGCGATCAAACCTGGGACCTCAGCGCCATGAGGCAGCAGCGCTAACCACTGTGCCACCGTGCTGCCCTTGTTTTTTCTTTTTTTTTGGCTGACACAGACATGATGGACTGAATGGCCTCTTTCTACATAGTGAGTTTCTATGGTGGTGTTCCCATGCATCTGCTGTCCTTGTCTTTCTAGGTGGTAGAGATTGTGGGTTTCATATTCTCATCCTTGTTTTCAAATCCCTCCATGTCCTCTCCCCTCCCCACCTCTGTAGTCTTCTCGAACCCCCCAACCCCTTGTGATATCTGCACTCCTCTAATTCTGGTCCCCTTTGCACCCCTGATTTCCGTCACTCCATTATTGGTGGTGGCCTTGGCCCCAAGCTCTTGAATATCCTCCCTACACATCTGCGTCTCTCTACATCACTTTCCCCCTTTAGGACACTCCTTAAAACCTATCTCTCTAACCATGGTTTTGCTCATCTTACCGAATACCTCTATATGTGGTTTGGTGTCATGCTTTGTTTTGTAATGTTCCTGTGAAGCACCTCAGGTATTTTCTTTATGTTGAAAGTGCTATATAAATAAAAGTTGTTGGTGATGTCGAGACTCTGGCTGTTGCTATTTTGACATGAGGCCTGTCATTGGGCAACCCCCATGCTTCTGGTGGTAGGTTCCTATTAATAGACGAAACAGGTCCTATGAGTGGCACAAGATCTTGATTGCCAGTTTAGGACATTAATGGCCACAGTCAGCTTGATGCATTCTCTCACCAACTTCATTATAGGTACAGCTACAGAGACCCCAGAAAGGTAAGTTTTAAATGGGTTCTAGGTAGGACTTGGAGCTGTCCACCACGCCGAGATGCCAGCCACCACCAACTTGATATTCTGAATTCTGCCTCTGTGTACTCAAACAGGCACCGGAGTGTGACTACGAGGGGCTTTTCACAGTAACTTCATTGCAGTGTTAATGTAAGCGTACTTGTGACAATAATAAAGATTATTAAAAATTATTATTATTGCAACAAGTTATATCCAGCTGGCTTAGTGGTGGGAAAACTGCATCCCGGCGGCTAAATGCGGCCCATCTGGGCTCTGAGTCAGCCCATGAGACATTTTGCTGACCGTTGCCCATGCACAGGGCTGCCACATTTCGCTGATTTCTGTGTTTTTTTCCTACCGGTATGACTGTAGTGATACACACATAAAGCAAGGACAAGTGAAATGAGGTGTGTGCTCATTGTACACATTGACTGTGAGAGCCGTGCGCTCCCCTCTGTGTCCAAAGTGTAAATATTTACTTTGTTTTTAGCATTTGAAGTTGATGACAGTTCTATTAATATATGAATGATTAAGCATATTCTACTTGTTATGAAATATTTGGCATGTATTGAATGTATTTAATCTTATTCATGGAGCCATCGTTGGTGAACAAACTTGATTTAAATCTTGTAGCCCACTGAGATGAGGGAGGGCCACTCATGCGGTCCGCTCACTAGCCTAGGTTACCCATCACTGAGCTGACTGCTTTTGGGTGTCTATTTGTGCTGATTCTATTTAAATGAGGAAGAGATAGCAGGGAGTGATAACTCCCCAGATTCGCTGCCCAAAAGTTAAAATATACCTGTGTTGCCTGAAGGTGTGGCGGAAGCATATTCAATAGTACCTTTCAAAAGGGATTGGGTAGATGCTTGAAGGGAAAACAAAATTGCAGGTCTATGAGGAAAGGGCAGGAGGGTGGACGCATTGACTAGCTCTTTTGGTGCAGGCACAATGGGCTGAATGGCCTCCTTGTGTGCTGCACATTATTTTCAGATTGTCTTTCAACTTTTGTGTGTTGGAGGGTGGGCATAAAACAGATTGTAATGGATCAGCTGCCCATTACACTGATTTTTCCAGGGATTCGGGGGGAGAGAGGGAAAGAAAAATCTGCAGAATGGAAGAAAGATGCGAGATGAAGTGTGTGAAAAACAGGGGGAACAAGAGATAGAAGGAATTAGGGATCAGTGACTGGATCGGCCTCTTGTGGGCTAACCACAGGGCCATAATGATTGTGGCTTAAGCCACTGTTGATAAGGAGGAAAGTTTATTCAAGTAATTTGTTGGCTGTAAAACACTTTGGGATGTCATATGGTTGTGAAGGTGCTGCATAACTGCAAGTCTTCAATTCTGTAACCACATAGGTCGAAATATCTGGTCACATGTGTATGAAAAAATACAGGAGAAACCTGCAGTAAACAAGAACAGTCTAAATACTTTTTCCAATTAAGGGGCAATTTAGCGTGGCCAATCCACCTAACCTGCACATCTTTGGGTTGTGGGGGTGAGACCCATGCAGACACGAGGAGAATGTGCAAACTCCACACAGACAGTGACCCAGGTCAGGATTGAACCTGGGACCTCGGCACCGTGAGGTAGCAGTGCTAACCACTGCACCACCGTGCCGCTCAAACAGGAACATTCTTATCATGATTGCACAGAACATTTTATCAAGGATGCTAAAATGACCAGTAGAAATGGTGCAGTTTCATCAGGTTGACCGTTGAACATGGTTAGATGGTGACAGACATTAAATGTACTTCCTGGATTCAGATGTAGCAAAAGTAAAACAATGTGCTAAATCTGTCATTTTTACCCTCTCTACCCTTCCCGCCCCATGACTCAGTGGATAAATGAGCTGCCCAGTGCTAACGAGACATACTGACCAAGGAGATCCAGGGAGTCATTGAGTTTTACAACACAGAAAGAGGCCCGTTGGCCCATCGTGTCTGTACCGGCAATCAGACACCTATCCCAATCCCATTTTCCAGCACAAAGTCCATAGCCTTGTATGCCATGACATTTTATCTAAATGCTTAAATGTTGTGAGGATTCCCACCTCGACCACCCTTTCAGGCGGTGAGTTCCAGATTCCCACCAACCTCTGGATGAGTTTTTCCTCAAATCCCCTTATCTTAAATCTATGCCCCCGGGTATTGACCCCTCTACGAAGGGTCTTACTAAGGCCCCTCTAAATTATCTATGCCCTTCATAATCTTGTACACATGCTTCATGGCTGAGTTAACTGATCTCAAAGGGGATGGCAGTAAGATCAATGTCCCGCTCTAAGGAGGGGAAAATCAGTCCCTGTGGTCTCTGCTCAAAGGTGTACATAACAGTGGGTGCTGGCTTAACTCAGTGGGCTGGGCAGCTGGCTCATGATGTCGAGTAAGGCCAACAATGCAGATTCAAGTCTTCTATCAGCTGAGGTTAGTCATGAAGGCCCTGCCTTCTCAACTTTGCCAGGGCAGTACAGTGGGCAGTGGTTAGCATTGCTGCCTCATGGCGCCGAGGTCCCAGTTTCGATCCCGGCTCTGGGTCACTGTACGTGTGTTGTTTGCACATTCTTCCTGTGTTTGCGTGGGTTTCGCCCCCACAACCCAAAGATGTGCAGGGTAGATGGATTGGCCACGCTAAATTGCCCCTTAATTGGAAAAAATTAATTGGGCTTTCTAAATGTATTTAAAAAAACTTTGCCCCTGACCTGAGATGTGGTGATCCTCAGGTTAAATTACCACTAGTTAGCTCTCCTCCTCAAAGGGGAAAGCAGCCTATGGTCATCTGGAATTATGATGGCTTTATTTTAATATAATAATGATGATTGGCTGTGACACTCCCTATACTCTGATGCCTTGTGTGTGTAACTCTCACCTTCAAATCCAAAGGCTGTGTGGAGTTTGCATGTTCTCCCCATGTCTGAGTGGGTCTCATCCCCACAACCCAAAGATGTGCAGGGTAGGGGGATTGGCCATGCTAAATTGTCCCTTAATTGGGGGGGGGGGGGGGGGGGGGAAGAATTGGGTACTCAAAATTTATTTTTTTTAATCCAAAGGCTGTGGCTTCAGGTCTAACTCCTGTGGCTTTAGTTCAGACTGCTGCATCAGTGAGGTGCTGAATGAGTGCTGCACTGTTGGCAGTGCCTTCACGTGAGAAACAGTATCAAGGCTTCATTGCCCTCTCAGTTAGTATGTTAAAGAAACACTATTGGAAGAAGAGCGGGAGAATTCTCTCTGGTGTCCTGGCTGGCCAACATTAAATCCCTCAACCAACACCATAAAACAGGTGAGCCAGGTCATTTTCAATTGCCTGAGTTGGATTCTCCAGGTTTTTTTCTTTATCTCTATCAGACTATATGGCTGCGAGGCAGGCAATGTCTAAGCCATGATGCTCGAGCTATGAATGTGGCAAAGGGCTGATGGACCAGTTGGCTTTTACTCTGCCCATTAATTTTGTTTGTTTCCTGTGCATTCAGCAAGTGCTCAGTTGGCTGTAAGGCGCCTTGTAAAAGGCGCTAGGCAAATGCACGTTCTTTCTTTCCGTGGTCTCTCGGACGAGGTATAGCAGCCAGGCTGTACCTCGTACAAGACGGCACCCTCCTGCAAAGGAGGAAAACTGCAAAAAATACTTTTTTCAAGACTGTCACGGGATATTAAAACCCAGGATAGGACGAAATGATATCTACAGAAGTAAACACCTGGATCTGAGTCCCCCCCCCCCCCCCCCATTCACACACGCAATGCATACATCTGCTTGTAATCTGACACCGTCCAGTGTTTGGGGCAAAGGTGAATAGAAAGAGTGGAAGGGATCAAATTCAATGTGTATCAATGGAACCAAAGTGAATTCCATCTGTTCTGGTAAACTTCCACATTCTCGCTCACCCAACAGAAGTCAAACAAAATGAGACTAAATCAACCATTGCCTCTGAAAAATAAAGGCACTGAGGGATGGATTGCAATATCGTAAAAAGAAATGAGAATATCTAGGAAGAACTAACTTAAAAGGTGTTACTAATTACTGCTCGCTCTGCAATCCATTTCTAATTGGCCTCATGTTTTTGAAGGTAGCGTTCCAGTTATGCAAGTGCAACATAGAACAGTGAGCTCACGCCATGTGACCCGTAATCCTGAGTGTGGGCCACCATTTGGTGAAGTAATTCTGCTCCAGACCCATCAACTGGGCCAAACCAGGGGCTGACCACCTCACCGTTAACATACAAAAAACAACTTTCAACCACTCCACTTCCCCAACTAACCTCCTGCAGTCCGCCAGTAGCATGCCAAAATAAAAACAGAATCAGGCTGAAAGGTACAATTGAATCCAGAAGAATAATGCGCTGATTTAAAAAAATTAATAAATAAACAGCCGGGGTGTGCAAGGTTTAAATAATCTTTTAAGCTTGCAGCAGAGGGGCGAAACATTATTTTGACATATGGCCTGAAAGGGAAGCATTCTCTGAACTGCCGCGTTCTCTCTCTCTCTCTCTCTCCACATCTGTGGTGCACAGCCCCAGGTTACATTTTGATGGTTTGTCCTCTGCCGCTTTGCTGCACATGTGTAAACTTTAAATTGGTCCGTCCTTTCGTCCACCCTGTTGGTATTCTCTACCTCTCCACTCTTTTGAACCGATTGACCAAGCATGTGGAAACATCTCTGCTCCTATTTAGTATAACGGCCGTTGTCAAGTTCCAAAGCTTAGTGTGTGTCCCCGCCTTCGACCCTCTTACCCTCCCCCCCAGGCTGTGAACTTAGTATAAATAAATCGCTCCTTGCTTGAACAATAGTGCACATTCTGTCAAAGACTTAATGGGTGGAATGCTCCAAATGGTCACCTATTAGAAGGGTGAAGGGCACCCGGAACTACCGCTACCGGATCATTTACATGACTAACCCTTTTTTTATATATCCGGCCAAACAGACGCTGGTGTGAATCCCATTTAGTCTCCGGTCCTGTAACTTCTTAGCTGATTATCTCCCTACGAGTGACCTTTTCAAATGAGATAGATACAGGCAGAGATTTATTTTTCTTCAAACAGCCATCACATGCCATGGATTATTGTAAACCGAAATACCTCGCCGAAAAACAAAACACCCAGATCCGTTTTGCTAAGTTTTTCTTTTGAATGTGAATATAGCAAAATAAGGTCTTGAAACGACAGTTGATTGGAATATCGCTTTAACTTTCCGCAAGGTCTCCAGTGTTTACATTTTCAAATGGCATCGCAGCGACTGAAAGTCAAATTCAGTCGCTCTGTTAACGACATATAAACAGCAGTTAAACACAGGTTTCCCGAGCAACTGTCCAGAAAGTGTAACAAGCCACAGAATCACAACATTTCCATTATAAAGCGGCCCTGGTTTAAACATAATCTGTATTGCAGATAGGAAAGTATGTTGAAATATATATCTTTGAGTGGTAGGAGGTTTTCATTCCTGGTTACGTCTCAGTCTCCTCGCACGCTTAAGGATGGTCGTGGTTGCAATTCGAAATTTAATGCCCACAGCATCCCCTTTACCTGTTCGAATCGCAAACGGTTCCAGGAGTGAGACTCCCCATTACTGTGTAATGAGATGCCACGTGTAAAGGTGGCGTACAAATTTAATTGGAACCATTATACACGGAAAATTCTCAGACCCTCAGGCAAGCAGGGCACCCCTCTGAACGTTAAAACACATTTCCGAGATTGTGTACAGATAAAAGCGATATTCGTGATTTAAAAAAAATCCTAGCCGTGACATATATGCGAACATAAGGCAGTGGAGGTACGTTTGTCACTCAAGAGTTTGTCCTGGAGGGATTGGATTTGGGCGAGTGTAAAAACAGGAGAGTGACCAATGCTTATGCTGCGGTAAAACGTTATTATCTTTGAAGAATGTGCCACTTCGGTTTGTCTTTTTACTTAACTCCAAATATTAAGCTCCAAACGAATCAACCGGGAAAAGCCGAAAGGTTAATTAATTCTCGCGGGAGGAGAGAAATGGTGTGTGTGTGTGTGTGTGTGTGGGGGGGGGGGGGGGGGTGGTCATTCTGACTGCCCAATACTGGCGATGCCACCCCTTCCCTCTCTACATCGGCAAGGAGCAGTGGACCACCCACAGGACGACACTTGAATGAGCCTTACTGCCAGTAATTAAAGAAATGCCTCGAGATAGGTCTGACTTATTGGTCATACACAAAAAAACAACTTCCACAACCAACCCCCTCCCCCCCCCCCTCGTAAACATAAGAGTGGCTGATGTGTAAATGTAACTGTCCTATCATTGTTGGATACGGATGACATTGTACCTGGATACTGTCCATATCCTGATATATTTTTGTAAATCATCCTTTTTGTTCCATTAAAAGACCCAGCCCTGGCTGGCACCCCACGTGGGAATTCTTCCCATTAAATATGTTTTTAGAAAAGTAGCAAATGCTTTTTTTGCAACTTTCAGAACGCGTTCTTGCCCATTGTTACATCACTAGGTTGCCCCCGGAGACGGGGGGGGGGCGAACCGGAGGAGAGTGGGGAAGGAGGGGGCGGGGCCACGCACGGGACACCCCTCCCCCACCCGCGGGGAGGGCGGCGATAGGCCACACCCCCTTTCGGCGGCGGCGGCGGGGAGCTGGGGGCGGGGCCTGGCGGGGAGCTGGGGGCGGGGCCTGGCGGGAGAAGGGGGAGGGGGTTCAGGCCGGGTCATGAGGAGCCGCTCGGCCGGGCTGCCCCTTCCCTCCCTCCCGCCAGTGACGATCCTTTGCTCCCCCCCTGTGCATCCCCACCTCTGCTGAGCGGGCCCTTCCTTTTTGCCTTGGCTGGGACTGGAAGCTAATGGAGGCGGACGCTAACCAAGCCAACTCGGTGCTCAGTGCAGACTCTCAGCACGATCCCTGGTACAGGAGCTCAAATCCAATTCATTTATTCAGCTTTCTCCTTCCCCCACCTTAAAAAAAATACATTTGCTTGCTAATGTTCAAAGGAAAGAAAAATTGGTAACATCCCCAGATTTTAAACTGTAGTGTTGACTTTCTGAAAAAAAGGTGCTTTGGGTTAACGGCCCAACTTACTTTTTTTTCTTTAAATGTGTGTGTGAGGTGCCAACATGGCCGAATCCCATGTCTGAGTTGTGTCTTTGTCTTTTTTTTCCCTCTCTCTCTTCATATTTTTTTAGCAAAATGTTCGTCGGGGGACTGAGCTGGCAGACCACGCAAGGTAAGGAAGGTCCTGATCCACCTCCCAACTTTTCTTTATAACTTCTGCTAAAATTCAATCCAAATACTTGTGTGATTTAAAAAAAAAATCTCATGTTCGCGGGTGTGTGTTTACACATCGTTGTGATTGCATTCTGAAACCATGTAGCTTTTATTATGAGCAGAAATCTCACTCTCCCTTTGACAGACTGGTGTCGTGTATGTCAATCTGTAGCAGTCTTTTTTTTAAATCTGGGGGTTCCAGTGCATCGTCCCTCTACCTACTTTAAAAAAATAGAATTAAATTGTAATAGTTCTTTTTGAGTGTCGTAAGGTCTGCTTTCTCACTATTAATTTCTCCCCCCCCCTCCCCCCCTGCTTTAACAGAAGGACTTAAGGAATATTTCTGTAAATTTGGAGATGTGAAGGAGTGCATGGTGATGCGGGATCCTGTTACAAAACGGTCAAGGTAAGTGAGCCTCCTTGCTACTTGATTGTTTCTTCGCAAACTTCGCTACGGTGAGCAGGGATGTTTTATTTTGTTTAAAAATAGATCTCCATCTGACTCTATCCTCATTCGGATTGTTACACGATGTACCTTTCTCACAGCAAACTTAAACAATGTGGATTGTTCCCTTTTTCTATTTTTACTTTGCTTTTTTTGTTTTTCCAGAGGATTCGGGTTTGTCACTTTTGTTGACCAAACGGGCGTAGATAAAGTTCTAGCGCAACCGAGGCATGAACTAGATTCTAAGACGGTAGGTGACTTGTATTCCCCCCCCCCCCCCCCCCCCCCCCCATGAGATGCAAGCAATTTAACAGTTGTGTCAGTAAGAGTGATGTAAAGCAGCACAGATTGCTCTCACACAGCAGAGATGGCCACAGACCCAAGGCAGGTTTCTGAGACTCACGCCCCCCACCCCACCCCTCCCTCTCTTTTATCTTATTTTTGAGTCTTGCAAAGACGAGAGAGACGCTGAGCCGCACGTCATGTATTTGCTTTACAATCCACGCATGTTTGTCCCAAGTTTTCCCACACTGAGCGATCCAGCTGGTTAAATAGTACAGTGCAAAAATCCAGAGAGGGAGAGAAATTTGGGATTGGGAAGGGGGTTGGGGTGTTGGAGAGAAAGAGAGTGCCTGAGCGTTCCCACGGCGATCGTTGGCAAGGCAACAGGGGCTGCTTGGGGGTGGGGGGAATCTAAAATAGGTCAGCATTCATTCATCAGACCAGCACTTAGTGACATTAACAAGATGACCGACTTTCTTGGACTGGGAGGGGAATGAAAACCTGTTTTCTTTTGAAAAGACCTGTTTATTAGGGATCTATGAAGTGCTATCATTACCCCAGCAGAGGGATTTATTTCATTTTTATTGTGTTGTACAGTTTTATCAGGATGCAGGGCAAGGTCTGTGTGTAACAGGGATGATTAAACTGGGACTGGAGATTGTCTCATGGCAGCAAGCAGATCAGTGCGGAATGCCCAAGAGGATGGATTTCGAGTGTATTTGTGGTTTAGTTTCTGTCTTTCTCTTCCCCAGGTCACCCCCACCCCCACTCCCTTTCTTTCACACCGTGTTTTACACTCTTATTCACTAATCTACTTAGTGACGGTCTTGCTTCTAAATCGGCTCAACGGTTCACTGCTTTTTCAGTTTATTGAGGGTGACCGGTAGAGGTGATTGGAAGGGGGATGGGAAGTGGTGTGAAGGGAACACGACAAATTGTGTCCCTTCATCATATAAAAATAATAATAAACACTTGTCACAAGTAGGCTTCAATGAAGTTACTGTGAAAATCATCTGTGATTTTTAAAAAAAAATTTAGATTACCTAATTATTTTTTTTCAATGAAGGGGCAATTTAACATGGCCAATCCACCTAACCTGCAGATCTTTGGGTTGTGGGGTTGAAACCCACGCTGACACGGGGAGAATGTACAAATTCCACATTGAACCCGGGTCGTCAGCGTTCTAGGCAACAGTGCTAACCACTGTGGCATCTTGCCGCTCCCAGCTCTTTATCTGTAGAACATAGAACATAGAACAGTACAGCACAGAACAGGCCCTTCGGCCCTTGATGTTGTGCCGAGCAATGATCACCCTACTTAAACCCACGTAACCCGTAACCCTACAATCCCCCCATTAACCTTACACTACGGGCAATTTAGCATGGCCAATCCACCTAACCCGCACATCTTTGGACTGTGGGAGGAAACCGGAGCACCCGGAGGAAACCCACGCACACACTGGGAGGACGTGCAGACTCCACACAGACAGTGACCCAGCCGGGAATCGAACCTGGGACCCTGGAGCTGTGAAGCATTGATGCTAACCACCATGCTACCGTGAGGCCCCAAATTTTTTCTTTTTAAAAAAATAATTTTTATTCAAGTTTTTCAACAACAAATTTTCTCCCCACAGTTAAAGTAGACAAGGTGTGGTTGTGCACCGAAACAAGAAAATAACTTCCCCCCCCCCCGCCCCCCCAACAGAATAATAAATAATAACAAACAACAATACAAGAAAGAAGAAAATAACAAGCCCACCGTTGCAAAAACAAACCCTCTTAACCAGCCCCGACCCCCCCCCCCAGGTTGCTGCTGAGACTGACCACCCTCTACCCCTTCGCCAGGAAATCAAGAAAGGTTTGCCACCGGAGAAAGAACCCCTGTACCGACCCCCTCAGGTCAAACTTAACCTTCTCCAGCTTGATGAACCCAGCCATGTCATTGATCCAGGCCTCTGAACTCGGGGGCTGCGTGTCCCTCCACTGTAACAGAATCCTGCGCCGGTCTACTAGAGACGCAAAGGCCAGAATGCCGGCCTCTTTCGCCTCCTGTACTCCTGGCTCCGAAGCTACCCCAAAAATCGCGAGCCCCCAGCCCGGCCTGACCCTAGACCTGACCACTTCAGATAAAGCCCCGCCACCCCCTTCCAAAACCCCTCCAAGGCCGGACATGCCCAAAACATATAGGTGTGGTTCGCTGGGCCTCCTGAACACCTCCCGCACCTGTCTTCCCCTCCAAAGAACCGGCTCATCCTGGCCCCTGTCACGTGCGCCCTATGCAGCACCTTCAGCTGAATTAAGCTGAGCCGTGCGCAAGAAGAGGACGAGTTCACCCTCTCCAGGGCGTCCGGCCACATTCCATCCTCAATCTCTTCCCCTAGCTCTTCCTCCCACTTTGCTTTGAGCTCATCTACTGAGGCCTCCTCCTCCTCCTGCATCAACTGATAAATTGCCGAGATCTTCCCCTCACCGACCCACGTCCCCGAGAGCACCTTATCCTGCACCCCACTGTAATTTTCTTTTTGAGTATTATGGGTTGGTGAGCTAGTCATTCCACATTATTTTGTGCTAATAAAGATCAGAGAAATTTCATTGGCCTTTCAGAGTAGAGAAGGTGGTGGTGAGCTATTGCCTTGTATTGTTTCAATCTATGTGGTTCCGGTATAACCACAGTATTATTAGGGAGGGTGGTATAGGATTTTGACCCAGCAAGTTGAAGACATGTGATATACATCCAAGTCAGAAGTTGAAACTTGGAAGTATTGTAAACTGTAAGGGGACAGTGTAGAATCTCAAAAGGACATATTAATAATAATCTTTGTTGTCACAAATAGGCTTGCATTAACACTGAAATCAAGTTAATGTGAAAAGCCACTAGTCGCCACATTCTGGCACCTGTTCAGGTACACAGGGAGAATTCAGAATGTCCAAATTACTTAACCACACGTCTTTCGGAATGTGTGGAGGAAACCCACGCAGAGACAGGGAGAATGTGCAGACTCTGCACAGACAGTGACCCAAGCCTGGAATCAAACCTGGGACCC